>NW_021318852.1:8967453-9024677 GCF_001605985.2 Dendrobium catenatum
TATATATATATATATATATATATATATATATATATAATCACCTATATTTATTTGTTTAACACTCAAAACAAATTTATGTTCATACCGCTACAGATTTCTTAATTGATCAAAATTGTCACTTTGATTAACTACCGATTTCTTTTGTTTGCTAATCTGTGAACCATTTCATATGAGCCCTAGTTATCTCTTCTTATAAATCCTGATAACGACAGATATTCTTTTCTTTCTTCGCCCCTCTATGCTCGCAAAACTCACTTGTTCACCATAACTGAAATTGGCTGGATGAATGAATATGACTCCCCAATAAATCCCAATGATACTTCTTTCGACACATTTAATTCTAAATTTACTATTGCAATTTAAATCTATTTGCTCGAAATCTGCCATGTTGGCTATTACCTTGTAGCTGGTTATAACCCCACGCTATGTACATCAAAAGGATAAAATAACAACATCAAGCCTTTATCCCATTATGGGGTCGGCTACATGAATCTTTTTTCTCTAGTGTAACCTGTTAAAAATTAAATTCTCATTTAAATCTAATAAAGAAAGGCCATTTCTAATATTTTCTAACCAAGTATTTTTAGGTCTACATCTATCCTTCTTGACATAAGTTAAATCTAATACATCTATTTTCCTAACTTGGTTATCGGAAGGCCGCCGCTTTATGTGACCAAACCATCTAAGGCGACTCTATCTAATCTTATCTTCCACTGGAGCTACTCTAACCTTTTGCACGTATATGCTCAAAAGGATAAGAAGGAAAAATTATTTGGGAGATCAAACACGAGATATTCCTTAATGTACATCAGAAGAACAATATAACAACAATATCATCAAGCTTTTATCCGACTACATAGGGTCGGCTAGATGAATCTTCTTTCTCCATTGTATACTATTAAAAGTCAAATTTTCATTTAAATCTAATAAAAAAGTTATTTCTATAACTTTTTAACTAAGTCTTTTTAAGTATACCTCTATCTTTCTTAATATAGGCCAGATCTCCTAATTGAGTCATCAAAAAGCTGAGGTTTTGCAGTAGGTTGTTTGGGAGATCAAACCTGAGATGTGAACAAAAAAATTCAAAGTAAATTAAACAGAACTTTAAAAATGCATGATAACTAATTTGAATTTACAGAACTAAAAAACTATAATTAACAAAATAAATGAATTCTCTTTGAAGATTGATCATGCTAGCATTTTTCTCAAGAATTCTCTGGTACATATTATTATTATCGAGATACGGATAAAAAGTTGCATAAGCGCAACTCTTTTTGGGCATTCTCTTGGAGGTTGTATTGTAGTGGAGATAACCCCATGAGGTCCCTGAGCTGTAACGTCATCGGAGATATAACGATTGAAAGCTCTCATAACTAATCATGAATTCGACGAGTACGAAGAAATCTCTTACTCTGGACGCTAATGAGATTTATGTCAATGCAAAAAATATTAGTGACTCCGATGCGGCACCTTTTGGTGTCATTCACCCCTCTTATGATAATCCACTTGCATAAGGGGAAATCATTGGGTTTTTCCAGCAAGATCATCATTGGATTTAAACAACAAGAGCAATGCATCAAGTGGTAAATAGGGTGAAAGTTTATGATTGTCAAATCTAACCATAGCTAGATTTAACCAAAATCTAATCATGGCTAGGTTTAACCTCAACAGTAATTTTAAATTATGCAAGGATGTAATTGAGTCAGTTAGATTCAGGCTCAACTCGATAAATAGTTCGTGAGCTAAATTGGATGAGCTAACAAGCCAAACTTGAGGCCCTGACTAGACATGTTTATTCTTAAGTTGGTTCGGTTAAAAATGTTAATATAAAATACACTTAAAATATATTAAAATATTAAGTTTAATATAAAATCATTAAAAAATATTTGAAAATTATCTCTCTTTTTCTTTTTTCAACTGATTTCTTATTATTTCTCATTTAACTTTTATTTTTTTATAATGTTATTATAATAATTGATTGAATGAGAATGATCTTCTCTATTTTATAATAAATGAGTCATCTTGTGAGTCGACTTGAAACTCATATAATTAAACTTGAACTTGGTTAATTAATCAAGCTCAAACTCAAGCTCAAGTCAATGGTGACTCGAGCTCAGCTCAACTCATATATTTTAGTGTTAAATATGTAAATATAGACGATTTAAATGATATGTGTAAATCTCCTTTTGCTTATTTCTTGATGCATATGTTTACTGTTGTATGGGCTATGCAAAATTGAGCATAACTTCTCCCATCATATTTCTATTTCCTATTTCATGATATTATGAATTCTTTCATAATCTATTCTACTTGAACTTATGTGCCCATTTAAGTTATCACGTATAATTATTCTCTCTTCCTAAGGTATGTGGTATAATAATTCATTATTTTATCTCAGAATTAATTTTTCACCTGAAATTATGCCCTTACGAATAATTAATTTTATATCAGTTTCCCCATATCTAATCTTACTCACTTAATTGATTTTATGTTTGTGTCCTCTATCCCTACTGTCTCAACCTTTATGTGATTAAGCTTCCCAACATATACTTGCTTAATCTCTGTATTTTAGTTCGAACTCTCCTTCTTTCAGGTGATTATGAATGTGAAGGAGAAACTAAATCTCTTCTTAGATTGATCTGTACTAGTGAAAAATGAATTTTGCTCCTTTGCCTACAAGAACGTTATATGATGTTTGAATCAGTTGAATATTTTATGCCGGGTTAAGATTTCTTGAATGGTGATGCCCATCATCTTGGATAATGGGTTAAGCATCATGCTATCTGTATGTTTTTTATAAATGTTAGGTTGATTGGTGACTTTTTTTTTTTTCAATGGACACGTGTATCGGATACGTGTGTCCTTTTGAAATTAAATATTATTTTAATTGGATATGGCTTTGCCATATTTGACACGTATCGGTGCCGTATCGGAGGCATATCGGTGTATCGGATACAAGATGCCTTCATAAATAGGTGTATCGGTGCAACATAGGTTTGCAATTATATACTGGGATGATTTTGTTATATTAACATTTTCTTGATTCTTTTTATTCCATCATCATCTCTTCGAAGCATGATATAATCAAGCAAATGAAAATTGAATTTCCAATATGTTTCTATGTCCTTTTCTTCTTTAGCTACTTTGACTCAACTTTTGACCAAATGAATCTGCAGGAAGCCGATCGAGCATTTCCTTAAAGCTGTTGATGAGGTTACAGTCAAAGACATCGCCTCTCTTTCTGAAAAGATAATTTCCTCGCCACTCACAATGGCCTCCTGGGGAGATGGTATGTTCTGATCACAGATAACATCCACAGTTCCTATACTGACTAAGGCGCCTTTTGGGACGGCTTTCTTACTACTTCTTAAAACGACTTTTTAGTATAAAATTATATTAGATAGCTGTTTTAAAAAGCAGCAAGAAAGCCGCCCCAAACGAAGCCTAAATATTCTCCTGAATCATTTTTTTTTTCTGATTCTCTTTTTTACAGTTATCCATGTGCCCAGCTATGAATCAGTGAGCCGAAGATTCAATTTCAAATGAAAATTACTCATAAAAAAAATCAAATGGTGTTCTCCTCAACCATTTTGCATATTTGGAGCTGCCTATTTATAGCCCTGCTTCTGAATTGGTCTCTACTCAATGAAATATTTCCTGGAAGAAAAAGGTATGGCTTTTCTGCAAGTAAATTCAAATTAGTTGAAGAACATTTGTTATTTCATTGTTGTTTATTTTGTAAGCCAGAATCATTTGTTATTTTTTCCCTTATTTGCTGTGCATCAGAAGCTGGTTCAGCTACAAAACTAGAATTTTGCTCGGTTAAGCTTTTCATTTCCTTCAAACATTTGCTAGAAAGTCTTACTGTTTTTGGTTGATGCGTCAATATTTATTATAACTATTATTCTCAATAAGTTTGGTTTTGAGGGTAAGGCTTTGGTTGGCTTTTATTATTATTTTTTTTAATCTTTTTTTTGTGATCAATAAAGCTACCAACAATAAGGAAGAATTTTTTTTTAATGAAGAAATTGTGTTGTACAATTTCTTTTAAAATTCTTAAAAAAAACTGATTTAGGAAAAAAAAAATTATGATTGAAAAAATAGTAATTATAATGCCCTGACCCAAAAAAAAGAAAAAAAGAAAAATATAATAAGAGATAGCAAACATAGCCTAAGGCTTTGTTTGAGAGGACTTTCTTACTGCTATTACAAAAATTATTGAAAAGTTGCCTTTAAGAAGTAGTAATAAAGTCGCTCTAAATTGGACGACTTTCTTACTTCTTCTTAAAATAACTTTCTAGTACAAAAGTTGAAATTTTTGTACTTAAAAGCTACTTGAAAAAGCAATAAAAAAGCCGTCCCAAACGCTTAAGTCTTATTTCCGTGCTTATGCCTAATCTTTTTTTTTTTTGATAATGATAATTAATTGTAGTCTTATGGTGAGATTATTTGAAGCTTTGATAGATTGTTGCGTGCCAATAATGATAAAAAAATAATTAAGTTTTCTTGGCTAAAATAATTCATCATATAATTTGAAACTATAAAGTTTTGCCTTTCTCAATTGAAGATGGGATTATACAATTGAGAATAATTATTTGATGTCCTTTAAAGATCGCAAGAGAAGTGATGAAAGGCGGAGAATATCACATAAGGTTAGTTGAGTAGCTTGTTGACAAGAGCTAGAAGTTGGTAGATGGATGACGATAGTCGGACTTTGGAAGTCAAGTGGTAAGAATCAGATAATGAAAGTTAAGCGACAACAATCTAAGGATGGAGGTTAAGCAATGTTGGTTGCAATTGTTGATGACCATTGTTAACATTTAATGTTAAGTCTAGTGTTCGTTAGATCTTTATTAGTGATGGGTTGATGTCTCACTCTCTGTTAAAATGTTAAGCTATTCTTTGGTGGTATGAAACACTCTTGTGTGAAGTTTTATGAGGAGCTTTTGGAAGATCTAAATGATAGTGAAGCTTATCCTCGTTACTGATTATTAGTTATATGTGGTTTTTGGTTGTGTCGATCAATTAGGTTGTACTGGTGACTCATAACTCATTTTGTCGGTTAAACTTGCTGGCGGTTGTAGGCGGGGCTTTGTAAAAGTCACAAATTTAATTTTCCTAAATTTCTAAAAATTGGCTAAGGGAGCGCTACAATGCTGTGCCTATTTTGCCAATTCTCGAATGTTTTGGAAATTGTGGGAGCGTTGCGTCGTTGGGGTCTTGAGTTTTGCGATGTTAGGTCTGAAAATTTATTTTTTAAATATCTAAATCTACTACTCTAATTAAAATAACCTAAGTCATTACCCCAAGCCCCATTTCATCTTTTGTCGAGAAGGAGAAAGTGGTTAGAGGAGAGAAAAAGCTTGCACCGGGGCATTTTTCGTCCATCCTCCCAGTTACAAAAGTGTTTTGATCGTGGTATGCAACTTTAATCCTATCTCAGTTTTCATTGATTTTATGTTTTTTTTTTCTGTTTGATTCATCTTAAAATTTATAAAAATGTAATATTTCTCATTTTATTGAACTTTCATTGTGTAACTTTTGGTATGTGATAGATATCATTATTATGAGCATTTTGCGTGATTTATATTGGGATTTTACTAGTTATTTTTGTATAAATGTATTTTTGAATGAAATATATAGAGTAATACTAGTTACAAAATGATTTGGAGCTACTATATTTAGACATGATATACATCTAGATTGATATAATATGTTATGCCGATATACAACAAATGGTCAACTTTTTATATTAAAGTTACATGATTTGTGATATGTGATATGAGACTGATTCCTAGTAATATGACCTATATGATTAAGGTGGATTTATGTAGGGTTGGCCTATATCTTGATACAAAAAAAACAACACAAGTAGCTAGATGTTCTTGCTTATATATACACATGACATGAGTATACATGATAAATTATATAAGTGATATAATATAATATGATATGATTATGATATAGGACATGACTGATACATATGACAAAAGTAAAAAGACTGATAAGATTGATACATGATATGTTGCATTTGATTGGAACATGATATTCATGTATTATTACTATATGACATGCATACAACAATTGTATAGTATTTACTTGATATGACATGTATATTGATTTATATGAAATAGGGTATATGAATGGAAGAACATATTTATTCCCTATATGGTTCATAATCTCTAATTTTTTAGATTACACAACTTGTGTCGAAACCTATTAGTTACAATAATTGATATATTCATATTAATGATTACATGGTTTTACTGCTACATGTTTATATTGATTAATGATTACATGTTTTTACTGCTACATGTTTATATTGATATGAAATGAATGATTACATGCATATTATTTTTACTGTTATGCATTGATTACAGTTGTAGGTTTGGATAACATACTGAGTTGTTAGCTCATTCTCTGATTTTTATATATTTTTAGGTAGGGGTCAGGACTTAGTAGAGTGAGGTTGAGCAGGGTTTTTAGGTTTTATTTTGTTTTTTGTATTTTGATTTTATTCTTTTGTAATTGAGAATGTTAATGATAGACTAATGCTATAAAATGAATTCCTAGTTATTGTGCATGAAATGAATATAAAATTACAAGTTGATGAAAAATGATTTATAGTTGTTTTTGCTGGTCTTGTTTGTACTAGTAGATCATTAGAGGCTCTGATAGATCAATTAAAAGATAAAATATGAAATTCTTTTATATTAGATCTTGGGGCGTCACAGACCTCCCCTCAATTTTTTCTATAAAACTATGACAATGTATACTCGAGTGATATGATGCTATACACTCGTGCTGACTTGGAGGAAAAGAGTGGAGCCCTGTGACACTCCATACCCAGTATTACATCACTACCAGTCAGATTGGAGACAGAGAGAAGAGCACAACAATGTTGTAAGTTAGGTTGGGTAGTTTTCTTTCTCATTTTTTATGTTTAACTTGAAGGGTTACATCCCCTGTAGTAAGTTAAGTGTGTCTCTTTCTCTATTATGTGGTGTCAATGAATTGTGAAGTGAAGAGAGACAAAGAGAAAGAAAGAGAAAAGAGATACATAATATTTCTTTCAAATTTTCATAGTCAATTTTTTGGTGCGGTGTAGCTCCGGGTTTCTTTTTCTCGGTTTCAAAATTTTCCATTTTAAATCTTGGTGCTCTTTATTTTTCGCTGCATTTTCTTTTTTTAGTTTATGTTCGCTGCGTAGTTTACTTCCCAACATTAATGGCATCAGGAGTTTGAACTTTGGGCCTTCATACATCAATATCTACAGAAACAATAGCCTTAAGTCGACATATAAATTTTAAGGTGTTTCTTTCATTGGAGTTTTTGAAGTTGTATGAGAAGCCTAGAGTATATTAGAAAACTTTTTTAGCCCATTTTCCTTAGTTTTATCAAGTTGTGTCTTTAATCCTTAAAAAATTATTCAACTTGTAACTTCAATTTCTTCATTCATTTGAGGATGTACGATTGTTGTGTGTACTAGTTGAATATGAAGATGAAGATCTTTGCAAAAAAAATGTAAATACCTTCCTAGTGAGCTAAAGTCTCATTGTCTGTAATAATTATTCTCAGAGACCAAAGTTATAAATAACATTCTACTAAACTAATTGTTAAGCATTAGTCTCAGTAAGCTTTGCAAGTGGTTCAATTTCCACCCATTGGGTGTAGTCTATTGTTAGAATGACAAACCTTTGTCAACCATAGGCTTTGGAAAATGGACTCATGGAGACTTTAAAATCATTTGCTATTTAGTAAATGCATTTGTTTTTTTTTAATGGATAATTGCTACTGCACTAAGACATAATTATAATTTTTAATTCATAATTTTAAAATTGTTTTAAACTAGTTGCAAACAATTTTTGTAATATTTAAATGATATTTAATAATAATTTATTGATGGTATATTGAAGAGTTGAAGTCCATAAAAAAAAAAAAAAGTTGAAGTCCAAGGCGTCAACTCCTCTTCTACGACAAACTTAGTATCCTTAGTGGATCAGACCATTACAATTATTATGTGCTAGAAAATTTATAACAATAGAGAATATTTTTAATATCTTAGTTTTGTATAAAAATCAAGCACCCATAGATAGAAGTTACAAGAGACTAGATTTTTTTACATGAAAAAAACTCAAAAAGGGAAAAATTACGGGGCTTGACTTGGTTGTAATAATACATCATATATTTGTTAGTTTAAGAATCCATTTTTCTTAACAATTGAAAGAAGAAGCACAACTAAAAAGCTTGGCTTTCATATTAAGGATTATAGAAGGCAAGCATCTATAGGAAGGAATATGGAGTCTAATAGTGATATTGGATATTACCATCTAAGTGATAATAGTTGAATGATGGAAGTGAAGTAATGATGACAGTGATTGCAGACACTGGTGGTTGTAAAATGCAATAAAGTTTGTTCTTAGCTCTATTAGTTTTCGAACCATTTTCATGTAGAAAATGATATCTTATCTATAGGTTTTTTAGAGGGACAATTTTATAAATTTAATGGGAATCCAAAACACTACAACAAATGATCTTTATTGATTTCCTTAATAATTGATCATTTATCCAACATTAGAGTGCCTTAATGATGTTATAATCAAATGATCATGCGTTGAATTCGATTCATTGAGTCGTTTAATTTGATAACACGAGATTTGAAGGCTATTTGTTTCTTCAAATAATGTCCTGAAATTTTTAATTATGTTTTAAGTGTTTGATTTACGCTCATTTGTAGTATGATCAAATATATGGTGTCAATAAATTCATTCAATCTAACTATGAGTTACTATAGTGGAAGCTTGGATGATCCCAACTTTAATTCCGGAAATCTTTAATTTGAATATTGCCTCGAGATTCATGTTGATCAATTAAAATTTTGGAGACATAAATAACTAATAATTTTCTTTCTTTCACATTTATTTGTGTTAGACCCTATTTGAATGTTACTTTTGAAAGAGATGAAAAAGCTCTCTTTGTATTCCTCTTCTTCTCTCAGTTGATTCTAAGGAAATTAATGTTGGATATAAAAAAGTATATACTATTTTCGCATTATTTTATTATTAAGATAACAATTATAATTTCTTTTTGCTATTATTTTCTTGTTATCTCTCAATATTTTTAAAATTTTCAACAACGAAATTTTTTTTTTTACGATCAGAGTAGCTAAATTATTTTTCTTACAGCAACTTCGCAATAAATTTTATGAAACGCTACAACTATAGCAGACAAATAAATATTCATATATTTTAAAAAAAATTATGAAAAAAGTTAATATCAATTAACACTTGAATATTATTGAATGAAAATTAAGGAGAATTTCAAACAGCTCAATAATTTAGACTTAATTATTATGGAAAACCTATCATCTTCTTAGTTTTATATTTACTTATTATTCCTAATTTGCATACATTTGAATTTTATAAAATATCCCCAATAATTGAATGGACTATATAAAACAAATACACAAAAAATATTTTCTTCTCCTTTTTTTTTCACTATTTTAACAAACTTAACTGAAAATTCAGATAATTAATAGGAGTAGTTTAAAAATTTGATGTTTTGACAAGTACTTAATAATATATACAATATTTTTTTGCAAAGGTGTAGCTAAATATTTATTTATTTTTGTTGCATACATCATTAGTATTCATTAAATTGTCACAATTTCAAAATAGTTGAATGATTAATTAAAATGTAAATAGTTAGATTAAAAATTATCATTAATCATATTGAGTCCTAAAAAAATTCACAACAACATTGAAAAAATATTTAACATGAACCCAGTCTATATTGAAAGCAAAGAGTTAGCTGTGGTATAAGAATTTTCACGTGAAAAATCTAGAAAGAGAAATCACGCGATTTGCCCCAATTGAAATAATTCCGCTAGTATATATTTTAATTATAAAAATGTCCCATCCTTGCAATTAATAAATGTGTTGATATAATTAAGTATATAAATATTATATAGAACATATTATATGAAAGTTGAAAGAACCTTGTAGCACAGGAGTGTCATCAAAAGATAATTTATTGTATGTTTGATTGATCTCTTTTGAGGAGAGGAGATAAGAGATCAGGAAGTTCATTGTAACCCTAAATCTAAAATCATAGTTCAGATGATCCTAAATTTGATTCCAGAAAATTTCAATTCAAATATGCATCGAAATTCCTGTCCAATTAAATTGATTTCACACTAAAAAAAATACATGACTAATAATTAGTATTTAACCATATATGTCATAAGTCTAAGGTTTTGTTTGGGACAGCTTTCATACTATTTTTTAAAGCAGTTTTTTAGTATAAAATTTTAATTTTTGAATTAAAAAATTGCTTTAAAAAGCAGTAAAAAAACTGTCCCAAACGAAGCCTAAAAACTCGGTACTTCTCTCATGTTAAACCTGCCATCACTATCCTAAACCCTAAGTGATGATGACATTCAATTATCAGTTCATTGAACGATTACAAGAGAACAATATTAGCTGTAGCAATGAAATAGACGAGCTCACATCAATCTCCTTTGAAAGAAAGCAACGAGAAACACATAAGTGTTACCAAACAAACAAAGATGGAGATTGATAGTGAAGAGAACTTGCAAAAAATCATCAAAATTTGTATGAAGAAATTGCTGTAAAATTCGTGCTTCTAATCATGATATTTTATCATCATAAGGTATCTTTCAAGGTCATGTGATTAACAGCCAAATTGCTATCAACTGAAGTAATTGATGCTTAAGGTTGTCCTGTGGAAGAAGTGCATGGGTGATTATGACTTAATTAGGAGAGGTAGGGTAGTTGTGGTTAAGCTTTGGGGTCCATTAATTAATTATGTCTTAAGTACCCTTAAGATTAAGAGAATGTTGGGTTAGCATCAAATTTATTATGTTTAGCACATAAATTAGATTGCATTATTGATTGTTACATCTTAATTACAATTTGATTACAATATATTTTAAAATTTTAGATTTATTTTGAGATGAATATATTATTTATTTGATTATTTATGTATTGCATTCATCATAAATGATGCATGCTTATGTAAAAAACTCAAAGCAAAGAAAAGTTATTGCGCTATTAACATAAGCCATCGATTATAAATGATACTTTTCCTCGTAATTGGATAATGTGTTAATATAATATAGTGCACATAAACTATATAAAATAGTTTCCATGGTAGAATTTAATAGAGCCTTGAAATATCATAGTTGTTGTCAAGAGATTGTTTGTAATCCGTTTGGTCAATTTTCTTTGAGAAGAGGAAACCATAGACTTTGGGAGTTTAAAGATTTATGAGAGAGAAATTTTAGTAAATTTGATCAAAAGCATTGCATTGGATGGCCCATATTAAACCACTTATTCATAAACCGTTCAATCAATATTTAAGTGTCTTGATGATGTTAAAATTAACCGATCTTAGGCTCATTAGATTCATCTTATTGAGATGCTCAATTTAGCTATAAGCATATCAAGTTCGAAGATCATTTTATCATTCAATTAATATCTCAAAACTCTTAAATACACTATAAATTCTTTATTTGTGCTCGTTTGAACTTGAATCGAATCATTTTAGACTCCAATGAATTTGTCTAGTCTAGCCGATCAATTTGATCATATATGTCTAGTATCTCATGTTAAAAGCAAGTCACAAAGCAGTATGTTGACTCATTAAGATTTTTCTTTAATATAAGTGCTTTTATAAGTTAAATATATTTTGCCTAAAGTATGATTACCAATTCTACTAGGAGAATGGAGCCTTTGCACACTGAAGATGAATAATAAATGATAAATCAAGATAATTTGAGAAGGTAAAGTGATGAATATAAATAATTAGTTTAGCTTGTACATTTAAAATTTTCATTATATGATTGGTTATTATATGATAACCCTAATATATCTTAAGGATGGTGAACATGTAAATATAAGGTCATTTTGGAATTTAATTTTTAAATTAAGTACTTTAATTTTAAAAAAATGTAAACATAAGGTCACATGATGTATATATATTTTTTTCATCGCTCCGTCCCCTCTTTGGCTCTGCTTCGGCTGGGTAAATTTCTTCTTTCTTCCCTAAGTCCCTCTAGTTTTCTTCCAATTTTATTCCTTTGGCCGGTTTTTTGTTTGAATGGCTGCGAATCGTTTGATTAACCCCAGATTTTTAGATGGAAAGCACAAATCGCGATCTTTTAGAGTTGTTTTATCTACGTCTTTGACCTCTCTAGAGTTTCCTCCGCTCAAACTTTCTGCTCTGGTTGAGAAATTTCTTGGGCACCTTCTGCGTCTCGATGCTATTCAAAAGTTTTTCTTTAACTTAAAGCTCTTTGGTGATTTCTCTTTCACTTTGCTTGATCCTAACAATTTGTTAATTTGTTAATTAAGTTAATGAATGACTTAGATTATTGTTGGGTGTTTTCACACCGCTCTTACTTCGCAAACAATTGTTTCATCAAGCTTTTTAAGTAGACTACCCATTTTGATGTCAATACGGAATCCCCTACCATTCCTATTTGGGTCTCTTTCCTCAATCTTCATCCTCACCTCTTTTCCCCATGCATACTGCATGGTTTGTGGTCATTATTTGGTCACCTCTTGAGAACTTATAATGCTACTACTAATGGCATAAGGCCCTTGGTTGCTCGCATTCCAGTTGAGTTAGATGTCACTAAAAGCTATCCTAAACAAGTTTGGCTGGGTTTTAAGACTATATGGGTTACATTTAATCTGTGGAAATGGAAGATTTCCCCTCTTATTGTTTTCACTGTAAAGCCTTGGGTCACTCGAAAGGTGAATACTCGATTTTACATCCTTATTTGGGTGATGATCCTCCTAAGAATGAGGGGGCTACGACTAAAATTTCTTCTTCACTTCTTGTTGGAATTTAATATATCATCAAAAAATTATCTTGATCGGGCACGAATCTCGATGCAAAATCAAATTGGAAACTTTCAAAATTACAATTGGGACCATCCTAATTCCGATTTTAGTAAAATTACAATCAAAATAAACGTCTCAGAAATACGAACCCAACGACACCAAATTCGACTCAATCAGAGCCCAAATGAGTCAAAATCAAGGACCCGAAGCACAGTTGGAAAGTTCGAACCACAATTTGAGTTACCAAATGGTTTCCAAACATAACGTTCTTATAAACTAATTGGGCTGCTCGACGAAACAAATCTAACAAGCCCATGGTCACCAAATTCCGACATCATTAAGACCTTCAAATGTCTGACGAACGATACACGATCAAGGGATTCAATATCGGCCGTCCATCCAACCACTCCCCATTTACCCTTGATCTCTCACCTATTTGTGGGCCATTTTACTCCAGAAATTTATAAATATACCCCTCATTTCTCTTGAAAGGGGACCCAAGCAAGAAGAAGAAGAGGAGAAGGAGAAGAGAAGAGAAGAAGGATATGAGGGAAGAAACTCCTCGACCATTGCCGGAATTCTGCTCAACTTCCATGTGACAACAGAATTCTGCTCGACCTCCACGAGACGCCAGAATTCTATCTGACTTCCACACTGCCAGAATTCCGCTCAACTTTCCAGTGATGCCAGAACTCTGCCCGATCTCCAAGTGACGCCGGAATTCTATCTAATCTTTAAGTGATATTGAATTCATCTTGAATACACAACTTGTTTGTAATTGTTTTTTAATTCAGAAGTGAATCATTATAATTTGTTCATCCAAAATTTTAATAACGAGACAGCCTATTATATCTCAAGCAAATACTAGTAGAATTCTTTCATTTAGGAGTGGCCCGTGATTTTTTTCCTTTTCAGGATTTTTCACGTAAAAATTCTAGTGTTATTTCATCTTCTATTTGTGTACTTAATATCTGTACAACACCGAGACGAAAGCTTTTTAACTCTATCACCCCGAATATTCTAGTCCGCAATAGTTTGGCGCTGTGGGAAGCATTATCCCGCAATTTTAAGTGTTGCTATGATGGTCAACAAATGTGGCAGTTGTATCGTTGGAGCTTCTCGCTCCAACTCCCACCAATCTAGAAATCAGTCTATGAATCATAGATGCCCGATATCTTCCTCTTTTTATCATAGGGGGCAAAATAATGCTGGAGAAGGAACATCAAGACATTCCTTAGAAGATAGAATTTGAAAGATGGAAGAGTCTCAGAACAAGATCCTTCAACTCCTGCGAGAGACTCGACAGCCAGCATTACCACAACAAGAGGAGGTTTTTCTCCCTTGAGCTCCACCACTGGTTGAAGATGTTCAACTCAAACATCTTCAAGCGGAGATTCATCTACCTCAGCTAAGAAGACATCCGCAATCACACCAAGATAACGAACTTGCCGATACAATAAGTTCTACGCATCATTTGCCCACAACTCAGCAACCTCGCATTCCTCCAGATCTCCTAGAAGATTTAGCCCAACCGTACATTCTTGAGCTCCCTCGCAACGCCCTATATCATGAACTGTGGAGATTAGTACTGAAAGAGTTCCCCGGAGAAGATGTGAGGTAAACACTTTGATAGTGGAATTTTCAGGAGTCATCACCTCTAACTGAAGCCATTCTTTAGCATCACATTTCGGTTGGATTCAAACTATCAAGCATCGAATCCTACGACAGAACATCAGACCCATAAGAGCATATCGATCACTATAGAATCATCATGCATATCCAGTGAGCCTCGGATGCACTCATATGTCAGGTTTTTTCTACCACCCTTAAAGGATAAGCTCAAACGTGAATCTATTCTCTTTCATCCGGAATGATCCCTTCATTTGTCAAATTATTCAAAGTGTTCGTCGAACAGTTCGTAGCTAATCAAAGAATTGCTAAGGATTCTTCCCACCTCTCCAAGATCCATCAAAATGAAGAAGAATCATTGAAGAAGTATTTTCAATGATTTTCCACCAAGAATCGACAAATTTTAGGAGTAGACCTTGAATTACTGAGAGGGGTCTTTCTTGGAGGCCTTCATCCTGACCCTTTCTATTTGGCACTCATGCGAGACACTGTTCATTTATATGCTGACCTGACCCATCGTGTGGAGGGGCAAATTTATATAGATGAAGCCATAAATACTCACAAAAAATAGTTTGAACAAACTAATGGGAAGTGCAAAGGTGCACATGGGATGGATAATTCATTCTTATAACGGAAGAAGGAAGGGAAGAATAATCTATCTCTTAGACATCCATTATCGCGACGGGAACCTCGATAGGAGGAGTATACCCCACTCAACACATCATGAGCAAATGTGTTGATGGTCGCTCGAGATCAAGATATAGTAAAATGGTCAAATTATTTGAAGCTGAACACATGAAATCAAGATTAGTACTGTCACTTTCATCGTAGTCAGGGCCACACTACCGAAGCCTGCAAGCAACTCAAGGATGAGATTGAAAGACTTATCCGCCAAGGCTATCTTCAATAATTTATTCGAGATCCACCTACCCGAGAGGAAGCTCATCCCGCTGGGGGGAAAAATCAATAATAGAGACAACTGGTGAATAATCAAATAATAGTTGGTAAAATTGAGATAATCGTAGGAGGCCCCTTGTTATCTGATAAAGTCTTTTTGGTTATAGATGAAAACCCGATGCTAAAGAAGGCTCATATCAATTATTCTATAACTTTTGATTAATTTGATTTGGAGGGAGTAAAAACTCCTCATCATGATTCACTTGTAATAAATACGAGGATAGATGACCCATGTTATAATGTCAAAAGAATTCTTGTGGATAATAAAAGCTCCGTAGATGTCCTGTTCTATTCCACTTTTCTAAATATGTGTCTTACTAGAGAAAAGCTTCAGCCTGCTATTGGTCCATTGTATGGGTTTGACAATCGATATGTACGAGTAGAAGGGACAATCAGTCTCCCAGTAGTAATTGGAGAATTTTCTCGACTGATTACACACTCCATTCAGTTCATTGTTGTAAAGTCAGAATCGGCTTATAATGTTATATTTGGAATGCCACTCCAGTCAATCTTTAGGATCGTCGCTTCCATCCCTCACCTTAAGATGAAGTTCCCTACCTTGGTAGGAGTTTGTATAGTATGTGGAGATCAACAAATAACACAAACATGTTATCTTAGGCAGGTTAAACCACATCAAATGGTTAACATGAGCATCAAGGACTTTAATCTCCGAGGCGAGGATATCCCTCAGAGAGCTTCCCCTATAAAAGACCTCACTAATGTGTCCATATCAGAGGAACACCCTTCAAGGACCGTGTAGATTGGATCCCTTCTCTCTGACGAAGAGAAGAAAAAATACATAAATTTTTTACGAAAGAATCAGGATATTTTTGCATGGAGTCTGATAGATATGTCTAAAATTGACCCTGAAGTGATTGTGCAGTCCCTCCAAGTCAACCAGACATCTAAGCAAGTAGTCCAAAAGAAATGAAATTTTTTGCTAGATCGTCAACAAGCAATCGAGCAAGAAGTGGACAAGCTTTTAGAAGCTGGATTTATATGGGAAGTGCACTACCCTACTTGGTTGGCAAATATTGTTATGGTACGGAAGGAAAGTGGAGCTTGGAGAATGTGTGTATATTATATAGATCTCAACAAAGCCTGTCCAAAAGATAGCTTTTCGCTTCCTCATATTGATCAATTGGTTGATACCACCTTCGGGCTTCAAATGTTAAGTTTTATAAATACATATTCTGGCTATAATCAAATAAAGATGAATCACAGATGAAGAGGCAACGAATTTTTGAATAGATAAATGTTTATATTATTATCTGTTCATGTCATTCAAGCTCAAAAATACTGGAGCAACTTATTAGTATCTCATAAATAAGGTTTTCAAAGACCTTATTGGACGTAATATGGAGGTGTATATTGGTGATTTGTTGGTAAAAAGTCTTGAAAAATCTCAACATATCTCAGACTTAGAATAGTGCTTTCATTTATTGCAACGTTATAATATGCGACTCAACCTCATTACATGTACTTTTGGAGTCACTTCTGAAATGTTTTTAGGGTTTATGGTAACCCACTAAGGGATTGAAACTAATCCCGAGAAAATCAAGGCACTAAGGGACATGGTGCCACCAAAGAATATCAAGGAGGTCCAAAGACTAAATGAAAGAATTATAGCACTATCTCATTTCCTAGCATATTCAGGAGATAAATATCTTCCCTTCTTCATTATACTTAGAGGTGCTCGTAGTTCTGGATTCTAATAGACTGATGAATGCCAAGAAGCCTTTGAATAACTAAAAAAGTATTTGGTATCCATGACACTACTTTCTAAATCGACACCAAGAGAAAAGTTGTATTTATATATTACTGTTTCTGCCCAAGTCATTAGTTCAGACTTGGTACAAGAAGAAAATATTGTATAATGTTCCATATATTATATCAGTAAAATATTATCTAAAACAGAGGGATATTATCCTTTAGCAGATAAGACAGTATTGGCGTTAGTTTGTTCCACTAGAAAACTATGCCCTTACTTTCAAGCCCACACAATTGGAGTTTACACAAATATGCCACAAAAAATATCCTGTAAAAGTCAGAAATGTCTGGTAGGCTCATTAAGTGGTCTGTAGAGCTGAGAGAATTTGACATCCACTACTTGCCTAGGCTCGATATCAAATCTCAGGCACTCATATATTTTATAGTTAAATGCACCATCTCTGTATCTGATATTCAACCAAGTGCTTCACCTTCTCCTCCTATTGGACATTATATGCTGATGGAGCCTTTGGATGTTTTGGTGCTGGGGCCAGAATTTTGTTGATCTCTCCATAGAAAGTTACCCTTGAGTATGGAATCCGAGTTAAGTTTCCAACAACAAACAACACAACAGAGTATGAGGCCCTTATTGTTGGATTGAGACTAGAAATTAACTGTGAGGTGCAGAACTTAGTAATCCACATTGATTCATAATTAGTCGCCTCTTAGGTAGAGGGGGAGTTTGATATCCACAATCCATAAATAGCCTAGTATTGCAGCATTGTGAAGTTACTCTTAGCCCGTATAAGAGAGCATCAGATCATCCATATTCTTTGAGAGCAAAATGCACGAGTAGATGCTCTTTCTAAACTTGCTACATCAACAATAAGAGATTTTTATAAAAGAAAGTGTATCGAGGAGATCAACTTTTCAAGTATCAAAGGTCCGTGGGTCATACAATTAATCGATGAATCAAGAGAGGCATCTTAGATCGACTCCATTTTATCATTTTTATAAGATGGGGTGCTACCTGTATAGCTCATGACTGTAATACAACTTCGGATACAAGCAGCAAATTTCACCATTATTGGCGATAAGTTGTATAAACACGCCTTCACTGGACTGTATCACAAGTGTCTTCCACTTTTAAAAGCTGATTATGCACTTCGAGAAGTTCATTTTGGAATCTATGGGGCACACTTAGGAGGAATAGCATTAGCACACAAGATTATGAGACAAGAATTCTATTGACCTACAATGAAACATGACATACTTAAGTTTACTCAAAAGTGTAAAAATTGCTAATTGCATTCTAATCTCACCCATATACCCGCTCTGGAGCTTGCATCACTTCAGAGCCCTTGGTCATTCGCCCAGTGGAGAATTGATATAATGGGACCCTTCCCTATAGCCATTGGAAAATGAAAGTTCATCATCCTTGTTGTAGATTACTTCACTAAATAGGTGGAGACAAAACCTCTAACAAAGATTATTGAAGCAAATACCAAACAATTCTTTTGGAAGAATATAGTCTATGGTTTTGGCATTCCTGCAAGGGTTATCACTGATAACGGGACATAATTTATTGGAAAAATCTTTACTTCTTTTTATAAGATTTTTCATATTCAACTCATCCACACAACTGTCGATTATCCTCAGGTAAATGAGAAAATAGAGGTTATAAAACGAATAATTCTGAAAGGACTGAAGATATGCCTAGGGAAGGTTGTGGGCAATGGGCTGAAGAACTTCTAAACGTCCTCTGGGCTTATCAAACCACTGCCAGAACTCCTACATGATAAACCTCGTATAATCTATATTTTGGTATAGAATCAGTCATATAGATTGACATTAGAGCCTCGAGTAATAGAGTTCAGACTTTTGACTAATTAACAATGAGAAGAGGCTTAGAAAAAATTTGGAACTCCTCTTAGAATTAAGAGATGAAGCCTCACTCTGGACCGCTGCATACCACCAAAGGATTGCTCGTCACTATAATCGAATGGTGAAATCTTGACCTATCTCTATTGGGGACTTAGTTATGTGTAGCATCAAAGCTGCTGGAAAAGGTCCTCAGCATAACAAGCTCTCCCCCTCTTGGAGTGTCCTTATTTAGTGGCAGTTGTGGTCAAATCTGGAACCTTCAAACTAAAGGATGCTGGTGGAAAAATGCTTCCATGAACTTAAAATGTTAGCAACCTTAATAATTATTATCAGTAGGTGTTGATAATAATGTTTATCTTGTGTTATGTTGTTCATAGTATTTGTCTTGTGTTATGTTCTCCCAAGTGGTTATGCTTTGTTTCCGTCAAGTATTATTATATCGACTTTTCTGACATCTCTTATATGTTGATTGGGGTAGAACTCTTCTAGCCCCCGTTTCCCTAAGTTATATTAAATAATTATTATACTGTCTTATATAATATAGTAATGTGATGTTCGTTTTGTTGTGATATTACCTTCTCTTTTAAAAGATAAAAACCCCTCAAACTCTTTATCTATGATTTAAGAAATACACAATTTACATTATATCTAAATCACCAGATGATCAATCTCCGGGGAATTTGATCCAACCTCTTCCATAATAGTTAAAAATTATCAAGCAAATACTTTGATTAACAACCTTAGATAGGTCAAGATATCCAAGAAGTATATCTCTCATATTTACTCAAGTAAAAAAATACTATCAAAATATTTCTCATTGAAATAAAACTAATTCAAATTCATATACATATGAGAAAAAAAGAGGAGCATCAATATATCACTAAACATCAAGTACATCATATAAAAACATCAACATCAAATATATATATATATACTCATCACTAGAAAGAAAATAAAGTGGTACAAGCAACATCAGAGTAATCATACAAGATATCAATATCATCCTCCTCCTCCTCGAGAAAAAATGTCTTATTCAACTCACTCTCTATCTCTTCACCACCAGAGTCTGAAGAAGGGTCACTGAAAGCCTGGCTAGGTGTCAACCCCTCGAAATCTGCTCCAGTCTTATGATGCACCACACATACGCCCTTTATAAAACCTCTGATGAAGCCCTTCTCCATACACTCTGCTTCTAAAGCCTTCACCATCACGTCATAGATATGATTGTGAGCTTCCTAAACATGATCCTCAACAATTATCTTAAAGGAAAAAGATTTTTTGAATTCTTATATGACTATAGACGATAACTACTATGCTTCCTTCTCTGATAACATACTCTGGAGCTTCTTATTCTAAGTTTTAAAGATATGCTGATCTTTTATTTATTTGTTGATCATCGCCTACGGATCCACCAACTCTATATGTAGACGATCTATTTGTTAATTCTATGAAGAGGTTGAAGTTATCATGTTATCCATCTCTCATCTACACTCTGCTAACTGCTCTTCCACCCTTGCATCTCCTTGACTTTACCATTATATTTTTTCTTGTATTCTTCCTAAAGGTATTTAACCTTTACAAATTCATTATTTCAGTCATTCAAGGTCTTGGTCATTTCAAGCTTGAAATCCATGTGCTACTCCAATTAAAGCAACAAAAATAAAATTTTGTAAGAGATATCTTATAAAAAAATATAAAAGGAAAGTAAAAAAAGTGAACTCACCAACTCCTCAGCCCATCGATGGCCAACACACTGATGTTTCAAAATATCTTATGGAATGTATGACTTGGATGGAGAGATACGATGACCTTTGCTAGTGACTGTCAAAATTTTCTTTGCCTTATTCTTTTTTTATGCATGCAAATCACCCTCACTCCCTGGTCATTTAGAATGAATTTTTGAAGGTTGGAGAATTGCCTCTAGAACTTTCACAAACTTCTTTAGCATTTATGCATGCGATCTTCCTGCTTGAGTAGATAGTCCAACCTTGAACAAGTATTCTTCGTCTATATATCTGCTCAAATAACACACCTCATAATGAAGGGCGTCAATATAAGAAAATTTAAGTATCTTTAATAAATCCTCTACTCTAATATGTTGGAGAATGGGTAACACCTTCAACTTTTCTTAATTTTCTTGGAGATTCTAGTCATTTTGCACAAAAAAGAAGTCATTGATTTAACCTTTTGACGGATCTTGAGTACAAAAATCCAGCCACTTGGATTTAAAGGAGATACGACCCTACATATCATTAATAAGTCACCTCATTCGAGAAAGGCATTATGAATATAACACCACTCCATGATCTCTAAAAAGTATGATCAGTCCCATTATGATCGACATGACTCTGTAAAAAAGTTGGGATAAACTCACTCCACAAATCGTCAAAATATCAATCAACTTAGGCGATGGTGGAAACCGTAGCCTCGCTCACAAACTAAATTCATACACCATCACATATCCCGGAGGAGGAGAATGAGGATGATCATACCTTGTTAGTACCTTCATCACAAGATCATTAGGAAAATATTTTTTTTTCCTAAAAGCAATGAAAGAGTTGCTAGTTATGGTGGAGATAACACCATTCGTCTTCCCTGCCTTGTGAGTCTTTTTTAAACCCTCAGATTGGGCAACAGGGCTATCTTCTTTGGCCAAGAGATTTCTTTTGGACGTGTGATAACCCATTTCAACTTCTATATTAAAGAGGAGCATTAAATTTAAGTAGAGAAAGTCACCTATGAAAGATGGCAGAAAGCCTCTAGAACATGAAGGAAAAATAGGGGAGAAAGAAGGAAAAATAAGAAGAATTTCCAACTTCTATACAAGAGAAGGGGAGCTAAATTAATTGGGGAAAGTCACCTACATAAAATAACGGAATGCCTCGGCTGTAAGAAAGTCAGAGGGAGAAAGGAAAAAGGTACAAGTTCCCCCTAGCCCTAGGGGGGTATTTATAGTATTTTTGGAGGAAAAGAGAAGCTTCCGAAAGCTTCCATATTTTTTTGGATTTTTTAGGAATTTTTTGTTTGTTTTTTTAGGAATTTTTTGAGTTAAAAAAAAACTAATTAAAATAACTAGCGGATTGGGGAACCGCCAACGGCTGGCCCGAAACGACGCCTGGCACAACGCGGGCCAGGCACGGGCCGGCCGGGCCGCGTAATGGCCAAGAGGGGCCGCGTGTGGGCCGGCTGCGAGGGCCAAGCAGGCATGGCCGCGGGCGGACCGCGTCGCGAGCCGGGTAAGCTGAAATTTCTTATTCACAAGGTCTTGTTGGTATTTGATATATCATCAAAACATTATCTTAATCGGGTACGAATTTTGATGCAAAATTAAATTGGAAACTTTGGAGATTAAAATTGGGACCATCTGAGCTTCAATTTCAGCAAACTTATAGTCGAATTGAATGTCTCAGAAATATGAACCCAACGACACCAAATTCCACTTAATCCGAGCCCAAATGAGTCCAAATCAAGGACCTAAAGTGATGTTGGAAAGTTTGAACCATAATTTGAGTTACCAAATAGTTTACAAACAAAATGTGCTTATAGTCAAATTGAGCGGATCTACAAGACGAATCCAATGAGCTCAAGATCACTAAATTCCGACATCATTAAGACCTTCAAATATCTGACGAACGATACATGATCAAGGGATTCTATATCGACCTTCCATCCAACAACTCCATATTTACCCATGACCTAACACCTATTTATGGGTCATGCCACTCCAAAAATCTATAAATAGACCTCTCATTTCTCTTGAAAGGGGATCAAAGCAAGAAGAAGAAGAGGAGAATGAGAAGAGAAGAGAAGAAGGATAGGAGGGAAGAAACTCCTTCTCGATCATCGCGAGAATTTTGCCTGACTTCCACTTGACACCAGAATTCTGCCCGACTTTCATGGGATGTCAGAATTCTGTCCAACTTCCACACTGACACCAGAATTTTACCCGACTTTCCAGTGACGTCAGAACTCTGCCCGATCTCCAAGTGACGCCAGAATTCTGTTTAATCTTCAAGTGATTCTGAATTCATCTCAAATACACAACTTGTTTGTAACTGGATTTCAACCCAGAAGTGGATCATTGCAATTTAATCGTCATAAATTTTAAGGACAAGTCAGCCTATTGTATCTCAAGCAAATACTAATGAAATTCTTTCAACTAGGCATGTCCCCGTAGTTTTCCCCTTTTCAGGATTTTCCACATAAAAATCCTAGTGTTTTTTCATCTTCTGTTTGTGTACTGAATATTTGTAGAATACTGAGATGAAAGCTTTTTAACTCTATCACCGCGTATATTCTAGTCCGCAACAGTATTAATAATCCTCCTGTTAATGTCACTGATGGGGTGGTTCTTAAAGATTTGAATTGTGTTGTTCAAGATATTGTTGGTGATGATTCATCTTTGCTTAATGTTGTGGGGCAATAGGTTGTGCATGTTTTGGCCTAGGTCCATTGTGATAATATTATTCATAACTCTGATGGTGTTATATGTCATAATGTGGATATTTATGTGGCCAGTATGGAGTTATCTCAAGGTGTGGCTCTAGTTGGTGTTGATTATATGAGGGATTGTGCTATTGCTTTGGCTCATGTTGATGTGGTTGATGGGCGTGAGGTGGATAGGGATATTTGTCAAGCTAACATGATGGTGGTTAATAAATTGTTTGATGATATGGATTCTGCTGATTATCCTTTGGATAATATTGACTCGGTATGTTCGCCCACTCCTATGGGGACTGAAGGTAGTGAACCTCTTGTTGATGTCCCTATTGGTCTAATTTCGCCTAATGTTCTAAATGCTCAGTTGATATCTAAATCGGGGGACACTTATTTGGTGCAATCTGACTGGTTTGACAAGTCTCTGGTTTATCCTTGTGAGGTTGAGGATGATATGCGGGTTGAGAATGCTAATTCATTTCATGAGCTGTATGGACTGGATGTGAGTTAAGTCTTGGATAACTCTTTCTCTCATGTTGGTAAGCATCGTATGCGCAAATCTAAAAGATAATGGTGTTCCGTCCCTTTGGTTGTTTGGAGCCTGACTTTCTATGTGTTTAATGCTTGGGCCAGTGGTTTTCGTGCAGATGTTAATGGGTTGGGTGTGTGTCATGTGGCTGGGGCTTGTGGTTTCACATCCTGATGGTTGTCCCCTTATTGTTAGGGAATTTTATTTCCTGGTTTTTGTTGGTTGTGTGGGTGTTGAGGCTTCATGGTTGAGGCTTATCAAGGTTGTTATTATGGATTGTTTATTAGGTGGTTGTTTGTGTTTGTGCATATAATATGTTGGTGCAGTGGCTCCTTATATTATTTGCCTGTTTTGGTTTAAGTTATTTTTCAGTCATGTTATATTAACTTTATTTTTCAGTTCACTTGATTGTATTTAGTTGGATCATTAGTTCATAGGTTTTATTTCAAAGGTTGTATGTTTAGAGAGTTGTTGATCCTCTAAGGACATATACTTTTATCTGTTGTGAAACACATAGGCCCCTTGTGTTTTCCCCTTAAAAAATATAAATTAAAATACAATAATATCATTTTAACTAAGTAAATATTTCTATTATATTATGAAGTAATTTTAAGATATTTTTAAAAGATATAGCAAATATATATATATATATATAGTTTGTTTCTTTGTATCTCTTACAATCAATTTTGCATCTAGATTGTATAAGACTTATAATAGTTGGTGATAACCTTAGTGACTACAAAGAGTATTGGGTCAAGATGGTGGAAGATATTCCATTGAAAGTTTACCAAGCTTAGGCTTAAAGATGATTTCTTTGTTGACAATGAAGGTGATGATGCAATACCCCAAAATGAGTGGAGTTATTACTCAAGAACAGTGGAATCTTAAATACTAGATGTGCTTAGGCGCGGACATGATTCCTTGAGTAAGCCAAACCACATAAACATTGGCTTAGTTTATCAATTCAAATGCACGATTTATGTTTCGTTTGTGACAATTTTTTACTGTTTCTTAAAACAATCATGCAGTACAACCATTTTAATTTTTATACTAAAAAGCTGCTTTAAGAAATAGTAAGAAAGCCATTCATTGCTTCATTTGTGACGGTTTTCTTATTGCTTCATAAAGCTATTTTTTAGTAAAAAAATTTCTTAAAAATAGGAAAAAAAATGATCGAAAGATGTTCCAACCGAAGCCTTAATAAATAAAAGCATGATTTACATTTAATTTCAAGAAATAATTGCCCGATAATTACATATAAAATATTTAAAGCAAATAGCCAAAATATAATTAATACGATAGAACATAACTAAAACGATACACATCTCTTCACTCGAATAACTCATAAACACTATAATGGTAGTTAAAAATCGATAACATCAACGCCCCACCATCTACAGCTTTATGGGCCGTCAGATCCAAATAAAATCATTCGCGTATTTACAAAAATACCATAACAGCACGCGCGCTTCTTTGAATTATCCTGCTTCTCTCTGCTCACTTGATGAGCTCGGAAACCCACCCAAAGTCCGGATCAGACGCCAACGTCGGGCCGGTTTCGGGCCGGGTCAACCCGCTCTCCTTGCTCATCCTCTCATACATCTTAGCCCGAAGAGGTCGCCCGGACTCCACCCATGCCACGACCTCGTCCTTCTCCCGAACCCTCTCTACATCCAGCCATCCACGACCGACGGCGGCCGTCGCCGCCGGAGGCGGAGAACTAGGCAAACTACAGAACATGGGCCTAAACCCAACAACGGAAGCACTCAGCCCACCCCCAATCTTCCTCAAATGCAGCTTACCAAGCGACGCTATTACCTCGTTCACCGCGGACCCCATCTGCCACGTCGCCCGACGAATCCGCACCCCACTGGGCGACACGGGCGGCGAGCTCGCCGGCGACGACATCGGCGGCGAGATCAGAGTCGATGTTGGCGAGGATGGGATCACCCCCTTTGGGAAATACGCATCTAGTGTTTGGTTCCTCTGCGGCGACCCGTCATAAGAATCAATCGCTCGGGAAATCTGCTGTAACTGAATCGGCAGAACTCGGAGCTGCTCCGGCGTGTGCGCGAAGAAGCATACCCGCCGGCGACAAGCCGTACCGTCTTTGCAGTGCTGGGTACGGTACCTCGCCGGATGAAGCCAACACTCGAAAACTCCATGCGCGAACTCACATGTATCGCCCTTCTTACAATTCCCCTTTCGAAAATCAGGGCACGCCACGCCAGAATACTGGTGATTTCTCGGATCCCGGCGGCGAGCTTTCTCGCCGGGATGAGCGTACGGGCATTCGGTCCAGTCGTGCGACCGGCTCCGCGTACACCGCCGGATCTTGAACTCGTACATCCGGAACTCATCGGAGGAGTATTTGTCAACCGGAAGGTCGGTCAGTTCTTCCATCTCGTCGGCTTCCGCCATCACTTCGTTAAGGGGAAGATAGCACTGAAGTTCAGCAAGCGCCGCTTCCGTCAGTAAATACTCGCCGGATATTCCGCTAACCGGCAGGTGCAACTCCATTCCGTTCAAATGATCGTCGAACGGCGACCACGACGGCACCTCCACCGTCGGTTTTCGAAGAATCTCCTCCATCACCGTTCTGCACGCCGAACAATGGAGAAAGGACTGGAGAATATAAAGCGGATGGCGCTTTGTTTAACTACACTGACGCTTGACGCTGACTGCGGTTAGCGATGACACCAACGGAATTGAAGAATTGACGCCGTTTCAAGAATTCTGTGGAGCATTCAGCCATTCAGGCCTGTGTATATATAGGTGAACGTATACAAGTCGGTTGCTTATATTTTTTGTTGTTGGTTTATAATAAATTAATAATATATTTTTATTATTCTATTAAAAAATGTATATTTTCAAAATTTCTTATTTAATAATCAAAGTTTTCAATCATTAGATCAAGTTGAGTTGTATTTTTAATTATATATTAATTGAAGTTAGTATTTTATCTTAACTGATTAAGGTTTCATTTGGAACGGTTTTCTTTCTGTTTCTTAAAGCAGTTTTATAGTACAAATATTTTAATTTTTATATTAGAAAACCGCTTTAAGAAGCAGTAAGAAAGCCGCCCCAAACGAAGTCAAAATCAAGAAAAAGTTTAACGCAATTCAACATAGTATGTTAGTTGAGAGTAAAAGATTATTGATTAGGCAAAGAGTGACCCAATTATTATATCTCTTCTGAAAAATTGAATAACAAGGAGAATATTGAGGTAAAAATGATCTAAAGAATATGTGACACTTCCAGGTTTAATATCTGAATTGGCTTATTTTGAGTTGATTGGAAAAAGCCGTAAGAAGAAGATTTTGGGGAGGAAGAAGATGATTTTTTAGCCGCTTCAGATCATTTTCAGTTATCGTCCTTGTTCATAAAGTTATCTGGATCGAGGTGGGTCATGATAAGTCTATTTCATTTTTTAAAAATACGCACTTTTTATCAAAATTTTTGATTAAATTTATATTTTTTTTAGCGAAAAATGCGGATAATCTTGCAATGGTAAAATTTTCACTGCGTAATTTTTTACTTGTTATAGAGATTAATATGATGAACGTTTTGTCTATTTTCTGAAAATTTTATAACTAGAGTTTCTAAAATTGTTAAGTTTTTATTGATAGAAAATTATAGGTATGTTAAAATAAAATTTGCGTACTTTTTGAAAATTAAGATAGGCGCATTTTGACATACCTCGATCCAGACAACTTTCTGAACTAGGTTGACGTTGAAAATGACCCAAAGTGAGTAAAAAATCCTCGGTTCAAGACCGTTCAATTCAGATGCTAAACTTAGATGTGTCACATATTCTCTAAATTATTTTTACCTCGTGATTCTACATGTAATTCAATTTTTCAAAAGATATGTAGTAATTGGGTCACTCTCTTGGCCTAATTAGGAATCTTTTGCTCACTTGAAAGACTTAAGACTCACACAAATATAAATGTACAAGAAGACAAAAACAAATTTAGTTTAAGAATTGAAAAATAATATGATAAAAATTAAAATTCCTTTAATGTAAAATAGAAGATTAATGATTATAATAAAATGATATTTAATAAAAAAATACAAATGAATAAATAATACTATTTTGACATATTTTTAATATTATATTACATTTTATGTTATATTAAACATAATTTTTTCTTTTTTTTTAACATTTAGGCCAATTAAAACAACCTCACACATATATCACATACCTAAGATTCGTACCTAAGACTAGCCAAACTCTCAACCAATATAATAAGTTGAGCTGCGTTAATTTTTTTCTCTATTTGATCACGTAAGACAACATGCTAACTTCAATCAACACTCAATTTAGGCTTCGTTTGGGACGGATTTTTTATTGTTTTCTAAAACGGAATTTTAGTACAAAAATAAAAAATTTTGTATTAAAACTCCGTTTTAGAAAGCAGTAAAAAAGCCGTCCCAAACGAAGCATTAGGCTTCATTTAGGATGACTTTTTTTTTTTCTTAAAACAGCTTTTTAGTATCAAAATTTTAATTTTAAACTTTTGGTACTAAATAGCTGTTTTAATAAGCAACAAAAAAGACATTCCAAATAAAATTTTAATCAATTGATTGAGAGTTTTATTTATGAATTAAGAAGTCTTAAGTTTGAATTTTGTACCTTTACTTAATTAGCCTAAGGCTTAGTTTGGGACGGTTTTTTTATTGCTTTCTCAAACGGAGTTTTAGTACAAATTTTTTTATTTTTATACTAAAATTCTATTTTAGAAATCAATAAAAAGACGTCCCAAACGAAGCCTAAATGTAATTAAAAAAAAACGAAGAATATTTCTTTACTATTATTTCTATTTACACGTGGCGTGCTTTCATGAGTTTGGACCTGTTTATACGGCCAGGTGGCGCCCGGATAGCTAAGTTTGAGAACACGTTACTGTCCTTATGTCAGTTCAGCACAGTTCGCTGATTCCTCTCACAGTCCATTAGGCAACGACAAAGAATGGACGATCCTGATTCGGTCGAATATAGCTTGCTGTTCGAAGCAACAGCGGATCAAACGCTAAAAAGCTGAGGCGTCGTACGAGGCGAACCACAATATTTATTTATTTATTTATCAAAATTATAAAATTTATGCTCAGTACTAGAACATTCCAAACGTGTCATTCTCGTCGTGATAATAGAATATATTTTCCAAAGGATTTATTTTTCGAAAGGGAGATCTCGTAAATATTAATATGGTAAAGTTAGATTTTTTATATTTACTTTATTAATTTTTTATTTGTCAATTGAGGAAGAGATATGATAGGAATTGTGTTGAAAAATGAGATAACTTTAATTATGGTGAGCCCATAAGGAAAGGATCTAAGCTTAATTATTTTAAAAAATTAGGGTGTAAACGTATATTCGACGGCGACAACAATAATATCAAGTCTTTATCTCATTTAATATAATAAAAAAAGATAATTTTTAATAATTCCTAATTAAGCATTTTTAGATTTACTTCTGTCTTTTTTAACTAAAAAGTTGGATCTAATATATCTATTCTTCTAACTGGGTCATACAAATGCCGAGGTTTTAAGTGACCAAATCATCTAAGGCGGCTCTTTTTAATCTTATTTGCCACTGGAGCTACTCTAACTTTCTCACGTATATAGTCATTTCACATTATGTCTCTAAGTGTGAAGCTACTCATCCATCTGAGTGTTCTCATCTCTTCAACACTCAACTTTATTTTATGCTTATATTTTAATAGCCAATATTTGTGCCATAAAGCATTGCAGGTTTCATCACCATCTAATAGAAATTTCCCTTATGTTTAAGGGGTGCTTTTCTATCACACAATAGGTCTGTTGTATAGCTCCACTTCAATCGTCCAACTTGAATTCTACTAATGATATCATCATCTACTTCAACATTACTTTGAACAATAATTTCGAGATATCTAAAACGTGTACACTATTTAATGACTTTTTGCCCAAAGTCGCAATCCACCTACTAATGTATTATTACTAAAATGGCACTCCATCACTATCAAAAAATAAGGTAATCGCAGCACAAATTTTGAGCTATCTCGGTGGTTTTAACCGCCACAATTTCCTTTGCAGCGGTTCTAGGAAATTGTGGCGGTTAAAACGACATTCAGTAGCGATTTTACGACCGGCAGGGTAGTAGTTGCGAATCGCTTGCTTTTGCAGCAGTTATAACTGGTACAAATAAGCAGATTTGTGCCGATTAAAACCGATGCAAATTCATCCAATATGAACATGTTTTTATAATTGTGGCGGTTTTAACCGGCACAAATCTGGTGTCTCGTACCGATTAAAACCGCCATGGTGATCTCTAGAACATTGCTGTCAATCGTTGAAAACATTATCTAGTTTCTCAATAAAAGATTGAAATAAACTTTGGGTTTCAGTTTTAAAACAAATTACAAAATATCCTTTTCTGATTTAAGGGATTAGGGTAAAGAAACAAGAAGAAGAATGAGAAGAAGAGGGAGAAGAATATGAATAAGAAGAAGAAGAAGAAGGAAAAGAAGAAGAAGGGGTACCGACTGACAATGAGGAAGGGCCGGCCTGCCGGGATGGGTCCACGAGTGAAGAGAAGAATTGTGAATCTCGAGCGGTAGTTCACTCCAGGCGTAGAGTCACGGACGAAAGATGAACGCGAGGAGAAGAAATTAGGGATTCAGTTTAAGAATAGTGGGTGGGGTTTTAGTTGCGGTTGTATCCGGTGTAAATTGCACCGGCTTTAACCGGTGCAATTTGTACTGGTTAAAACCGATGCAAAATAAGTATTTTTACAGCGGTTTAAAAACCGCTCCTAATAACTGATGTGAAAAATACTGTTTTTTTGTAGTGCATGTATTTGGTTTTAGATCTACTCAATAAAAAATCTGTAGACTCTAAGGTTGACTTCCACAATTCATGTTTTCGTTCAATTTTGTCTATATAATTATCAACAAGAAGAATATTATCAGCGAAAAATATAATTGAAATATTTTCTATATTAAACTCACTTTAAAATATATCCAATAGTTTTAGGGGTTATTTAGTTTGATGAAAACTGAGTGTATAATTATTTCAAATATAACAGATTAATTTCTTTTATTGTAAGAAAACAATTGGTATCCGACGAAAAAATTCAATATAAAATGATTAAAATCTGTCAAAAAAGGTTTTTTCAATGGATTTTTTAATCTAGAAAAATTTCCATAAATGATTTTCAATGACTAAGAAAATTTTAGATATAAACTAAGGAAGAAAAACGTCAAAATTCTGTTTGAGAATGTGGCAATGATGTAGAGTTTATGATTAATATAGAAGGATTTAAAAAAAGGGAAGAATGACTATTTTCGTATTTCTTAAATTTTTTTTATTAATATATACATATGTATATGAGGCAAAGAAGTAGTGATTTATTTATTTATTATTATTATTTTTTTTTTTTATTTTTTAAACCGATCACTGCAGGTGGATAGCATGAGTTATGATTTTGTGGAAAGGCTAAAGGGTATGATTTGATATTTTGTAAGGGTTAGGGTGGTTTTTAAAGTCTTGAGACGATGGTAGGTAAGTTTTAGGATATGAAAATGATGAATATACGCAGTTCATCTTGATCTGTTGGTTGAGAGCTTTGACTATCAACTAATAGGTCGTATATTTGAAGTTTGCATATGAGATCTATGTGTGAGTTTGCATTAATTGACTTAAAAGTGTATTAACTTAAGAAATTTGAAAATAAATTTTAAATAAAAATATGAAAAAAATTAGAAATTCTAAACTGGAGTGCTAAGACGGTATGCTTGCAAGCACAGTGATACTGGGAGGTGTCGAGAAAGCGCCGCTGCAACATTGAGCTCTCTGAAATTTATGGAAATAATTCCCTCTTCCCTCATTTTCGTTGCTTGGTCGGGAAGGAAGAAAGGAGGAGAATAAAGTAAGAGATAGGGGAAGGAACAAATAGAGAAAAGAGAGGAAGTCCTCTTTGGTTTTTCCGTCCATTGTGCCTATTATGAAAGCTATTCTACTCATTATAAGTAACAATACTCTTTTTGCAAATCTAGATCCGAATCTTGTGGTTTTGATTATAACAAACATTATTAGATTTTTTTACTATGCTATTTCAATCTATTGTATATCTGTTTTGCCCTACTTACTAACATTTTAGGATCACATCTCACCTACAACCTCAATCAGCTCAAGATTGATACAGTAGGAATGAAGTCTATATTTTTCAGTCTTTTTATACTTTTTTACTTTTCTTGAGCCAAATATGTATAATGGTGGACCCTAAAGCTAAGTAATCTTGTACACATACTCAAAGAAATAAGTTGGTGAGTTAAAATAATTTCTATTTTGAACTAATCGTACAGTATGATTTATATCGTAGGTCGATCAGTTAACCATAAAACTCTAATTAGGACACCCTTTGTTAATTTAGATTGATTAAACTAATTGTATTGGACGATCCATATCATATAGACGACCAGTTATAATCATATTATTTAGCCGCCAATCATAGACAATCGTACTGCACAACCCGATTCCTACACATGACGATAATTAAATGCCGCCCCTCGTACTGGATGATCGATTAGTTATTTGTTTGTACTGATTGTACAGGACGATCGAAGATGATTGTAATGTATCACTTGATTCATACATTGGACAATAATTAAACGCCACCCCTTATACTAGACGATTTGATATGTGTTTGTACTAATCGTACAAGACGATGTGCCCAATCATACGGGAAGATCAATATAAACACTTAAATTGATCGTACAATGGGTTGCAGTTCGTACTGGATGAAAATGTTGTTTTGAACTAATTGTATAGTATGATCTTGATCGTACGGGATGATCAGAAGTGCCAAATTAAAATTTAGAGCTTTCTTGGAGGCTCTCTATTTAAAGTCTTATATTGTCTTAATTCAAAAATAATTTTGGTTGCTAAGTGTTTTGTGAGAGAGTAAAGAGGTGGATCGGAGAGCTTTGGGAGAGAGAAGAGAGGGAGAGATTTTTGTAAGGAAGATTTATAAGGGATTCACAAGGTTACTCCAAGCAAGGTTCTTTCTCATTTTCTTCAAGCTTTTGCCTTGATCCTTTAGAGGCTCCAGGAAGACATTATGCAGCAACTATCCCAGGTTCTCTGCCTTCTCCAAGAGGGAGAAAAAAGATTGTTGGTTCTCTTCCGTCACTATGAGGATGAAAAAGGATTTCAGGTTCTCTTCCTTTGTCAGGTTGGTGAAAAAGATTTTGTAAGGGCTTCTCGGCCTTGATGTGGGGAGAAAAGAAGAGTCACCACTTTTAGTATAATACCTCAAAATGAGGTTTCCAAGGAGTGGATGTAGGACATGTTAGACCGAACTAACATAAATTTTTGTGTGTTTTGTTTTTATTATTCCACACTTTTATTTTTCTGTGATTTACTATATGGTTTACAAACTTTGAATTTTTATTATCATAATTTTAATTTACTTCAGCATTAAGGGGGATTAAAGTGCTTTTTTTAAAAAAAAATTTAAATAACCAATTCACCCCCCTCTTGGTTAGTATCAGGCTGGTTCCTTTATTTTTCACAACCTACACAAACTTTATACTCTTACTATTATTTTCGATGATTTTGATTTCTAAGAATTTTATCTATCTAGAATCCATCAAAAGTGCATTTTCATCTGATTTATTGAGCTTTTACTATGTAACTTTTTGTACACGATATATATGATTGTCTCTAGCATTTTAACTATAATAATATAGAATTCCACCAAATAGATTAATAATTATGATTTCCTGAAGTTAGAGCAAAGTATATATACTTTTCTGCATTTCGTAGCTTAGTGTAATTCATAAATGATATTATATTACATAGAAAAAGTGATGCAATTGATCATCATGAATGTGGCATTTGCATATAAGTATGGAGGGCTAGCTATTAACACTATAATTAGTATAGATTAGCTCTTAAAATATTAATACCATGCATATGAATTAGGCTGGCAGGCTTTCCTTAAAATAAAAGATTTATAATATAATCCAGGATTTTAGCCTATATCTGATTGACTGAATTACTTTGACAGGTAGACGATGAAGACTCTTAATAAATATTAAAACTACATGTGAATTAACTTAAAATAATGTACAATGATGGAAAGATAAGGGCTGATGATCAACCGGTCGATAGTTGAGATTAAATTAAATATTAATGACTAACTTAGTGACAGTTGAGTGGAAGAATGAAACTACCACATTAAAGCTGGATGTCATGTCTTGCTATTTGTCATTGCATTTATGATTGCATTTACTTGATAACATATGAATTAATTAATATGATAACATATGATCATTCATGGATGCAGATACAACATGACATGGATATTGATATACATATTAATGTAGTACACTAATAAGTATACTAATATTGCACATTGACATGGCATATTGATTGATATTTATTTTAATCAATTTACCTCTTATAAATTTAATGATCATATTAGTTATACAATTGATTTATATTGATTGGAAATAGAGCATGCATATTTATTCTTTTATATTGTATTGAATGCAGTGAAAAGTTTTAGTTATTTTCTAGACTATCTGCTCATTGCGTGTTTTTTATATGATTTCAGCTAAAGGTAAAGGACCCATAGAGTGAGCCTAGGTAGTGATGATAATTTAGGTTTATTTTCAATATTGTGGCTTTATATATATGAGGCCCTAGTAGTGATGAATCATTTAGTCTTATTTTCAATATTGTGGCCTTATATTAATTCTTTTATAGCATGTTGACTTGATGTAATATTATTTTGAATTTAAACCAATATAATATCAACCAAATAATGTAATAACTTTTGTCTAAAATAATGAAATTCTTCCACTTTAGATCTCAGACATTACAAAAAGTCCCAAAAAATGATGAATATAGAACAAATGTTGTCTTTGAAATCAATAACTTTAGAGTAATTAAGATAACTAGCTTGTCCCACCAAGAAAAATAAAAAAGTAGCCACCAAACTCCAACACAAAGAAATATGAGAAAACTGATGAAATGGTGGGTGGCCACATAAATTAAGACATTAAATTTCATTTCAAGGTGTTAAATTGTCTCACTAAATTATGCAAATTCGTCCACTTTTCATGCAATGCATAAATGCTTCAAGTAAAATATTCAAAGTTTCGAGTTTTATTTTTTGGGACTATTTAGTCAATCAAGACAAATTCACACAGACATCACATATTTATATGCTTCGAATTCAAAACTTGTTGGTTGATAGCCAAAACTCCCAACCAATACATCAAAACCTTGTCATTTGGCTCGTCTTAGACGTTCAATTTTTTCTATAAATTTGTTAAAATCTAAGTTCAAAGAGCATGAGCTTGAAATTTCCAATTTAAATATAGTTCAAAAATTCACGGCCTATTAAATTGATTTTTTGAAGATGTATTAATTAATATTATCATTATTACTTTTAATACTTATAATTATGTTATTTTTAAAAATATAGTTATAATATAAAATAATGTAATTAACTAAATATATTACTTAAAGTATTAAATCATAATTTAAAAATTAAAACTGAAATTTATAAAGGGATTTACACAAATGCCATAAAATTATAATATATTTGTATACATAAAATCTAAACTCTTATATTTACTTATATACCACTTTTGTATCTAAATCTCATCAAAGCATATACATGAAACATGTGTTTCATTTTAAACAAATTAATAGTAAGGATATTTATCATGAAATTTAAAATTTTAAGCATTATGTAAGTAAATATAAAATTTTTTGGTGTAATTTTTTTTTGGAATAGTTTTCTTACTGCTTTATGCAACAACTTATTAGTACAAAAAATTCTTTAAAGCAGCGAAAAAGTAGTGATCAAAAGTTGGTCCGGCGACGGCGGTGGCCCGGCAATGGTGAGGGCCTCATGTGATGGTCCGGTGAAGGCGAGGGCCTCAGGCGGTGGTCTGGCAATGGTGAGGGCTTCAGGTGGTGGTCCGGCCAAGGCGAGGGCCTCAGGTGGTGGTCCGGTGAAGGTGAGGGCCTCAGGTGGTGGTTCGGTAAAGGCGATGGCCTCAAGTGGTGGTCTGGTGAAGGTGAGGGCCTCAGGTTGGTGGTCCGACGAAGGCGAGGAGGGCCTTAAGTGGTGGTCCGGCAAAGGCGAGGGCCTTAGGTGCTGATCCGGCAAAGGAGAGGGCCTCAGGTGCTGGTTCGGCGAAGGCGATGGCCTCAAGTGGTGGTCCGGAGAAGTCTAGGGCCTTAAGTGGTGGTCCTACAAAACTCCAGCGGTGGTCCGACAAAACTCTAGTAGTGGTCGAGGAGGAGCTTCTTCCTTCTCTTCTTTTGATTTGACATATAATGAAAAAAAAAATTCTTCCATGAAAGAAAATTCCGAGTCTATATCTGATTGACTGATGATAATTATGATTTCACCAAATAGATTAATAATTATGATTTCCTGAAGTTAGAGCAAAGTATATATACTTTTCTGCATTTCGTAGCTTAGTGTAATTCATAAATGATATTATATTACATAGAAAAAGTGATGCAATTGATCATCATGAATGTGGCATTTGCATATAAGTATGGAGGGCTAGCTATTAACACTATAATTAGTATAGATTGGCTCTTAAAATATTAATACCATGCATAGGAATTAGGCTGGCAGGCTTTCCTTAAAATAAAAGATTTATAATATAATCCAGGATTTTAGCCTATATCTGATTGACTGAATTACTTTGACAGGTAGACGATGAAGACTCTTAATAAATATTAAAACTACATGTGAATTAACTTAAAATAATGTACAATGATGGAAAGATAAGAGCTGATGATCAACCGGTCGATAGTTGAGATTAAATTAAATATTAATGACTAACTTAGTGACAGTTGAGTCTTGCTATTTGTAATTGCATTTATGATTGCATTTACTTGATAACATATGAATTAATTAATATGATAACATATGATCATTCATGGATGAAGATACAACATGACATAGAACATGACATGGACATTGATATACATATTAATGTAGTACAAAAAATTCTTCAAAAGCAGCGAAAAAGTAGTGATCAAAAGTTGCCCCAACTAAAGCATGAATTTTGTTTGGGACAACTTTTTCACCACTTTGCTCTTCAGAATACAATTACAATTTCTGTTTGGCTATTATTTGTACATTACCTTCAAAAAATTTTGGTGCTAAAAAGCTATTTCCATTGCAACTTTCAAAAGAATTACATTCACAACAACAATTTTACAACTGACTTTATAAAATGTTGTTGCAGTCTCAAACAGACCCCAAGTTTTTGTTATAAAAATCTTTTTGATTGCTTTCTTGGTAAGAAAAACAACCATTGAAAAATAATGTATAGTTGAGTGGGCTTCATTTAAAACAACTTTCTTTCCACTTTTCTTTTAAGACAGTTGCCACAATTTTTATTTTGACCACTGCTTTCAAAAAAAATTTATACTAAGAAGTAATTTTTTCAGCTTTAGAAAATTACTTTCTCTATATCAACTTTATAAAATAGTAAGAATGTTGTCTCAAATGAAGCATAAGTTATTATTGGAACAACTTTTCAACTGCTTTGGTGATAAGAAAAACAAACGGTAAAAAATAATGCGTATTTGGAAACAACTTGTTCATCTTTATTTCAAACTTTTGCCATAAAAAAATATTTTATTAAAATATATTTGAAATTATGACAGAGAAATATATTTTTAAGGATAAAAACAGAAAAGTTTAAACACTCCAAAAACAAAAAAAACCTAAATCATAACACACCACATAAACTATTAAACTGATATACACACCTCAAATTCAATGCCTCCTTGCCAGAAATTTAAGCTCCTAATCAACAAGTTAAGATGAGTTGCAATATAAAAATTATATATATATATACTTGATCATGCACCGTTTGATAGACATTTGAATAACTTATTGTTGTTGAAATTCGGTGATATTGGGCTCGTTGGACTTGTCTCGTCGAACCGCTCGATTCAACTATAAGCACGTTATGTTTGGAAACTGTTTGGTAATCCAAATTGTGGTTTGAACCATCCAACAGCACTTCTAACCCTTGATTTGGACCCGTTTGGGCTCGAATTGGGTTCGATTTGGTGTCGTTGGATTCGTATTCTCGAGACGCTCAGTTCGACTATAAGTTTGCTGAAATCGGAATTCGGATGGTCCCAATTTTAATTTTGGAAGTTTCCAACTTGATTATGCATCAAGATTCATGCCCGATTAAGATAATTTTTTTGTTGACGTGTATATATATATATATATATTCTTTTGATTTGACATATAATGAAAAAAAAAAATTCTTCCATGAAAGAAAATTCCGAGTCTAGAATTTTCTGGTGGAGGATATCTTTTTCAAAAGATGGAACAAATGTCAATAACTTGATAATCTGAAACTGTTTGAGGTGATTCTGCACTTTGTTTTTTCTAGTTGAATAAACTAACATCTGCGCGTTAGATCAAAAGCAAAGAAGAATTTTTTTTTTTTTTTCCCTTTTCAGTTTTGTTTGGCAAATAGAGCATCGCTTTCTATAATGCAAGGCCATGATTCCTCTGTCACAATCAGGAGTGTGAATATCAGGCATTGGTAAATCATTTGAGTGAATATAAATGTGTTTCACTAAATTTTTCCCTTTTTGTTTTGGATATGATATTAGAAGGTGATTGGATTTACATAACATTTATAGTGAAAATTAAATAAATTTAGGAGATTATCATTGTGTTCCTGTAATGCAAGACATGATTTAGATATTCTAATCTTATATTAGGCTTATATTAGGCAAAATTCAAGTTGAATGGTTGGAGTGGAGGAATGCATCGGGCTTGTTGTGTGTAGAAAAGCCTCCCTCAAACTTAAGGGAAAATTCTATAGGATGGCGGTGAGACCTACAAGGCTTTATGGTGTCGAATGTTGGCTATTAAAAGTGAAGCATAATACTAAGTTAAGTGTTGCGGAGATGAGGATGCTCAGGTGGATGAGTGGCTTCACCCTTAGAGATAGGATACTAAATGAGCATATACATGAAAAGCTTGGAGTAGCTCCAGTGGAAGATAAGATTAGAGAGAGTCGCCTTAGATGGTTTGGTCACATAAAACGGCGGCCTTCCGATGACCCGATTAGAAAAATAGAGGTATTAGATTTGACTTATGTTAAAGAAAGGTAGAGGTAGGCCTAAAAATACTTGGTTGAACAATATTAGACATGATCTTTCTTTATTAGATTTAAATGAGAATTTGACTTTTAACAGGACGCAATGGAGAAAAATGATTCATGTAGCCGACCATACATATATAGTGGGACAAAGGATTGATGTTGTTGTTGTATATTTTAGTTAGATTTTGATCTTTTAACACTGTTGTGTTTAAATCGGAGTTTTGATGAGTCATATCATCTCTTGGTTTATCTATTATGATAACATATCAAATTAGTTGTCATGTTGTGTTTATAATTTATCAATTCAGCCCATCTCCTCATCATTATTTTGATTATTGTCAAACATGTGGTTATCAGGGACATACAATCAAGCGATGTACCACTTTTTAACTAGTTGCCTCTAAATTCACCATCAACTTATGCTCACAAGCATCTCACTCTTTGGGCACTCTTCTATCTAAACCAAGGCAACTAGAGTCCTATCATGATATTAATAACACTCCCATAACTTCCATCTTGACGCTTGATAATGATGCTTCCCACCACATCACTGCCAGCCAAAATAATCTCTAACCTCACACTCCATTTGATGGCCCTAAAGACATGATTGTTGGAGATGACACATTCTTACCCACAAGTTGCACTGATTTTAGCCATTTAACCTCACCCTCTCATAAATTCCTCTTAAACAATATATTTTATGTACGCAATATGAAATATAACTTCATTTTGTCATATGATTTTTCTTACATTTCTAGCTATGCAACTACTGAGTTTCTACCCGCTACTTTCCATACGAAGGATTTACTCACGAGGGCAATCCTTTCGAATGGGCGAACTAAGTTGGCGTATATGAATGGCTCTTGTCTTGCTCCATTATCCTCAACTTATTGCATTATCTAGTTTCAAGTTAGTTTTGTCAAAGTGGCATCATAGGTTAGACCATTCAACAACTTCAATCCTCAAATACATTGTCTCTCATTTCATGTTAAATATACTTTATTCACTATCATTAACGACCTCCATTAAGATCTACATCAATGGCAAATTATAATTTTATTACCCCTCCTTTTAGCCTCCTGAGATGTCATTCTCGCGTGTGGACCTCACTTATATCATTTTATGATAGCTTAAAATACATTTGGTATTTCCCAATTAACAAAAATCTCATATTTATGATGTCTTCATGAGCTTTGAAGTCTTAGAGAAAAATGCTTTAAGCATAAAATCATCATCATATACTCCAATAATGATTATGAATTGTTCTTCTTCAGAAGACAAATTAAAAAAATTTGATTTTGATTCTATATATCAGCCTAATTCCTTTTGCTGATTTTCTTTCTCTTGAGCCATTTGCTCCAATATCCAGAAAATATAACCAGAACGGAAGTAATCAAGAGAAGCTTATATATTGCTCTACTGATTGTGCTTTTCGCCACACTAAAGAGTATCAAAACATGGTGATAGAGCTTTGTTCTGAAGATTCTGACAAAAGAAATTAGTTTATCTTGGAATCCTTGCCTGCTTGGAAGCTTAGTTGTGGGAGATTATTATGAAAAACTTGAATCAATTGATTCTTCAAGAGCCATGGAATCTCAGTTCCAATTAATTTGCTCTCTAAGTATTGGAAAACAATTAGTGATGGAAATAGTACTCTTGTCTTTTCAGTTTTCATATTGGCAAAGTTCCAAAAGGGATGCTTCTGGTTTCAGTACTTCTCTTCCACTCAACTATATGAAGCAAGCGAACCACCTGCAAACCTTCAAAACAGCCTAAACCTTCTTCTGGAACTGATATCTGCTAGAGTGATCTGGGAGCTTCTTGGTTGGGGATTCCCTGCCTGCTTATTGCTGTCGTGTCTGAAATTTTGATGGACAATGATAAGGCAGGTTTCCTACATGTCCCTTGGATGGCTTGGGCTTGTTTTGGCAACCTTGGTGGTTGTAGCTCATTCGATTTTGGTGGCTTTTGATGGATTTTGAGTATTTGGAACTTCTGGCAGTTGTTTTCTTTACCTCTTTGAATGACCCAATCCTGGTAACTGAGTGGCATTTATGAGTCTGGCTGCCTTAGGGGATTTAATTTTCTTTGTACATTCAGTCTGGTTGGCTTTTCGTAGTTTTTTGTACTGTTTTGATTGTGTGCTTTCTTGTGTTTGCCTCATATTGGCCTTGAATTGTATGATTTCTCTCTTTTATGAATACAAATTAATTTGGTTAAAAAAAAAAGGTAGAAGTTCTACATTTGCCATTATAGCTCGTGAAGTCATAATTTTATTGAAAATGACGGTTTATAAACCGCCGAAAAATATATCAAAACCGTCAGAAATTACCGCCAGCTTTGAGTGATTTTCTTATAATTAAAATAGACTTCTCACCATGTAATCTATTTAAAAAAAGTTAATAATAAATATTTTAAAAATATAGTATATTATAAAAACATAAATATTCGTAAAAACTTTAATACATTTAATATTTATCAAATTGGTTCATTATCTTAATTATTTAAATGAATTAAAAATAAATTAAAATTTTAATTTATTTACGAATTTAAGTCATTTTTATTCGAATAGATAATAATTTGAATAAAACAAACCTTCAGCTAAATGTTATAATGTGAAAAGACATCATTTTGCTTAAACAAATATAAGATAAGAATGAGAGAAATATTGACAGTCACGATTTTCACAATTTTCTAAAGAGTCCAAAAGTTCATTAATTATTGACATTCTCTTCTAATCACATTGCCCCACTAAATATATCTCTTCGCCGCTGTCACAACTTCTTCTATTGATTTATTTGTTTTTCGGGAGGACCTTGCTAGTGTACCCACAGCTATATTATCTCCACATATTTTCTCAAAAATTTCGTATTGGTGGAATGGATTACGACGATACTTCGCCAGCTTTGGATTCTCCTATTGAAAAATTAGTAAAATATAAAAAACCATGAATTTGATTTGTTTAAAATGGTAAATGAAAGTATATTAAAGATGATCTGGCCATCTAGGTGTCCTCAAAATATTTTTATTACTACTCCCCAACTTCACATCTAAATCAACCATGATGTCCGCTTGAGTATTGGCCGATGAACGTTGAGCCGCTTTGCCTTTCAAAAACCGTTTCATTTTTGCTGTACAAATTTCAAATAATACATTTTAATAGACAACGAATGACAACTATTTCTAATGAGCATGATTACCATTTGAGTAGTGAATTTTACTGTTTTTGTTCCGAGTGGAAGCTAGGTAATTCATGTTCGAGGATTCGTTGTCATTCGTTGTCAACCAACTCGATTTATCCAGTGCAAAACTAATATGATCATGAAGTAAAGATGATTGTTTACAATTTGTTTCTGGGTAAGTTCCACTACTATCCACATCTTCTTCAGGTGTCATGTTACTAACACAAAGTCGTACTATCACACCACTCTAGCAAATGAAATATCACAACACATACAATATACGCCTGTTCGAACAACTGCCGATAATCATGAAACGGCGGAAAGATAGAGAACAGGCAAATAAGGAAAATTACGGACTTATGTGAGCCTAAACGGATATACAAACAAAAAACTAGAAATGAGATAAAAATCATACCTGCTGCCGATTTGCCCGACTCACGCCGCTCGTTTCTTCTACAGGAAAATTTTGCAACTGTGCTGGATGTGCGAATGAATGGAAGTGAACAGTGGGCTTATAATAGCGAGAGAAGAGACGGGGGCGTATGGGCGAGCATGTGCGTGAGCTGTTCTGTGAAGATGAGCGAGCGAAGAGATAAGAAAACAGATGGAATCGTTCGGCCTCTTCTATCTTCTTCCTCTCCCGCGATAAATCAGGTAAATCCGCGACCCCTCCCGTGAGTAACAAGTTAAATCCGCGGAATATGGGGATTTCCGAAATACGGGATTTACCGCAAAAAGAGCTATTTTTCCGTCAACGGCGGATTTCAAATACCGTGAGATTTGGATTTGCATTTTAGGGCGTTTGGCTGGATTTCTCCCAAATCCATCCCTAAATCCCGCTAAATCCGCATACCAAACAGCCCCTTAGAGTTTTAATATTTTATAAATTTTTAAACATTTCTCTCTCTCTCTCTCTCTCTACCTCAAACTCATAAACTCTATAATAAGTGTTAGAATTCTCAACCATTAGATTAATAGATTATGTGCTTATCACAATTTCTATATAAAGGAAAAAGAAATATATATCCTCTATTGTTTTTTTAATGGTTCTCATAATATTCATTAGTTTGACATCTCTCCTCCCATAAGTTTTGGCATTGCTAAATTCAAACATTCGATCATATGTTTTTCCTACATAGTTATTTTATAGCTTTGAACAATTTATTGTCATAATTGTTATGCTTTAAGATTCTTCTAAAAAGATGTGAGATGTTCTTTGATCCGCATATTTTATAGAAATATATTATTTCATCATTTCACACTCTATATCCAATAGAATGAATAATTCTTATCGTCAAATTTATCTGTAAATTACACTTCTTCGTAGGATGTAAAATCTCAATTGATGGCAAACTCTATGCCTCTAATATTGTCATTGATCCTCATGAGTTATCCACATTAGGGGCCTCAATATTTGATACGACTCGAAAACCCAACTCGAACCAAGCCTGAAATTTCTGGGTTAGGGTCAACAAATCGACCTATTTCAAAAATTGGGTCGGGTTCGGGTTGACCTGGAAAACTGAGATTGATCCATTTTGATATGTTTGTTACCATAAAATCTTTTTTTGACACAGAAACCCAAGATTGACCCGTTTTTTATCCAAAAATCGGAGATTGATCCATTTTTAACCCAAAAACTAGCAATTTTTTGTCAGCCCCATGTCATTTGGGTCATGTCGGGTTGACCTGAAGCTGAAGCGGGTCGGGTTCGGGTCCGAAAAATGACCCGTTTGTAAAAACGGGTCGAGTTCAGGTTGACCCAAATAGTGTCGGGTGTGTTCCGGGTTTGATCTGAACCCAACCCATGACCCAAAATTGACACCCCTAATCCACATTATATAGTTATACACTATTTCACCTACCACTCCTGCCTGATCAACTTTGTCCGCTAGGATTTTAGAAGGAATCGTGATTATGGTGGTCAACCGGTCATGTTAATACTATATATCATTATAGCTAAAATATTGTGCTATTTATTCTCATTATAATTGCGCCAACTATCTTCCTGAATATTGTTGGGAAAGAGATTTAGTTATCAATCTACTACATAACATATTTCTATAATTATTCCAACTACTTATTCCTAACACCTTATTGTTAGGATTAGCTAAATTTCTCTATATTAGCATCTCATGTTGGATCATCCCCTTCCCAATAGCTTTATGAATTTTTCCTCTTTCTTCATATCTGTCCAAATTTGAATATCTTGGGATCCTCCTCTTCTTTGAAAGGCTATAGGATTTTATACTTACCCATATTTGAATGTCATGCATATAAGTTGAGTATAAATCACAGTAAATTTTATTCATCTTCCACCACTAACTAATCTTCACCATCTTCTTAATAAGTTTATATATATATATTTAAGTCAATTAAAATAAACTCATACATATATAACAAACGCAGGATTCAAACTAAAACCTCTTATTAATTAGATGGTCAAAACTTCCAACCAGTAGACTGAAAAGAGCTACATCTTACGTAGTAAGTTAACACACATTTCAGGTGTCCTAGCCCTATTTATGATTATTTAGAATTCTATTATAATCACATGTAAGCTTCATTTGGAACGGCTTTCTTACTATTCAAAATAAATTTTTAATTTTGTACTAAAAATTGCTTTAAATAGCAATAAAAAAATCATCCCAAACAAATTCTGATTCTTTTTTTTTTTTTTTTTTTTTTTTTGGATTTTTTTTTTTTTTTGAGTAATTTGAGTTTACTAACTGAAATATCATTGAGAGGTCAGTCATCTATCTCAATTTTTAACAATAATAAAATTTCAATTGTTTATATTAATCAAAATTTTATGCACCAATAATGCCTTGGAATTTATAACATATCAATTTTGTGCCCTCTGCACTGCCAGTGATATTATTAACCAAACTCCATACTCTTATATATCACAACATTATGATATTGTTGAATACAAAAACTACAATCTACTATATTACCAAAAAAAAATATTAATGTTTAGCATAAATACTCCTCGGGGTTTATGTTGACATCCCTAACTTAAGAGAAATTATTCTGTGCCAACACCAGACGGTCCGAAGATCAACCAGCCCGATACCGAGCAAAAAAGTGACACGGCGCATTCTGGTTGGTCTCCGGAAGCCGTCCGGGGTGGTCCTCAAAGACTAATTTTTCCTAATTAAATATCTTCATTAAATATGAATATCTTCACCCAAATAAGAGTTGTCTAGAATAAGGCTTCAGTTTGGGGCGGTTTTATGAATGTTTTCTAAATTAGCTAAAAAGTTATTTTAAAAAGCAGTAAAAAAATCGTCTCAAACTAAACCTAAATATCGACGAATAACAAGCTTTTTCATACTATAAAATTTCATAAAAACAAATTTCAAAACAGACTTAACAGTGTTGTATAGTTAGTATACAGGAATCAAATTTCCAAACATACATGCAATAGCTGGATATAAAGCACATCTTAATCTTTCTTTTGTTCTTTACATATACAAAATGGGCTTTATGAACCACAATGGTTAGAGTTCTCTGTTAGCTCTACATTTTCGCCAGCAGCAGCAAAGGATTTCCCACAGCCACAAGTTTTTGTTGCGTTGGGGTTCTTAAATGAAAATCCACCTCCAATTAGTGCATCACTGAAGTCTAATTGCATTCCATATACATAGAGAAGGCTCTTTGGATCACATACTGTAACAAGAGGCAATAAACACATAAAAATGCATAAAATCTTTCACAATAGATGAGTAAATTATAGCATATGATGTATGAAACAGCAGCTATGGAAGAAGATCATGAGCGGAGTTTAATTTCTTCTGTATTTTTTAGCTGTCTGCACTGAAAAGAAAGCTATTCCAGACCTCAAGAGTTTATTAAGGATGCATTTTAACCAAGGTATCAACATTTTCAGTTTTCTACTTTGCTTGAAACTAGGGGTGCAACCGAGTCAAGCCGACTTGCGAGTCGGCTCGGACCCGACTCATTAACAGGCTCGACGAGTAGAGCTCGAACATGATTTCGAGCTCGAGTTCAAACAACCCTCAGCTCGACTCGCGAGCTTGTCGAGCAGCTTGCGGAACTGCGGGCGGAAAAACAAAATTGGAGCTCTGGCGGGCAGGAAAAAGAAACTCGGAGTCCGAGCAGACCTAGACATCGGGACGGAACGGACTGCAGGACGGAACTGGTGAACGTGATCTTGGGAACTCGAGCGGACCTCGAGACGAAACTAGTGAACGCGACCAGATTTGAGATAGGCAAGAGATGCAACCTTGGGACTGAATTGTCGAACGCAACATCAGGACCTTGAGCGGACCATGGGATGAAGACTTGTAAGCTGCTCGACGAGCATCGAGGAGCTCGCCGAGCTCGAGCTTCACTTTTGAGCTCTACTCGAGTTTGAGCTCGGTATTTGACAGTCAAGCTTGACTCAAACACCATCTGACTCAAGCTCGACTGGACTAGTTTGCACCCCTACTTGCAGCTAGAAAGTGAATACATAGGGGGAAATTCATATGGCTAATTAAAAAACAATTATGATTCACCTCTATTCCTGAGATCGTGTTCACCTATTTCAAAAAACAGAAATGAGAAAAGCGCAAAGTCATGTTCTTATCACATAAAAAATACCAAAAAATCCAGCAGGATGACAAATTATGAGGGACATCTTTGCGGAGGGTCCATCCATAGAGAATGGCATAAGATACTTCAAAATAAGGACTCTTCTAAGAATATCAGAAGATAGCAATTCCAAACAGGAAAACATATTTCCTTGCAGTATCTAAACAATGGGTAGTAATATGTCAAAAGCAATAAGAAAAATGTGTTATTGCATTAAGTAACCGGAACAGAAATCTTACTGGATAAAAGATGAAGTAATTATCCAAAGACAGGGAACAGGATGACGATTTATTAGCTATGATATCGTCCTCCAAACAAAGGAAGAAGAATGTCTGGTTTTACTTTTGAACTGGTACTTTTCATGAATCTTACGCTTTGAACTATTCGCAGGTACAGCAAATTAACAAATAACATGATAACCTACTGCAGTTCTAAGTTATAGGTCATTTGATTTCAATTTAATTGATATTTTATTGAAAGGACAAAATTAAACTATATTAATCGTGAAAGTATGAAACAAAAGTTCTCATATTTTACTTTTGATACAAGCAAAAAGTTCTGATCGAAAAGCATAACCCAACAAATAATTGACGTATTTAATATGTATGCCAAAACTTCATTTGTAAATTTAGCTATTTTAACGCTTGATAATCAATTTATAGGACAAATTTCTTACGCGATAGGTAATGTCTCCAATATAGAACAGCTTACAAAACTGCATAAAACTGTCATAATTAGTACATTTTGTTGACCCCTACCAAAAAAAACGTGCGAGAAAAGGGAAAATTGGACGATTTAAGTGGCCCGCGTCGGGGTAGCGCGGCACTTGAAGGGTCAAATGACTTATGATATTCAAACAGACTGTGTCGTTGCAATTAGAGTATCGAATTAGCCTAATAGGGACCAACTCATAGTCGAATCGGGAGAAAACAATCAAAGTCGGCGACAGACACCCGAAAACGACATGCGACGCCACCCAAACGACGTTCGATCGCAAAATGGACTTCGTCGTAGTGTTCAGAACTCGACATACCCAAAATCGACTGTAATTTTGCCAAAGAAAATCGAGCAAAGAAATTGGTTAATGACTTGATCGCCCAACGACTATAATTTTAACCAAAACTAAGTGCTCTTATTAATGGCTTGATCACCCAAAGTTACAATCCTCCCATTAGATCTATTATTACTAAAATTACACTCCATATATTCAATTTTAGATCTATTCAAATTAAAGCCTTTAGACTCTAAGGTTGACCTCCATAATTCAAGTTTACTTTCAATCCCCTCTCTACTCTTATCAAAAAGAAGAATATCATCAGCGAAAAGCACACACCAGGGTACAACCTATTGCAAATGTCTAGTGAGAACACTTATGACAAAAGCAAAAATATATGGGCTTAAGGCTAATCCTTGAAGTGATCCAACTAAAATAGGAAAATACTTAGTCAAACCACCTTGTGTTTGAACACAAGTAACAACTCTTGCATACATATCCTTAAAGTTGACGTACCAACCTCTTATAAACACTAAGTCAGCATGCAAGTGAACATGACGATGCACCAACCAACATGCATGAAGAAGTTAGTAGTGAATATAGTTCTCCGGTGACCAACATCAATTTGTAAATAAACAAATCAACTTGCTTGCAAGCAACAGTAGATATATTGCAAGGATGAGGGGATTCTTTGTGAATGTGAACACACGACATATCATCTACAAACAAGGATGATGCACCTAAAACTTGTACGGACAACTACAAACCATTGTTGGAGACCATTAATGTATGCAGTGCATTATCTGCAAATAAACGCAGGAAGAGCTACAATGGATGTGAGCACTTGCTGGTAATGATAAAAGATGTGTCGTAGACGCGGCAGTGATAATCGACAACAAGCAATGAATGCTATGACACCGTTGCAATCAACCACCATTCAACATCAAGCAAGTATCTAACAAATGCATAAGATCCCGATAGGTGAAGGAAGCTGATGTGCGACGAATGTAATAATTTGCTTGAGATGGAGTATAGTTCTCATGTAATTAGTAGCATTTACATTAAAGCAAACACGTCAACATATTTGCAAGCAACGATAGTGTACAAGTGGCGAACAGGATAAATTACCCATGAACACTAAAGGTCAACATAAAATGAACATAATAAATTGCCGATGAACGTATGTGAGGAAATCAACAATGAATGCAGCTCACCCAGCAAATTGACATCAGCTCGTAAATGAACACATTAGTTTACCTACAAGTGATGATAGTAAATATGTTGCAGGTATAATGGACCCCCTGTGGATTTGGACATGCAACGTATCTTACAAGCAAATATCGAAGATCACATCAAATAAAGGACCACAACAAATACAAATACTTACAAGCCACTGTAGGAAACTCGTCACGTACACAACATGCTATCTTCAAGAAAATGCATAAGGTGTTGTGGTAAATGCAAGCATTTACAAATAATGTTGAGGAATGTTGCACTAAAAATGATTCACCAGCATACGGCGGCTAGTGATTATTGGGCATTTACTGTCGACCTACAAACTAATTCAGCAAAACTTACAGTGCACGACAGCTTACATGTAAGAAGCCACGAGCAACCCGTAGTGCTCACGGTGCACTACCAACAAACAAATCCAACAAAGCTTATAATGCACAATAACTTGCTCGCAAGAGGCAACGAGCGATGGCCGGTTAAGGCAAAATGGCATTTGGAGAGATGGCCGGTTAAGGAGCTCTTCTTCCTTAATGATTTCAATAAAGTCATTTTTCACCATGTCAATAGAGAATGTAATAAAGTAGCAGATTTTTGTGCTACTTTGTCTTTAGATAGTAGTTTTACTTTTGATAGTTTTTCTTTTGATAACATTCCGTCCTCTTTGTTGGATTTAATAAAAGAGGAATGTTACCCTTTTATCAAGTATAATTAGTTCTTTGTTTTTCCTTAATGCAAATCTGCACATTTCAAAAAAAAAAAAAGAGGCAACGAGCGACCCATACTACAATACTACAATTTACATGGAAGCAAAAGCAGGGAGTTAGTAGTAAAAACTACAGGCTATTAATAAATTGAGGTAGTAAATTTGTGATGCCAGGTTAAAAAATAATAATAATAATAATAAATTGTGACGCCAGGTTGTCACGCTGAATAGATCATTTTACCTGCAGACAATAGGTGGAAGGTTTCTGATACGTCGCATAGTGTATATGCCGGCAGAAATACAATACTGCAGGTTGACTGTCGGAGAAGATGACAACATACAATAGATGAAATGAGATAAACTACATACACGATAAATAAAGCCTAGTGGAGCGTCACGCCACCATATATGCAACACCTGTACAAGCAAAAATACAAAAAGGCACCTACAAGCTTCTAAATAGAACGTTGTGCACGTTCAAATGATGGATGCCCACATAATTGATTAGTATCAAATATTTTAAAATGCTCCCGTACATGCATTATAATAGGCATAATAATTCATGCAAACATGTCACTCGGTATCACAACAAGCATTTACATACCGACGTATTGCACAAGCATGTATTATCATTATTCAAGCATATTATGCAGGCAAATAGGCGAGGCATAGCTGCATTATAATGCATATCGCTGCCACATTAAGTCAGTGCACAAAATGCAATGTATCAATATATGCTCACATATACAAATATGACCAATATATCCATTACATTATGTACATACCACCACTATGCAAATACATCAAGCAAATGCATTATTCAAAATGCATGCAAATATCTACACCCGCATGGGCCCCGACGAGCGTGTAGTATATACACATGTGACGTCAGAGGATGCTCCGCGGGTCAAGAAATTAACCCAAGTTCGAGCCCGATCCTTCTATATGAATAGATAGGAGTCGACACGGCTCGAACTATCGAACAAACATACAATCATGGCATCGACCGAGATATTTGTTGTATTCATTTATATTAGGTTTTTAAGGTCTACTGTAAGAAAAATCCACTACTAAAGGCATAAAGCTAACAACGAACACAATCCTATGTCGGCATGTAGAAAGTCGACAAGGTTCGACCAACAAAATGAAATTGCCCATAAATACCCCGATGATGGTCATGTTGACAGAAGATCTCAACAGGAGGAGACCCCAAATACTAAAAAATGTCCCAAAGTTCCATGAAAATTCAAAACACAAAAATCACAAAAACCTAAAATATTTAAAATCGGAATAAAACACTTAAAGTACTTAAAGCAAATATTCATCCACCCTTGCAATAGTTTGTCCAGATGAACAAATATAAGAATATCTTCAGCTCACAAAAAGAGAATGACTGGTCGAGAATATCACTAGGATTCATTCTCAAATTGTCTCTTGTCAGTAAGGACGTGACACGTGTCCTCTAACTGGTGATTTCACCATCAAATGTCACCACAGGTAAAGGGTCATGACTGGGACTCTCTGACCGGGTGGTTTTGCCATCAAATGACACCATTATATTAAGGTCATGGCTAGAGCCCGTATGTTCCCCAACAACATTAAATCATTGAGCAATGAATCAATATGATATAACTGATAGGGCACAAAGCCCTCTGTTAGTTAAGATGAATTCAAATTTGTCCTCTTAGACAAATATTCACCAAAGGTCTATAAGATACCTTTGGACAAAGTAACCCATGGATGCCGATAAAGATCCTTCAATCAGGTTGGGTTGATTACCTCATATGACTAAGTAGACCAAGGACCATGATGGTCCGGGACGATGGAACCATGGGATCTTGATCGAGTTCATCATCATTCCCCCCACCATCCGCTTTAAGTACAATGTGGTGAATTTCTAATTTTAAATATTAATTATCCGAATACTAAACTATGTTGCTACTATATGCTAGATACTTCGTATCCGTTTAACGACTAGCCATAATCGAAAGTTCTCTCTCGCTATCTGGAGGGGTAATTAACTATAGGGGCTTGCACCTATAGGAAATATAAACTCATATCATAAAGTCCTCACGAAATGAAGGCGAAATCTCTGGGTAATGTCTTATTCAAAACTCAATCTGTCTTCTGAAAATTTTCCTCGGAACATAAGGGTTAAAACTCTCATCCAATACCTACACTAGAAGCCTTAGAAGAAATCCTGAATAGCTTGTAAAATCTAGCAGTTTAAATATAGTTGCATTTGTAAATTTTTTTTTTAATACATTTAAAAGCCTAATCAACAGATTTCATCCAATGAAATTCTTCTTAATTAAGATAGTTGATAATTGAATCCTTAATAAATCATCTATGGTGTTAACCGATTATTAATTGTTTCAATTTTATCAAACTCACCAAATACTCTACTTGATAAAAAAAATCCAAAAATATCACAGGTAGTGTAAATAAACAATGCTTCTTCAATTTAAGATATAATTTCTTATTTTGTAATATTTCAAAGGACATTTCTAAAGTGCACGAAATGATCCTCACTAAATTTACTATATGTCAAAATATTATCGAAATGTACAACCAGAAATTTTTCAATAAAGATTCCAAGAACATGATTCATGATTCATGATTCTCGTAAAAGTGTTCAATGTATTATTTAATCTAAAAGGTATAACAAATCATACATAAAATACTTCTTTAGTATTAAGAAGCAGTATTTCATTCATATTCCTCACACATTAATTTTCCGGTAATCATTTCTTAAATCTAATTTTGAAAATACTAAACCTCGGTCATCAAATCAAATAGATCATTTAATCTAGTATAAAAAATCAATATTTGATGATAATCTTATCAATTAATCTATTGATATCAGTCATATCACACATTCTCTAACTTTCATCTTTCTTAGGGGTAAACAATACAAAAATTGTACAAGGACTCAAACTCATTCCTTCTAAAGCAAACCGTCAATTAAACATATTCAGGTAGATTCATTCTGTAATACTGAAAATTAGGCAAGGATGAACCATTAATCAAATCAGTAGCATGCTGCACGCTTCTTTGTGATGGCAATACATCATATCGTCAATGTATAAATCTTTGAAATAAAATAGTACTTAACTAGTATCTTCAAGTATATAGATGCTTTGATTGTTAACAACCAAAGCATAATTCAATCTTTCTTTAAGATTTCATTCAAAAGCATGTTGATTTAAAATATTTAGTGATTTATTCAATTCATTATGAGAGCTAGAACCTTTTATAGATGAAAGTACTTTTAGACTTACCTCAATTTGCAATTAAACACATATATTATATTTTTGAATCGACACAAAACAACTTCAACAACAACAACATCAAGCATTTATCCCACTAGGTGGCGGTCGACTACATGAATCCTTTTTCTCCGATATGTCATGTTAAGAGTCAAATTCTCATTTAAATCTAATAAAAAAATCTCAATATTTTCTAACCATGTCCTTTTAAGTCTACCTTTACCTCTCTTAACATAGGCCAAATCTAATACATCTACTCTCCTAACTGAGTCATCTAAAGGCCGACATTTTATGTGATCAAATCATCTAAGGCGACTCTCTCTAATCTTATCTTCCACTGGAGAACCTTTTCACGTATATGCTCATTTTGTATCCTATCTCTAAGAGTAAAGCCACTCATCCACCTGAGCATCCTCGTCTTTACAACACTAAACTTAATTGTATGCTTCTCTTTTAATGGCCAACATTCTACGCCATAAAGTATTGCAGGTCTCGCCACAATCTTATAACATTTTCCCTTAAGTTTGAGAGGTACTTTTCTATCACACAACATGCCCGATGCATTCCTCCACTTCAACCATGAAACTTGAATTCTACTAATAAAATCCCCATATATTTAACCATCACTCTGGACAGATATCTAAAACGTATACTCGTATTAATAAATTGATCGCCCAAAGTCACAATCCCACCATTAGATCTATTACTAAAATTAGACTCCATGTAGGTTTTAGATCTACTCAAGAGAAAACCTTTAGACTCTAAGGTTGACCACCATAATTCAAATTTACTTTCCACTCCTATAGTCTTATCAACAAGAAGAATATCATCAGCAAAAAGCATACACCAGAGTACATCCTCCTGCAAATGTTTAGTAAGGACATCCATGGCTAAAGCAAAAAAGATATGGGTTTAAAACTGATCCTTGATGTAATTCCACTAAACTAAGAAAAAACTTGGTTCAATCTCCTTGTGTTTAAACACAAGCAATATCTCTTGCATACATATCCTTAATGACTTGAGTATAAACATTATTAATCTCTTTCTTTTCTAAAACTCTCCATAGCACTTCTCTTGAAACTTTACCATAAGCTTTCTCTAAATCAATAAATATCATATGTAGATCCTCCTTATTCTCCCTATACTTCTCCATCAAACCTCTCAATAAATGTATAGCTTCTATAGTAGACCTACCCGACATGAATCCAAATTGATTTTAAGAAATATTAGTATGACGTCGTAACCTATGCTCAATAACTCTCTCCCAAAGTTTTAAAGTATGACACATTAACTTAATTCTTCTATAATTAACACTCTTGTGCATCACATTTATTCTTAAAAATAGGAATCAACACACTTATTCTTCACTCACCTGGCATCATTTCAGTTTTCAAAATAATATTGAAAATTTTTGTAAGACAATAAATTCCTTCATCTCCTAAGCATTTCCACACCTCTATTAGTATATCATCAAGTCCAACAGTTTTTCCATCCTTCATTTTCTTTGTATCTTTAACTTCGATTTTACTAATACGCCAAAAATAAAAGAAAATTCTCTATTTTCATTTAGGGTGAAAAGGTCACTAAATTCAATCGTATTCTCACAATCTTCATTAAAAAGCATATCAAAATATCTCATCCACCTTTATTGAATATCATCTTTTAATAAAAGCACTTTCTTATCTTCATCTTTAATGCACTTCACTTGAATTAAATTCATATCCATTTTCTTTGCTTAGTTAACTTATACATACATATTTCACCCTCCTTATTATCTAACTTGGACTCACATTTGAACGACTCAAATTTGATGTGGACTTGAACATGTTTGAACTCAAGCAAAGACTTGAGTTGGACCACAGGGTACTCGTACAATGGAGGATGATGAATTGAGCTTGATTTGGACCAAATGACATTTGGAATGAAATTCAAAAGACCCTCCTTATTATCTAACTTGGACTCACATTTGAACGACTCAAATTTGATGTGGACTTGAACATGTTTGAACTCAAGCAAAGACTTGAGTTGGACCACAGGGAACTCGTACAATGGAGGATGATGAATTGAGCTTGATTTGGACCAAATGACATTTGGAATGAAATTCAAAAGAACAAATAGAAAGAATTCACTTGAATTGAACAAAACAATGAGACTTGAGCCAAGTGTATAGGGATTTAGGGTAAATTATTTGCATCACATAGTATTTTCTTATACTCCTTACAAGCCTCTTTATATAGTTCTCCATTTTCCAAGTTTTTACATCCAAACTAATTTTTTTAACAAAACTTTTTATTTTTTTATCTTTCCTTGCATATTTTGATTCAACAACCAACTATTTTTACTATTATAAGTTTTTCCTTTTGATACTCCAAACACATCATTTGCAATATTCTTAATATTATTAACTATTTTTTCTCACATAACATTAGCTTCCTCATATACAGTCAGAATCTTAAGATCTTGAATCTTCCTCTAAAAATTATTATTTTTAGTTTTATTTAAATGCTATCATCTAATTTTAGGACAATACTTTACTTTATTTTTCATATGTTGTTTATTCATCTTAAAGTCCAAAACTAATAAGCGATGCTAGATAAATAAACTTTCACTCGGAATAAATTTATAATCTTTACAATCTCAACGATCTTTTTTATAAGAAAATGTTGAATCTGAGTTTTACTATATCTATTCTGATAAGTGAAGAAATGCTCATCTCTTTTCTTAAATAAGGTATTAGCAATTATAAAATTATAAGCTAGAGAAAAAATCTAATATAGCTCTACCATTTTCATTAGTCGTTCCAAACTAATAACCACCATGAATGCTTTTAAAATCTTTTACATCTTTACTAATTTGTCCATTTAAATATCTTCAATAAAAATATTTTCTTTAAGAGGTATATTTTATATTGATTCTTTTAAGTTATTCCAAAATTTGAATTTTGAACACATATCCAAACCTACTTGATGAGAATAAATACTTCTAATATTAATAATCTTAGCATCAACAACAATCTATACATATAATTCTATCTCAAATTATACTAATTTCTATCATATTATCCTTCAAACTCTTATCTATAATCATATTTATCTCATTTTTAGTACGACTCCTACGTGAATATCATAGTTTAAATTTTAAACAATCAATCTCCTTAGCCTTCTCTCAAACCCATTTAATTTTCTAAATGCATAAAATATTTATCTTCCTATGGATCATAATATATGTTAATTCCATTAATTTGTCTGTAAGAGCATATATTCCAAGTCCATATCCTAATTCTATGTTTATAAGGTTGTAAGTATAGTTCAAGTTTTTATTTTCTATGATCAATAGTTTAGTTAGCCACAATGTTCATACAACTACAATCATGAATTAATAACTTGCATAACAATATTTTATCATGCTTAAATTAAATTTGAAATGTAAAAGTTCATTTCCATTCACACTTGCTTTATGTGAAGCAATAATACATCCGATAACATTTAAAATTTTTCCAACATAAACACTTATTTTTCATCACAGTCATGAATATCATCCCCTTCATTAATGTCATTGTCCTCTTCTTCATCACATTCATGAATAGCATCCCCTTCATTAATTTCATAGTTCTCTTCTTCCGCATTGATATTTAAATTCTTTCTAGTATATTCATTTTCATAGTGGACAATCTGATAACATTTAAAACAAGCTTTACAACAACAACAACAACATCAAGCCTTTATCCCACTACGTGGGGTCGGCTACATGAATCCTTTTTCTCCATTGTGTCCTATTAAAAGTCAAATTCTCGTTTAAATCTAATAAAGAAAGGTCATTCCTAATATTTTCTAACCAAGTCTTTTTAGGTCTACCCCTACCTTTCTTAACATAAGTCAAACTTAATACCTCTACTCTCCTAACCAGGTCATCGCAAGGCCGCCGTTTTATGTGACCAAACCATCTAAGGCGACTTTCTCTAATCTTATCTTCTACTGGAGCTACTCCAACCTTTTCACGTATATGCTCATTCGTATCCTATCTCTAAGGGTAAAGCCACTCAACCACCTGAGCATCCTCATCTCTG
>NW_021318852.1:9025248-9061402 GCF_001605985.2 Dendrobium catenatum
TCTCCCCTTTATAGATCGAGTGCAGCGACAGAAACGAGATGATCTAGCGGGATATCCGGACTGCTTCGGCGCCGTTAGCAGAATCGGGTACTGTAGCAGTCGGCGTATTCAGCAGGATTTACGGGCATTCGAACGGGATTTGCGGAGATTTCGAGCGATTTCTCAACGGATACGAGGCTAGTATGATTTCCATTTTTGTTCTTTTACACATAGGTCAACAATTCAACTTTTTACTAAAATAAGCAATAGCAAATTCTTCCTGACTCGATACATCCAATACTTACACTATAAGCCTTAGAAGAAATCCTGAATACCTTGTAAAATCTAGCAGTTTAAACACAGTTGCATTTGTAAATTTTTTTTTAATATATTTAAAAGCCTAATCAACAGATTTCATCCAATGAAATTCTTCTTAATTAAGATACTTGATAATTGAATCCTTATTAAATCATCTATGGTGTTAGCCGATTATTAATTGTTTCAATTTAATAAAATTCACCAAATAATCTACTTGATAAAAAATCCAAAAATATCACAGATAGTGTAAATAAACAATGCTTCTGCAATTTAAGATATAATTTCTTATTTTGTAATATTTCCAAGGACATTTCTAAAATGCACGAAATGATCCTCACTAAATTTACTATATGTCAAAATATTATCGAAATGTATAACCAGAAAATTTTCAAAAAAGGTTCGAAGAACATGATTCGTGATTCTCGTAAAAGTGCTCAATGTATTATTTAATCTAAAAGGTATAACAAATCATACATAAAATAACAAATCAAACATAAAATACTTATTTAATGTTTAGAAGCAGTATTTCATTCATATTCCTCACACATTAATTTGTCGGTAATCATTTCTAAAATCTAAATTTGAAAATATTAAACCTCGGTCATCAAATCAAATAGATCATTTAATCTAGCATAAAAAATCAATATTTGATGATAATCTCATCAATTAATCTATTGATATCACACACTCTCTAACTTTCATCTTTCTAGGGGTAAACAATTCAAAAATTGTACAAGGACTCAAAACTCGTTCCTTCTAAAGCAAACTGTTAGGCCGGCCCTAAGGTTGGCTAAACCGGTCCCGAGAAAGGAGAAAGAGAGAGAGGCCCACTCACTAATTAAGCCTTGTTTTGGAGGGAAAATTCAAATTAGGGGGCTGTTTAGGGATTAAACTTTTATCCTTTTGCTTTGATTAGCTTTTTGGGGCTAGATTTTGTTTTTCATCTTGAATTTGAAAGTTGATTTGAGATCTAGGGTTTGTCTTGTGGGCTCTAGGCTTGGCTAGAGATTTGGAGAGATGTTTCCTCTTCTCGAATTGAAGGAACTTGTATCATGTGCTTTACTATTTTCTTCATCTAGTTAAATCTACTTTTTCCTCTCAGATTTTCTCTGGTTTTTACTTTTTTTCCTTAAGATTTCTGTTGTGTGGTGGTTGTTTACTCCTGAAAACAACATTTTTTCTGCTTGTGGACGCTTATTTCCTATCAATTTGGTATCATAGCCCGTTAATCTAAGGGATATCAATGTCCGAAAGGAAAGTTGAAGTATTGGCAGGAGAATTAGGTCAACTAAAGATAGATTTTGAGGAAAAAACCGCTGATTTTCAGAATCAATTTGCTTCCATCCATGAAAAGATGGATGGAAGGTTCGTCGCCTTGGAAAACATGATGAAAAAGATGCTTGAAGACAAACAAAATCCGGCGACATCAGAAGCAAGGGAGACCGCCGCCGGCCATGCAAGAGGGGGAAATCTGAATCTGTTGAGGGGGAGGGAGAATCCGGAAGTGGAGATCCTCGAGGGAGATGACGGAATGCCTCATCTAGAACCTTTTTGTAGGGAGGAGATGAATATGGGCTACGAAAGGCGCGGTGTTGAATTTGTTGGGAGAAGGGGGGATTTTTATCGCCGATGTGCTGATTTTGAAAGAAGAAGAGGGGAATTTGATGAAGAGCTAGGCTATGATCGCCTGAGAGAAGATCTTGACAGTTGGGGAGCACCTCCTTTTTGAGGTATGGGAGGTTATGGAGGATTCAGGAAAAACATGGGTGATCCAAAAGTGAGAAAATTGAAGAAGCCCATCTTTGAGGGTGAGGATGGTCATGGCTGGATCTACAAGGTGGAACATTATTTTGCTGTCAACGGGTCCCGTTGACAGAGGAAGAGAAGCTGACAGCAGCAGGATTATGTTTAGAGGGGAAGGCACTGGCATGGTACCAATGGCGAGACATGAGGCAACCCATTCGAAATTGGAGGGAGTTCAAAGATTGTTTACTAGAACGTTTTCGAACCGGTATGGGAGGAAATTTCTATGAGTAATTTTTTGCCTTGACTTAGGAGGGGACTGTGGTAGATTATCATGACAGGTTCAAGTATCTGGCTAGCAGACTTGATCGACTCTCAGAGATAGTGCTAGAAGGAAATTTTATGAAGGGGCTTAAAGCGGAGATCAAGGCAGCAATGAGGGCGATGAGGCCTCGAGACCTGGGAGAGGCCATGGAACTAACACAGTTGGTGGAGGACCAGAAGCATCTAGAAGAAGTTGCACCTGGATGTAGCAGAAGTCTCCTTAAACTCAGTGGTGGGATTCACCCCGAATCACATCATGAATGTGAAGGGAGAGATAGCTAATAGAGAGGTGGTGGTGTTGATAGACAGTGGAGCAACCCACAATTTCATCTCCACCCAGATGGTTGATCTAGTGGGGGTGAGATTAGTGGATAACGCCACAACGGTGGCTATGGGGCTATAATGGGCACAAGAAAGGTGGATATGGGTATAGGAGTTTGTATGGGAATAGTATTGACGATTCAGGGGATTCAGGTGAGGGAGGATTTTCTTTCCTTGGAGTTGGGAAGTACTGATGTCATCCTGGGGATGAAATGGTTGCAAACCTTGGGGGATACCATGGTCAATTGGGGAGCTCTGAGGATGGAGTTGGTGGTGGGAGGAAGGATGATAGTGATTTAGGGCGATGCAGGACTATCTAGAGCTGGAGTATCTCTCAAATCCATGATCAGGAGCATACCAGAAGTGGGAGGAGGATACTTGGTGGAACAGCAGCACTTGGAGGGGATCAATGTGGGGAAAGAGAGAGATATCCCTCTTGCAGTACAACCCCTCAGACAACAGTTCAGTGAGATCTTCCAGTCGCCTCAAGGCTTACCTCAACCAAGGGAGCAGGAACATGCCATCATTTTGAGGGAGAGGTGTCACCGATTAGTGTACGGTCATACCGCTACCCCCAAGTTCAGAAGGATTAGATTGAAAAGCTGATCAGAGAGATATTGGAAGTAGGGATCATAATGTCAAGTGTGAGTCCTTTCTCTAATCCAATCTTACTAATCAAGAAGGATGAGAGCTAGAGGTTTTGTGTGAATTACAGAGCATTGAACAAGGAGACTGTGCCTGATAAGTTCCTCATTCTTGTGATCGATGAACTATTGGATAAGTTGCATGAGTAGTGGTGTTTTCCAAGATGAACTTGAAGTCGGGCTACCATCAAATCAGGATGAAGGAGGATATTCATAAGACGGCGTTCAGGACGCACGAGGGGCACTACGAGTTTTTGGTGATGCCATTTAGGCTTACAAATGCCCCTGCTACCTTCCAATCCTTGATGAATAGGGTGGTCAAGCCGTACCTCCCGAGGTTCGTCTTAGTTTTCTTTGACGATATACTTGTGTACAACAGGACCGAAGAGGAGCACATGGAGCATGTAAGAGTGGTCTTTGGAGTTCTGCAGGAGCATCAACTCTGGGCAACCTGAAGAAGTGCAGCTTCGCACAAACTAGTGGAGAGTACTTGGGGCACGTTGTCTCTCAGGAGGGGGTGGCAGCTGATCAAGCAAAAATTGAAACAATGCAGAAGTGGCTTCTACCTAGGAATTTGAGGGAGCAAAGGGGTTTCCTAGGATTGAAGGGTTATTACCGAAGATTTGTAAAGGGGTACAACAAAATAGCCTGGCCTTAGACAGAGCAGTTAAAGAAGGACAGCTTCTTATGGGGGGAGGTGGATACCCAGGCTTTTGAGAAACATAAGAAAGCAATGACCACAATACCAATTTTGGCTTTACCAAATTTCAATCAGACCTTTGTGGAGGAGACAGATGCATCTGGATATGGGTTGGGGGCAATGCTAATGCAGAATCATAGGCCCATAGCTACTTCAGCCAGGTGTTGACAACTAGGGCCATACTGAAGTATGTTTATGAACGGGAATTGATGGTCATTGTGTTAGCCATTCAAAAGTGGCGTTCATACCTGTTTGGTTGACATTTTATTTCCAAGACAAATCAAAAAAGCTTGTAATATTTGCTAGAGCAAAGAATGGTGACTGAGGAGCATCAGCGGTGGTTGTCCAAACTTCTAGGTTATGATTTTAAGATCCAGAAAAGGCCATGTGTAGAAAATAAGGCGGCTCATGCTTTATCAAGGTGTGTTGGGGAGCTTCCGGGGATGGCAATTTCATTACCACTAATGGTAGATTGAGGGGTTATCAAAGAAGAAAGCATGCAGAATGAGGAGTTGAGGAAGATTATGGATGACTTGATGAAGGATACAAGTAGTCATCCAGGGTATTCACTTGAGGGGGAGAGTATTAAATCATGGACGGCTTTTGATGCCACGAACCTCCATCCATATTCCACATCTACTATAGGAGTTTCATGAGAGTTCAATTGGAGGCCATTCCAGAGTAGAAAAGACATACAAGAGACTTGATGCTGAGTTATACTGGAAGGGGATGCATAAGGATGTGGAGGAGATGGTGGCGAGGTGTGGAGTGTGTCAGAGAAACAAGTACATGGATATGGCTCCAGGTGGGTTACTACAACCATTATTACTTCCAAACACAGTATGGGAGGAAGTGTCTATGGATTTCATAGATGGCCTACCATGATCTGAGGGGTTCACAATTATTATGGTGGTGATAGATCAGCTGAATAAATATGCACATTTCATCTCCTTACAACACCCCTACATCGCAGTGACAGTGGCAGCAACATTCATCAGGGAGGTGGTTAGACTACATGGGATTCCATAGTCGATAGTGTCCGATCAAGACAAAGTGTTCCTCAGCCAATTTTAGAGGGAGTTGTTCAAGTTGCATGGCACTATTCTTAAGAGAAGCACCGCCTACCATCAGACCATCCTGAGATGGACGGGCAAACAGAGGTGGTAAACCGAAGTTTGGAGATTTATTTGAGGTGTTTTGCTTCTGAAACACAGAGGAGTTGGGTGAAATGGTTAGCTTGGGCCAAGTATTGGTATAATACATCGTACCATTCTGCTTCTCAGATGACCCCTTTTAAAGTGTTGTATGGAAAGGACCCCTCACACTTGATGCACTTTGGAAAAAGAAGCACGCCAGTTTCCTCAAAAGAATAGTACTTAGAGGAAAGGTATAAAGTGTTGGAGGAGTTGAAGAAACATTTATTGAGGGCGCAACAAATCATGAAGAAGCAGGCAGATACACATAAGAGAAACATACAGTTTGAAGTGGGGGAGAAAGTGTTTTTAAAACTGCGACCTTATAGGAAAAGGATAGTGGCCAACTTGAGGAATGAGAAATTGGCCCCTATATACTTTGGGCCCTACGTGATTTTGGACAAGATCAGAGCAGTGGCGTACCATTTGAGGTTACCCTCATCAGTCGCCATACACCAGTCTTTCATGTGTCCTAGTTGAGGAGAGCTCTAGGGAGCAAGCAGTCAGTGCGAAGTTATCAGCTACACTAACAGAGGAATTGGAAGTGATCATAGAACCACTGGAACTAAGAGGGGTAAGATCATATAAAGAGGGGAATAAGTAAGTGCTTATTAGATGGAGAGACTTTCCCGATTTCGATGCTACTTGGGAGCCCTATGAGAGGGTGAAAGATCAGTTCCCTTCATTTCACCTTGAGTAATGTTAGGTCGTCTCAACCGGTCCCTAGTGAGCCGGTTCATGTCTACAGGTGAAGGCCAAGAGGGGGGGCAAGGAGAAAGAGAAAGGGGCCCACTCACTAATTAAGCCTTGCTTTAGAGGAAAAATTCAAATGAGAGGGCTGTTTAGGGATTAAACTTTTATCCTTTTGCTTTAAATAGTTTTTTGGGGCCAGGGTTTGTTTTTCATCTTGAATTTGAAAGTTGATTTGAGATCTAGGGTTTGTCTTGTGGGCTCTAGGCTTGGCTAGAGATTTGGAGAATTGTTTCTTCCTCTCGAATTAAAGGAACTTGTATCGTGTGCTGTACTTTTTTCTTCATCTAGTGAAATCTACTATTTCCTCTCAGATTTTTCTTGGTTTTTACTATTTTTTCTTAAGATTTCTGCTGTGTGGTGGCTGTTTTCTCCTAAAAACAGCAGTTTTTTCTACTTGTGGACGCTTATTTCCTATCACAAACCGTCAATTAAACATATTCAGTTATATTCATTCTGTAATATGGAAAATTAGGCAAGGATGAACCATTAATCAAATCAGTAGCATGCTGCAAGTTTCTTTGTGATGGCAATTCATCATATCATCAATGTATAAATCTTTGAAATAAAATGGTACTTAACTAGCGTCTTCAAGCATATAGATGCTTTGATTGTACAGCAACCAAAACATAATTCAATCTTTCTTTAACAATTCATTCAAAAGCATGTTGATTTAAAATATATAGTGATTTCTTCAATTCATTAGGAGTGCTACAACCTTTTATAGATGAAACATAAGTACTTTTAGACTTTAATAAACTTTAATACTAATCTCCTCAATTTGCAATTAAAATTAAACACATATATTATATTTTTGAATTGACACAAAACAACTTCAACAACAACAACAACATCATGCATTTATCCCACTAGGTGGGGTCGGCTACATGAATCCTTTTTCTCCATATTATCATGTTAAGACTTAAAGAGTCAAATTCTCATTTAAATCTAATAAAAAAATGTCATTATTAATATTTTTTAACCATGTCTTTTTAGGTCTACCTCTACCTCTCTTAACATAGGTCAAATCTAATACATCTACTCTCCTAACCAGGTCATCAGATGGCCGACGTTTTATGTGACAAAACCATCTAAGGCGACTCTCTCTAATATTATCTACCACTGGAGCTACTCCAACCTTTTCACGTATATGCTCATTTTGCATTCTATCTCTGAGTAAAGCCACTCATCCACCTGAGCATCGACATCTCTGCAACACGTAACTTAATTGTATGCTTTTAATAGCCAACATTCTACTCCATAAAGTATCCCAAGTCTCACCGCCATCTTATAAAATTTTCCCTTAAATTTGAGATGTATTTTTTTATCACACAACAAGACTGACGCATTCCTCCACTTCAATTATCAAACTTGTATTATACTAATAATATCCCCATCTATTTCACCATCACTCTGGATAATAGCCTGAGATATTTAAAACATGTACTCTTATTTATGAATTGATCGCCGAAAGTCATAATCCCACAATTAGATCTATTACTAAAATTATGCTCCATGTATTCGGTTTTAGATATACTCAAACAAAAATCTTTAGAGTCTAAGGTTGACCTCCATAATTCAAATGTACTTTTCACTCCCTCTCTAGTCTTATCAACAAGAAGAAAATCATCAACAAAAAGCATACACAAGGGTACATCCTCCTGCAAATATCTATAAAGAACAATCATGACTAAAGCAAAAAAGATATGGACTTAAAGCTGATCCTTGATGTAATTCAACTAAACTAGGAAAATACTTGGTCCAATATCCTCGTGTTTGAGCACAAGCAATAGCTCTTGCATACATATCCTTAATGATTTGAGTATAAGCATTATTAACCTCTTTCTTTTCTAAAACTCTCTATAGCACTTCTCTTAAACTTTATCATAAGGTTTCTCTAAATCAATAAATATCATATATAGATCCTCCTTATTCTCCCTATACTTCTCCATCAAACCTCTCAATAAATGTATATCTTCCATAGTAGACCTATCCAACATGAATCCAAATTGATTTTAAGAAAAAATTAGTATCACATCGTAACCTATGCTCAATAACTCTCTACCAAAGTTTTAAAGTATGACACATTAACTTAATTGTTCTATAATTTGCACACTCTTGTGCATCACCTTTATTCTTAAAAATAGGAATCAAGACACTTCTTCTCCACTCATTTGATATTTTTTATTCTTCAAAATAATATTGAAAAATTTCGAAAGCCAAAAAATTCCTTCATCTCCTAAGTGTTTTCGCACCTCTATTGGTATATCATCAAGTCCAATAGCTTTTCCACACTTAATTTTCTTTATAGTCTCTCTAACTTTGATTTTACTAATGCGCCAAAAAAAAATTCTCTACATACATCTTTCACTCTCCTTAATATCTAATCTATTATATAAATCATTAAAAACTAAATTATTTGCATCACATATTATTTTCTTATACTCCTTATAAGCCTATTTATATATTTCTTAATTTTTCGAGCTTTTACATCTAAACTAATTTTTATAACAAAACTTCTTATTTTTTATTTTCCTTAACACATTTTGATTGAACCACCAACAATTTTTACTATTAGGAATTTTTCTTTGTGATACTCCAAGCACATCCTTTGCAATATTCTTAATATTATTAGTTACTTTTTCTCACATTACATTAGCTTCCTTTTATACGGTCAGAATCTTAAGATTTGGAATCTTATTCTCAAAAATATTTTTGTTAGTTTTATTTAAATCCTCCCATCTAATCATAGGATAATATTTTACTTTATTTTTTATATGTTGTTCATTTATCTTAAAGTCAAAAACTAATAAGCGATACTGGGTACATAAACTTTCACTCAGCATAATTTTATAATATTTACAAATCTAAATTATCTATTTTTTATAAGAAAATAATCAATTTGAGTTTTACTATATTTATTCTTATAAGTGATAAATGCTCCTCTCTTTTCTTAAAAAAGGTGTTAGCAATTATAAAATTATGAGCTAGAGAAAAATCTAATATAGCTCTATCATCTTCATTAGTTGCTCCAAATCAATAACCACCATGAATGCTTCTAAAATCTTCAACCTTTTTATCAATATGTCCATTTAAATCTCCTCCAATAAAAATACTTTATTTAAGAGGTATATTTTATATTAATTTTTTTAAGTCATTCCAAAATTTTAATTTTGAACATATATCCAACCTACTTGAGAAGCATAAGCACTTACAATATTGATAATCTTAGTATCAACATCAATCTTTAAGGATATAATTCTATATCAAATTCTATTAATTTTTATCATATTATCCTTCAAACTCTTATTTATAATCATACTAATCTCATTTCTAGTACGACTCCTATCTGAATATTATAGTTTAAATCCTAAATTATCAATCTCCTTAGCATTCTGTCTAACCCATTTAATTTCCTGAATGCATAAAATATTTATCATCATATTGATCATAATATATGTTAATTCCATTAATTTGCCTATAAGAGAACATATATTCCAAGTTTCTATCATAATTCTATTTTTATAAGATTTTAAGTATGGTTCAAGTTTTCATTTTGTATGATCAATAGTTGAGTTAGCCACAATGTTCATATAACTACTACCATGAATAAATAGCTTGCATAACAATATTTTATCATGCTTAAATTAAATTTGAAATGTAAAAGTTCATTTCCATTCAAACTTGCTTTATGTGATGCAATCATACATAATATTTACAAATTTCCTAATATAAACACTTATTTTTTTATCACAATCATGAATATCATCCCCTTCATTAATTTCATAGTCCTCTTCTTCATCACATTCACATTCATGAATATCATCCCCTTCATTAATTTCATAGTTCTCTTCTTCCACATTGATATTTAAATTCCTTCTAGTATATTCATTTTCATAGTGGTCAATCTGATAACACTTAAAGCAAGCTTTTACAAAAAAAATTTGATGAGATGCCACAGTTATATTATTTTCTTTATTGTCATTGCCAATAATAATGTTACTTCCTTTAGATGTTTGTGCGATAGACGGAGTTTAACTATTTTGAAAAAAAGATATATTTTTAGTACAGTAACTCTCTTAGTAGTAAAAAAATTTAAAAAAATTCAAACCTACTGCTAGTTGAAAAGCATGATCAAATTAGAGATTGAGGTGTCATTTCTCATCTGATGTTGAACTTAATCTGGATCTAAATCTTAAAACTATTATTTTAGGATCTTAAAATTATTATAAAAGAAAAATAATAACTCTTTAAATATATTCATATATTCAAAAATGATTTGGGTTCCTAGTTTTCATGCTGTAATTTATCAAGCAGTTGATAATGATATGATATTAAAAAAAAATCATTCTTTGAGCAATTCTTTCATTTAAAGTAGTAGATAATGATATGATATAATAGAAGTATTTTTTAAGCAATTCTTCATTTCAACCCAAGTAGTTGTTCATTCTTTAACCAATGAATTCGACAAATTAGCAGGCCTCTATCAGAGCACTGGGATACCAATCAACACCTTGGCCTGTTTAAATACTTTATTTGGTATCCCCTCCTCCCTCCCTCCCTCCCTCCCTCCCTCCAAAGTGGTTACTTCTCTTATTTGTTGGTACTCAATGCAATTACATAGGGGACCTCACAGTGCTAACTAATGGGGTTCTTGATTCTTTCTTTTTTTGTTGTAACTTTGTATGGATTGATATACATAGAAGTAAAATTCTTACAACTTTTATTTGTTTTTGTCATGAGAAGACATATATAGATGTTTCCATAATAGCTTGGCCTGCTAATTTTAGCACTCATTCAATACATTTTAGCTTGGCCTGATAATTTTAATTTAAATAATCTTACTTGATATTCAACCAACATAGTCTCTTATTCTAAGAAATTATCCATGTCCATAACCTTTATCAAGGAAAAAAAAACCTTAAGATATATTTTTCATTAAATATGGAAACTTCAGTTTTAATTTTATATATTTTATTGATTATGTCATGATCTAAATCATATATTTGTATTAGATGATTTCCACAAGTTTTATCATCACTCGCCATATATGATCTGCTTTAACTATATCTATAGTGATGAATGTATTGCCTATTATGGTTTTAGAATTCAGATGGATGGATTCATCATTATGAATAGAATCAAGTTCTAGCTACAATTGAAATTGGGCATTTTCCAAAATTTCAAATCGCACTTTAGCTTAATTTATATCATCTCTTAGTTGATTTAATTTATTTTGAAATTCAACTGATTGTTTGTGCAAATTTTTCTAGGTATCATCCCTAGTGTAATACATTAAATGACCCTGACATTGAGCCCCACTTATAGCCGAAACTGCGACACAAACATAGGCTTTAATACCAAATCTAAAGCAAGATGTGTTAAGATTTATAATTTTCTAATGCAAATTTACAATTAGATGCCCAAAATCACGCACACACATCAAATTCATAGTTCATAAGACCATAATTTATTAACTAAACATTTCTTTAGATGAAAATAAAAAATATGAAGAATTTAACAAAAGAAAATTTGATAGCCATATATTAAAAAAAATGAATTGAATTTAAAAAATAATAAAAATAAAATCATATGCATGGTTATGCCACAATCAAAAAATCAAAATTTACCAAATTTACTAAAATTCATCATACAAGCAAACCAATAACTAGACATTAAAAAAATAGAAAAAAAAAGGTAAATAGGAACACCAAACTTCACGTGTGCATAAGTAGATAATTTCCCCTGAAAATCTTCAATCTCTACAAAAAGGAATTGCATCCAGCAACAATTTATTTGAATCAAAATAGAGCCATAATAGAATACCTTGTCCATACCACAAACCCTATTTTCTAATTACAAAATTATTGAATTTATAATTAAAATATTAGAAGATAAGCAACAACATTATGCTAGGGGAACCAAATCACAACTATAGAAACCTCCCTCACGATCTCATAATAGATGGCCTGCAAAGATAAAAAAAAAACTAAAAAGTGTAGAAGCCCGTAATGAAATGATGCCAAAACCACAATCCCATAAAAGAAGGCCACAAAGATCAAAGTCTGGCGATTGTAGAAACCTAAAACAAAAGCATGCCAAAATCAAAGCTTGAAAAAACTTAAAAACCCATAAGATACGAACGAATGCAAGGGAAGACAAAGAAAGTCCTAAAACCTATGATGCACAGACACGGACACGGTGACACGGATATGACACGATACATATACGTTACACATCTATTATTGAAAATATAGAACACAGACACGGGTTGGACATGGTATTATATTTTTTCCATTTTAAAAGTGTATAAAAATTGAATAAGTATAATATTAAAAATAATAAGTCATTTAACAAATTCTAGAATTTGTGCTTAAAATGATTAATATTAGGATGTCGAGAATCAGGCGTCGATACTGCATATATGGCATCGAGAGAGGAGACGACAATGCTGTCAAAAGTCGAACATTGATGTTATGCAGTAAGTTTCGAGCATTGATGTCAAGAAGGCGTCTATCGTCAATGTTGAGAGGGTGTTGGTTGTCGATGTCAAGACAACGTCATACAAAGATGAGTTGTCAAGTTGTGGGTGTAGAAATCTCTAGTGTCGAGCAACAATGTCAAAATAGTGTCAGATTTTGATGTTGATATGGTTTTGACTGAAATATTGATGTTGCAACGACGTCAGATGACGATGTCATCGGGCGTATTGTGAAACCAAAGTCACAACTCGCTAAAGAGAAATGAGAATGAGAATATTCGATAAATGGGGTATTGAGTGCGGGCAATTGATTTGGTGTTGTGGATAGAAAATAAGAAATTAAATTTTTATATTTTAAATAAAAGAAATTGTATTTAAAAAATTCATAAAATATTTAATACGCATGAGTTGGGCACGCGTATCCAATTTGTATTTAATATTTTTTAATCGGACACGTTTTCGGCGTATCCGACACATGTCGGTGGCGTTTGGGATGTGTGTCGTGTCGGACACTGCACGTCTCTTTAAGGAGAAGTGTTGGTGCATCATAGCCGAAAATCAATAATAACAAGAGAACTGCACTAAGGGTGAATTCAAAAATTCAAAGAATACAACTCATTAATATAGTATCATACTCATATTTCAAAGGAAAACTAAATCTAAAATTCCTAAAAACAAAAAAGCTACTAAAGTAAAATCACTGAGATTGTCAATTAATTCATATCAACACACACATCTCGATTTTCTGATGAATATAAACATTCACTTTAACACTAGGCAGGAATGCTTAAACGAAGAAATGCCTACAATGCTATGTACTTAGCACAGCACAGAAACCCGGGTATGTACTAATGTTCTTTGCCAGGAAAAAAGAGAAAGGATTGGAACAATAAAGAGAGAAGGGAGGATATAATTTTTCCAATACATAAATCATCTGTCGTTGGATTTAGGACTAGTCTACATGGTGGGGCTAAGAGGATACCTACCAAAAACCAAAAAAAAAAAAATTCTCAATATTGCACCATTAGTGAGCCTACTAGGCACCCCACGTCGTAAAAAGGATGACAATATAGCAGTGGTTTATTAAAACAGATATGAGTGGCCTATATTTATGCAAAATCAAAAAAGGAAGTAACAACACCCTGAGCTTGGCTTGCCTCACGAAATTAATATTACAGATTAAGAGCAAGATATAATAACACAATTAACACAAAAGTATTTAGAAAGATGGTACCAATTCTACCCTTCTACCAGTCATTCTTGAATTACCAATTATAAGCTTGAAAGAAGGGATAGAATTATACCAATTGTAAAGCCTTTATACTCTATAAGCGAGTCCTCGGATCTTGTATTGGCTCTATTCTCGAATTCCATGGTATAAGACATGCCAGAACACCCTCCTTGTTTGACTCCAATTCTCAAGCACAGATCTTCATTCTTATCAACTCTCATCTTATTAAGATGGTTGAATGCCTTGTCAGACAATGAAATGGCTGGTGCAATGCTTCCAGCTGTGGGAGTTGCTAAGACAATAAAAAAGTAGTAGAAATTTAAGGATATTTGAAAGTACAAATCATTCATAAATGCATCAATCAAAATTAAGAAAGTAACACATGGATTATCAATTCAAATGATAAAGGACTGATTTTTTTTTTCCTTTTTGAAATCCACTTAAATTCAGAGTTTTACTTATCTTACTCATCTTCTCATCAATTATTGTTTAAAAAAACAGTAATGAAAGATTAACAGAATAGCCTTAAGGAAAAGTTAAAAGGGAAAAATATAAAAGAAAGTTATTAAAAGTAGTAAGCAGTCCATGGAAAAGACAATTTAAATAAGAGAAAAATATTTCCAATGCATAATTTAAAAAAGGCAATTAAATTATTTGGGGTCTACCATATTGCAGTAAAAATCATTTAATCAAATAAACAATTGGGATAAGACTGATTTGCGGCTAGTACTTGGCTTAATTACAGTACTGGCAATATATGGCAACAGTCAAGTCATTTGCAATAAAAATGTTATTAGTTACATCTAATATATCAATTATATCAACCTTACTCTAAACAATGATTTCATAAGAGATTAAGGAAAGCTATTAAGAATGAGATATCAAGGCACCTATGATGCACTGACACGGACACGACACGACACGGATACGGGACACAGCATTTTTTAAAAATATAGGACACGGGTGCAGCATGGACATGACATAATAATTTTTTAATATAATATATAGAAATTAAAGTAACATTATATTAAAAAAGACAAGCAATAATAAATCAATTTCATGATAACTTGTTTAGCTTATAACATAAAGATGTTTAATACAAAAAGTCTAGTACAACCACAAAAATATAAGCAAAAAAACCATTTAGTACAACATAAAGGTCCAACTACTCAATAGAGGGAATGATAGAATTAGATTCAGAGGTTGATCTTTGGCCTTCAATATCATCATCATTGAATATCATTGCTTCCAACTCTAGTTCATCTAGAGAAATATTTGCAACCTCCAATAATCCCATATCATCAAAGCACTCGAACCCATCTCCAGCAATATCCCACGTCTTGTTATCAAATGTCATATAAAGTGGGGTTTTCCTTGATAGAAGACGAATATTTGTATGCACATAAACTAAATCTTCAGCTCGTTGTGGAATTATTTTATTCCTCTTCATTTATTGAATAAATGAGTATGTGCTCCAATTTCTCTCACAACAGAAAGAGAATGTGATGCGGACATCGGCACGAAAATCTGGCGCATCTATCACAGGAGGCGTCGTAAATCGAAGGCTCTGATTTAAGTGTCATTTATGAATTATTTTCTGCATTTTAGTTTCTATTTTATGTTATTTCCTATTTTACCCCTAACCCCCACCTTTGCTCCAATTATTAATTGCCTTTCCTAAATTGGAGGGATTAAGTTAACAAAGGATTTGAATTCAAAATTCAAATTTGAATTCAAATTTATTTATTGCTTAATTCATTCTTAATAATTAGGCATTTAATGATGTCATTAATTCTGAAATAAAATCTCAGAATTTTGAATTCAAAAAAATCCCGCCGGCCTCCCTTAATCCTTCCCTTGTAATCAATTTAGGGAAGAGCTCTTCATTAATGCAAATTTGAATTCGAAAATTTGAATTCGAATTAGCATTATTCACCCCATTAATCTCTCCCACCATTTAAGCCAATCGTCATTAATTCTCAAATTTGAATTTAAATTCAGATTTAAGACATTAATTCCCTCAAATCACTCTCCAAATTAAATCACCTCCACCTTGGCTTTAATTAATCATTATTTCCTATTCTACTTCCTAGAACCAGAATTGAAACTTGGGAAATAAAATTTTCCCACTTAATTCTATTCCCGTAACCCAACAATGTCAAACCTATCACGGGATAATGCAAGTGGATTTCCCAATTTAATTTCCATTTAATTTTCCCTGTGGTCCCGCCGTTTCCCTCTCCTCCTAAATGCTCCAGCAAGAAATTTCCTTCACTCCAAAGCTTTACTCTTATTTCCTAAAATCAGAAATCATGTTTTGGAAATAAAATTCCCTCTTTTTCCTGTGACCCGTCTCTCCCCTCCCTCTCATAACTCCCCTCCTCCTTTGCTTCCCTTTGCTGGAACTCCATAGCTCTTGCTGCAAGTCCTTCCTCCCCACACATAGAGTTGGGATTCCTTTCAGATTTCTGAATGCAGAAAATCTGAAATATTTCAGATTCCATTAAGAAGAAATCCCCTCCTTTGCAACGCCTCCTTTTTTTTCGTTCTACATCAGAATGATACTTGAAGTTCTACTTGTTTTTAAAGTTCGTAAGTTATTTGTATGGAAAGATACCGAGCGGTACCGAGCATGTATCGAGCGGTACCGAGCATGTACCTAGCTGTATCAAGCTTATACCTAGCGGTACCGACCATGTACTGAGCAGTACCTAGCGATACCTAGCGGTACCAAGCATGTACCTAGCGATACCTAGCGGTACCGAGCATATACATTAGGTTTTTTTTTTGGTAAGTTTCAAAAAACAACAATTAATATTTCAGGCGTCGAGAGTCAGGCGTCGATGTCATTTATCAATAATCGAGAGAGGAGATGAAAATATCTTTACTGCCAAAAAGAAATGAAAATGAGAATATTCAATGATTGGGAATTAAGTACGAACGTTGATTTGATGTTGTGGATAGGAAATAAGAAATTTAGTTTAAATCCTGCAAAATATAAGAAATTATATTTAAAAACATTCATAAAATATTTAAGATATGCGTGTCGGACACACGTGTCCAATTTGCATTTAATATTTTTTAATCGGACACGTTTTCGGCGTGTCCGACACGTGTCGGAAGAGTGTCGGACGAGTGTCGTGTCGGACACTGCATGCCTCTTTGAGGAGAAGTGTCGGTGCATCATAGCAAGGCACCATATATTGCAAAATCCAGAAAAAAAAAAAAATTCTTCCAAACGTGTAACTGATTTAACTCTGATGCTCAAAGTATGGAATCAAACTTCTAAAGCTCAGCAAAACAGAAAGGTCAGGCCGGGATTCACATATCTGCCCTCTCTCCTCCTATGGAGGTGGTTTGAGTGGAAAAAAAAAGTGGAACCATAAAGTAAATAACAAGAATGAGTTGCAATTAGAAAGAGCCAATGGACAGAATGAAAGATCCACCAAAAAAAAGAGAAAAAGCAAAACTAGTCATGATGCCCAAGTTTCAATTACATTATCCTTGGAGGGCACATAAGCCAAATGCATCCATTCCTGTCAGAAAGATTTTGAGATAACGTCACAAAATTATTGTATGATTACATTTCAATGTGGATATAACCACTAAAAAAAAGTAGCCTGCTAGCCTTAAGACAAATCAGAAGGAAAGAATATGATTTTACAGTTTATTTGAAGAAATTCATTCAGATAAATGCTTGACTCACCAGGATGAATTTATGCAAGTTGGCCAGAAAGTTAACCAAAAATTGCACCTCTTCTATGTTAAGGGTTACTTGGTTGCAAGTATTAAGAGTGTAAAGTAAAAATTTACAAAGAATTCGTGTGTACGCACTTGTGTTTGATTCCAGATAAAATCAGGGTAAAGTTTTTTCTTTATTTGAATGCACCAAAAGGTGTTTTTCATCAGAAAAATACTGTCAAACTCGGTATTTTTTTACGTTGTGCCTACTCTGTAATGCAAAAAAGATAATCATTGTGATCTCTTCAGCTTCGTCCACACCCAGATTGCTAACTCAGCCAGCACAGGATGCCAATCAACTACCACTCACCTCAGTCAGCCCTTCCTTAGGACAAAATTGCTCGCCTCTGATGCCGTGCCTTCCATTTATGACTTCTTCCTCCACAAGGACAAGCCAGCTGATGTGGTTGATCGATATTTGTTTTTTTTTTTTTTAATTCACTATATATGTTTTTTTTTTTATCTAAGAGGAAATGATAACAATGAATTTCAATGAAGCATCAAACTCTAATTTTGTATCTAATCATACAAAAAAATAACAATTTCCCTGCATGCAATTTACATCCGACTAAACAGCATTAGGCAAACAAAATATATTGCATTGAATTTATTCTACAATCCTAAAATGCATGCATTATAAATACATCTACCCAAATGGCCGTTTAGTTACCAGTTCCAACTTCGATTGGCTAGCAGTCTGTGAAAGGAGTTATTACAGCTTAATTCCACAATAAAAATAGGCTAAAAGGCTTTACTTCCATAACCATGCAGCTTTCTAGCAACTAATTCCAGGCTTTCACATTTACCTACATTTAAAATATTATACACCATATCTCTTTAGAATTTTGTTATAGAAACGGGTACAAGCATAGAAAGGGCAGAACTTTAACAAAAAAAAAAAAATGAGGGATATTTTCATAATAAATTATATTCCTCTTCCAGATAAGGACTGCCTCAACCTTTGGAAGTGGTAAGAAGGATATCCATATTGATATTCTTTTTAGTTCTCCCAGAGGCTTTTAGATTTAGGATGACATAAGAATATGTTCTTTATGTTAAAAAACTCAGATAATTAGCATGACAATAATAGAAACAGTGAGAGAAATTAAATGGAGGGCCAGCGAAAAGAGATAAAATTTAGGAATTTGCATGCTATTTTCATCAAGATCAAATAAACCAAATGACAGTGAGGACTTGAACTATCCAACATGATAATAATTGTGAACCGGCCTGAACCACCTACAACTTGGAACTCACTTATTCTCAAGTCACCAAAAGCCTCAAGTCGTCAAAAACGTCGAGTTACATAGGAAGATATATCAAACAAGTCATATGAGTTATCCCAAACTTGAAGCACAATACAAAATTGTTAAACTCATGCAAAACAAACATGAAGTCCCCTACTCGCACTACTTCCTCGATTACTCGCTTTTTTTTTTGGACGTTTAGGGGATTTGAGCCCGGGTGAGAGGGGAGGAATTACTTCCGTCGACCATCCGGCCGCAGGCCCGATCTCTACTCGCTCAATGTATATACTGAGAGTACCAACTTGGGAAACTCGCTGAAGGTACTCTGTCACAAAATACAGCACGTCAATTCACTCAGAGTCACCTCCATCTTCCAACAGGACTTGTTTGCTATTCATCTTGCTACAACAAGATCGACTTATTCATTTCTAGGTAGTTGTACTAAGCTGCTGAATCAGTAGCATCGACCTTGATCTCCGATTATAAATAGGAGATCAGTAGTCCGGTGCAAGCATGCGAAATCACACAAACCTAACACTAAGTCTTTCTTTTAGGGCAGCTTTCTTACTAGAAATTTTTGTACTAGAAAGCTGTTTTAGAAAGCATTAAGGAAGCCATCCCAAACGAAGCCTAAATCTCTCATTATAAGAATTGCATTGCCTTAACTCGGTTCTACTCATTATTCTATGTTCAAGGGGTTCAATCTGGTTCTGAATATCAGTTACATAAGAGACTTTATGAGACCTAGCTTCGCCTTCTCGTCCTTGCACCTTGCGTGAGAATTGTTCGCTAAAGGGGGCATATTTAGCTCCAAAAGAAACCACAATAAATCATGCTACTAAAATCTGAGTTCCCAAAATCTCACAAGCTAGCAAAACCCTAAAATGCTTGCATTCGTTCTGGGTAACAAGCAAACGCCTTACGATCCTCCCCATCCTTAAAATTAGCAAATAGAATAGAACTGATCAACGGCCAGAATAGGAGGGGAAATTATGAAAACATAAAAAAATACAATCTTGACACAAAAAAAGTAACCTCGAAGAAATTAATGAAGTGTGCACTGAATTTGGAAAGCGTAAAACTAGTTAATCACCTGAAGAAGCACTGAATCGAACACAAAGAAACTTCTTGCGGCAGCCCCCGCTGGTCTTCTTGGGTAAGGCAAGAATAGGTCGGTTGATCGCCGGCGACCGTGAATTCAAAGGCAAGCGGCAGGGCAGAGGACCTACACTTCCGGCGAGCGCCATGGTAGGAAGAAGAACCAAAGCAGAACTTCGAGAGAGGGAAAGAAGAGGACTTGCACGTACATATAGACCTCACAGTTTTCTCGTTGCCAAAACCAGCCTTAATCCAATTTTCGATAAAATCCTTTAGATCTGCTTCTCAATCATTGAAGGGTGCGTTTCTTATATCTTGACCCGCAAATATAATCCAAATCCATCCAAAAAAAAAATCTAGACCTGAATAATTTTGAGCCGTGTAGGGCTCAATCTGAAGGCTATCACGAGAAAATTAAATTAGGTTTAAGAGTTTATTTGAAGCATTTATCTCTTTATTTTATTTTTAATATCATAATCTTATTTTATTTCACTATTATTTTCTCTCTCTTTTTTCTACTTTTTCAAGTTTTTTTCTAATAAAAAACTATTTTTTATAACTAGATATGCTAAGTGTTCATTTATGATGAATAACATTTTATAAAAGTGATTATAAAGCTGCTTTAGAGAACTAGGGGTGCAACCGAGTCAAGCTGACTTGCGAGCCAGCTCGCACCCGACTCGTTAATAGGTTCGATAAGTCAAGTTTATCGAGCTCGCGAACCTCCACTCGACTTGTCAACTTGTCGAGTAGCTCGCGGAGGTGACCATCCAACGAGAAAACAAAATCTCAAGATGATGCAAGCAGGAAAACGAATCGAAGCCGGGCGGGAAAATGAAATCTCAACAAGTTAGCATGACAATATCGATGGAACACAACTCAAATGGTTTGCACCCCTACAGAGAACTTTTAGAAAAAAAAATTGTTATAGAAACTAGTTTCCTAGCGCAAATTTTTTCTAAAAGCAATGGAAAAGTAATAACCAAATAAAAACTATTGTTGCAGGCTAGAATACACACGGCGATAGAGTTAGAATTTTTCATCTAAGTATTGTACGGATATCCAGCACACAAACAGAAAAAAATATAAACACAAGGATTTTTATATGAAAAGCCCTTGAAAGGTAAAAACCACAGGTCACATCCAGTTAAAAGAATTCCACTAGTGTTTGCTTGAGGTACACAGTTGAAACTCAGTTACAAAAAAGAATTTGAGATTCGATGATGTTGGGTAGTCAGGCAGAATCCTAGAGTCACTCGGAGATCGAATAGAATTCCGACGTCACTTGGAGATTGGGAGGAGTTCTAGTGTCACTTGAAAGTCGCGCAGAACTCTAGCGTTAGTTGGAGATCGGGTGAAGTTTCGGCGTCACTTGAAAGTCAGTCGGAACTCTTGCGTCACTTGAAAGTCGGCCGGAACTCCGGCGTCACTTGAAAGTCGGGAAGAACTCCGATGGTGGTCGATGAGCTTTTTCCCTCCTTTTCTTATCTTCTTCTTCTTCTTCTTCTTCTTCTTCTTCTTCTTCTTCTTCTCTTCTCTTCTTATTTGGGTCCCCTCTTAAGAGAAATGTAGGGATATTTATAATTTTTTTGAGAGTGACATGACCCGTAAATAGGAGAATGATCAATGACAAATGAAGAGTGGTTTGAATGAACGGCCGATATTGAATCCCTTGATCATGGACCGTTCGTCAGACATTTGAAGGTCTTAATGATATCGGAATTCAGTGATCTTGGGCTTGTTGGATTCGCCTCGTCAAGCCACTCGATTCAATTACAAACATGTCATGTTTGAAAACTGTTTAGTAATCCAAATCGTGGTTTGAACCTTCCAACAACGCTTCAGGCTTTTGATGCTGACCCATTTGTGCTTGGATTGAATTAAATTTGGTGTCGTTGGGTTCGTATTTTTGAGACACTTAGTTCGATTATAAGTTCCCTGAAATCGGAGTTCATATGGTCACAAATTTTATTTTTGAAGCTTCCAACTTGATTTTGCCTCGAGATTCGTGCCTGATTAAGATAATTTTTTTATGATATATCAACTATAACTGCAGTCGGAAAAATAAAGTAATAAGATAAGTGTCTCAAACTAAGTCTAATATGTTATACGTGTAAAAATTTTATTTTTCTTTGACTTTTTATTGAAAAAATGATATATTTATAATATTCGTAATATCTTTTAAAAAAATCATTTTTTCTACAACAACTTCACAATCACTCTTATAAAAAAAAATACAACCATCTTAGACAAACCCTAAGTTGATAATAAAACAAAAAAAAAATTACCTCATAACATATTGGCATAAAATATAACAAAATAAACTCTTTTTGAATTTTCTCTAAGACCATTAATTTTAATGAACATCCTCATATATTTTAGATATAGATATTCTAAATTTTTTATCCAAAAAATATAATGGCAATTCTTGACCAATCATTTTTTTCTTACTCATTTTTTTTTCATTTAAATTAATTTTTTTTTTTCAAGAGTATAATAACCTCATGCCATTTTCAAAGCGTATGAAGTTGATGCCCCCACTCTTCTGATTACAGAACTGTTACGTACAACGCTCAGACGCGAATTTACAAACTCTACCGCCGCGTATTTTCTAACACGCAACAATAATTAATATTTATTTTAATATATAATAAATATGTGATGTGACAACTTATACTATATTTATAATATTTTCCTTGTTTTTATTTTTATTCTTTTGCGTGATTAAACGTTACATGTGGTTAAGATGTTCTAAACAACATTATTTTTTGACTCCTAACATGAGGAAGTGTGCTTTGCTTTTGACTTAAAATTAAGGCCGCCCGAAAATTCTAGGTGCAAGTCAACCCATTTAACAAATAGGTCAATCTTAGGTTCAAGTTTTTGAACCGATTGAAATATCGGGTCCAGTTCGGGTTAACACACAAACCCAAATGCAACATGTTTGACCCTTCTATCGCCCACATCTCGACCGCTCATCCCACTTCACGATCGTCGTGCTCACACCCACCCTCGCCCTCATCTGCTCACTAGCTAGCCCTTGACATCAAGCTAGCCTGCCTTGCTCTTGTTCACCCGTCGCACTCAACTGGATTAGCGGGTTGGGTTGTGTCGAGTCAAGTTTGGGTCTAAAATTTTAACTTGTTTGAACAAAGGGGTTAGATTCGAATCAAATGGGTTAAAAACACGTCAATTTCATATTTGACCTGAATAAAATCACCATTCATAATTGTCATTCAAAATATTCTTTATTATTATTATTATTATGCATTTATAATTTCTAACAATGATTGTTAAGTTGAGAGCATAGTCAGCTAAACTATGTAACCTTCAAATATTCTATGAAAAAGTGATTTTATCACATTTCAAGCAAACAAAAAATAAAAAATATGCTTGCAATAACTTTCAAAAATTTATTTTTTCCGATAATTATTATATAATCACTTTTAAAAAAACTGCAACCACCCCAAACGGGGTTGCTGAAGCTGTTTATGTAGTTTGAAAAATTCAGCTGCACTCTCTTCATAAACCAAAAACCTATTTGTTGTTTGAATGACTGCTATGTCAATGTGTTTGCTGGTTACAAAGATTAAGGTTTTGTTTGGGACAATTTTCTAGTTGTTTCTTAAAGCAAATTTTATACTATAAAATTGCTTTTAAAAGCAACTAGAAAGCCGTCCCAAACCAAACCTAAAATGCTACTATTTTCATTTATATGCAATAAAACTCTGTAACATCATAATGCCACTGCTTATAAATATTTCATTATGGTAATCAATTTCTTCAATTACCAGTATAGTTTTCAGATGAGCAGATTACCAAACATTATTCAACATAAAAATATCAATTCATCATAGGTAATTAGGGAGGCGAGCGAGTCAAGTAAGCTGGCTTAAGCTCGACTCGCTAAAGAGCCTCATAAGCAATTAGGACTGTAAGTGAGTCAAGTTGGCTCATAAGTTAGCTTAAACTCAACTAGCGAAAGAGCTCGCGAGTCCTATGCACTATAGGAGAATTGATGTAGCACATTAATTGAATAAAAAAAAAATAAAGCAATATAGCTAATAACAACAAGAGTCCAATTAAAAAAAAATTAATTGAGTTACAATTTAAATATCAGTTTAAATATTTAAATTTAAAATTTAACAACTAGAAGGTTTGATTTTTCATCTTATAGAACGAATATTGGCTAGCATCTTAATTGAGATAAGATGAATTAATAAAAGTGATTGACACATTCCTCTATTTTTTTAATAAGGTTTGATTTTTCATCTTATATATGGGCTAGCACTTTAAAATCAAATTTTATTTTTGTTTTTGTTAATGCTTATGGTTAACTCTATAAATTTATTTGAATTAACTTGTGCCAATTTATTTTCTTAAGAACTAAAGGCTTGATAGTCTTGCACTTTTTCTTTTTTCTTTTATATTTACAAATATTGGCTGGCATCTTAATTGAGATAAGATGAATTAATAAAAGTGATTGACAGATTTCTCTATTTTTTTAATAAGGTTTGATTTTTCATCTTATATATGGGCTAGCACTTTAAAATCAAATTTTATTTTTGTTTTTGTTAATGCTTATGGTTAACTCTATAAATTTATTTGAATTAACTTGTGCCAATTTATTTTCTTAAGAACTAAAGGCTTGATAGTCTTGCACTTTTTCTTTTTTCTTTTATATTTAAAATTGCTCAAGGATAAGTGAGCTAAACTTAATTTTTTAGGCTAAATAGAATTTTGCCACAAAAAACTTTAATTGTCTAAAGAGAGCTCGAGATGAGAAAGGTTTTGCAAGCCCCACCTCACATGGAAATTTTTTTACCTAAAATTTCACTTATTGCACATTAATATTATCTTTTCTTACTCTTTGTTTTTAAAATATTTTTTCCTCTTATCTCGCTTCATATTCTTAAAATCATCGGCATGGCAACCAAATCAACATCTAAGGATCAAATTGAGAATTTGACCATATTATAATACATCTTAGACCTTAAAATTCGTGAAAATGATTTTAAAAACCAACAAATCTTTGAAGGAAATAAGATTCAAATGCAGATATTAAGAAACAAATGTAAAAACCTCATGGTCAACTCTGACTCCCATAGTAGTTCAAATTATATCCACGGAACAAATGAAGAAGACTCACATCCAAACCCCGTGGAAAACCAAACTTTTAGAAGACCACCAACCTATAGGAATTAAAATAAAAGAGAAAATCATTATAGGAATGTTGAAAACTTTAATTACCATCAAAGAGAGAAGGTGAGGCCTCTATATATGATAGTGTTAATAACCTAAATAAATTCATAGACTATTTAATACAAATAGATGATTTTTTTTATTGATAAAACATGGATGACTACTAGAGAGTTATTCTTATTGAGATGAAACTTTTAGAGTATGCCAAAATTTATTAAATCAACAATTTAACCAGATAGCAGACACTAGGCATGATGAATTTTAACTAAATAGAGATGAAAGAAATGTTAGGACCTAAACATTATTCTAGGCACTATGATAAGAGACTGCATGGAAAACACTCTTTAGCACCCATTCTCTCCTCCCTTTCTCTCTTAGAAAACTATCTTATAAGCCTCTCTCCAATAATCCATTCTCTCTCTTAAAAGGCTTCTTTCTTTGCCTCCTCTCTCTTCTATGGAAGCCTCTATCTCACTCTCTTAAAATTCTCTCTCCCTCTATTATAAAAGTCACTCTCTCTTTTAGAATCCACTCTCTTTCTATGTCTATCTTAGAATCTATTCTCTCATAAAAGCCACTCTTTCTCTCACATAAGATTCTCTGTATATCCTACAAGCCTCTCTCTCTCTCTCTTAATCCTCTCTCACTCTTAAAAGCCTCTCTTTATCTCTCTCTCATGTTAATTATACGCCTTCCAAGCTTCTCCCTTTTAAGCCTTTATCTCTCATAAAAACTCACATATCCTTCTATCTCATTCTCTCTCTCTCTCTCTCTCTCTCTCTCTCTCTCTCTCTCTCTCTCTCTCTCTCTTACAAGCAACTCTCTCTTAAAATCATGATTATGTGTCTATTGAGCAAGAGAGGAGAAAAGTGGGTTGTGATATCCATGTGGGTGTACACACGAGTGGATTGTGACAATGGGAGGGAAGAAAAGAAGTGAGTAGTGATATATTGAGGAAGTGTGGCCACAGAAAGTGGGTGCAATTGATAAAAAGTGGGTTGTGATGTACCCGGGAGTGTATGCATAAGAAGTATGACATGATAGATAGGAAGAGGAGAGATATGACAATAGAAATGTGCGCACATGAAGCAGATTGTGATAAACAGTGTGTGGTGCGGGTACTTATGCACGAAAGAAAAAGTGAGAGAAAGCTATAACACGCTCATATATACATTGCATTGACTAGTACATATATTCTTATGTTTATTTTTAATGTTGATACATTTCCAAAAAATTCAACTGATAATTACAAATCTCAAGAAATTTTGAATAGAAAATTTCAAAAATTAAATTTATGACCATTCAAATTCTGATTTTAGCAAACGTATAGTGGAACTAAACATTTCAATAATTCGAACCCATCAACACCATAGATGATTTGATATGAGTCCAAATAAACTCAAATCAAGCACTTGAAGCATATTTGAAAACATCTAAAGATTAATTGAACGAATAAACAATCTCTAAATCTTGTGCTTATAATCAAATCGAATGACTTGTTGAGACGAATCTAACAAACCTAAGATCATTTGATTCTAACATCATTAAGGCACTCAAAATGCTAGATAAATTATCTATAATCAAAAGGATCAATATGAGTCGTTCGATGAAGTGTTTTGGATAATGACCAAATTTATCAAAATACCTCAAAAAAAAACTATAAATAGGACCTCATTTTCTATAGGAGGGGAGGTTCAAGGGTTGAGATAGTTAAAAGAAATCTATTGCATTTTTCAACGATTATTGACAACAACCATCATCAACAATCGTCGTTATCATCGCTAGACTTATGTAATCCAACTATTATAGCTTGACTTTTAACATAGAACACTATTGTTAAGTTTTAGCAGTCCGCTAGTGAACACTCAATTTACACAATTCCCATAACATAAATCAGATAATTGTTTACAATTTATATATAATTCAATCTTCTTCAACTGTGAAGAAATGAGGGATTATTATTTATATTATTTAGTAGATTTATTCGATTGGCTCAGACCTCATAATTTTTCTCTTTCTAGGATATTCCACATAAACAATTTTAATATATCTTACAAATTTATATCTGTGTGTTGAATATTTGTATAAAGTTAACATATTACATATTCAACCATTACAAATTTTCTAGCACATCAATGATCTCATTTCTTTATAATCTTTTAATGTAAATTTACAAATAGACATTTGCAGGAGGATGTACCTTGGTGTATGCTTTTTGCTGATGATATTCTTCTTGTTGATAAGACTAGTGAGGAAGTTGAAAGTAAACTTGAATTATGGAGGTCAACATTAGAGACTAAATGTTTTCGCTTGAGTAGATCTAAAACGGAATATATATAGTATAATTTTAGTAGTAATAGACCTAGTGAGGGGATTGTGACTTTGGACGATCAAGCCATTAATAAGAGTACACGTTTTAGATATCTTAGATCTATTGTTCAGAGTGATGGTGAAATAGATAGGGATATTATCAGCAGAATTCAAGTTGGATGGTTGAAGTTGAGGAATGCATCGGGCTTGTTGTGTGATAGAAAAGTACCTCTCAAACTTAAGGGGAAATTCTATAAGATGGTAGTGAGGTCTGCAATGCTTTATGGTGCTAAATGTTGGCCATTAAAAGAGAAACATAATACTAAGTTAAGTGTGGCAGAGATGAGGATGCTCAGGTGGATGAGTGGCTTTACCCTTAGAGATAGGATATGAAATGAGCATATACGTGAAAAGGTTGGAGTAGCTCCAGTAGAAGATAAGATTAGAGAGAGTCGCCTTAGATGGTTTGGTCACATAAAACGGCGGCCTTCCAATGACCCGGTTAGGATAGTAGAGGTATTAGATTTGACTTATGTTAAGAAAGGTAGATGCAGACCTAAAGACTTGGTTAGAAAATATTATGAATGACCTTTCTTTATTAGATTTAAACAAGAATTTGACCTTTAATAGGACACAATGGAGAAAAATGATTCATGTAGCCGACCCCACGTAGTGGGATAAAGGCTTGATGTTGTTGTAATGTAAATTTACAAATAATTTTTCCTTGTCCTTACCAAAGTTCTATAGGGGAGAAGATGAGCATAATGGTAAATCTATTAACTCATATTTACTACACAACAAAACAAAATTGAAGCCGAAATACTAATACCATTATCATCATGTCCTCCACTCCAACGGCTATAAAATCCACACCAGCCAATATCACCACAACTACCACCCGGAGCACCGAAGCGGGGTCGCGCGGCCGGGTTGCGCGGAGAGCGGAGCGGTCGGGCGTGGAGGCAGCGGGTTTGCGACGGGGTTGCGAGACAGCAGGTTTGCGGGTTGACCCGACAACCCGTCGGATCAACCCGAACTCAACCCGTTTTTCAAACGGGTCGATTTCTGGAACCCGAACCCGACCCGTTTTGAAATCGGGTCGGGTCCAACCCGGATTTTCCGGGTCGGGTCCGGGTCGGGTTTTCGTGTCGTGTCAAATATTGACACCCCAACCCATACGCCTCTATCTCCGAGTCCACCAAAATCTCCCTATCGGCTACATATATCACTCCATTTTATCCATATTCAATCTTCACAAATCCATTTTCAAGACCACCTACACAATCACCAATCTACATACAACCAAAGTACTATCCCCAATCATCTTGTTCTGTTTAACATTCTAGCTACCCTGAACCTTCTTACTATCCTTCTCATTACTTTCATGACTACACTACCCAGCATCAACACGCAAAAATAATATGTTGAGCCTACTGGTGGAGAAATTATTACGTGCGGATGCCGAATGGAGTTTACCATCCGAAGACCAACCAGAATATGTCACATCAACAATACTGAGCCGGGTACCGAGCAGGGGACGACATGACGCATTCTAGTTGGTCTCTGGACAGCATTCGGCATCCGCACAAAATAATTTCACCTAATTGTGACATGTAAGTCTTCGAAATAATTGTCTTTACATAATTAATTAAAATTGCCTTCATATTATTTCTCTTTTATCAAGTTCAATCCTACATGTTTAACTCATCTCAATGAAGAACAAACGAGATTAGAAACATCAAGCGAGCTAAGTTTGATGCTCCTTATGTATATTGGAAGAAGGTATATTCAAAAGTTCACGGCATGTGGTGGAATGGAGTTATTTGTCCCAACCAAGAGATTTTATTACTTGGAAGTATATGGAACAAAATAGATCACATATTCCATTTATATTTACTGAAAAATGATTAGGAAGGCAATGGTTAGTTCAAGACTACTAAGCATTCGTATGAGAACTGCATAGAGGGTTGCATCTATTCTGTCATGTTGATTCATTCCAAAGAGAATCTAACTAATAATTTTTCTCATAAGAGCCAATGAAACAAAAAGCATGATACCACATGAAAGGGGCAAACAAGTGAGAATGATTGATAAAAATGTAACTCACAATAGCTCAAACAAACACAAGAACTGAATGCACAAAAAATGAATTTCTACAAAACAAACATAAATTAGTATAACCCACTTCAATACAACTCAATTCTAAAATTTTGATTAAAACACTTTGAATGAAACAAAAAATTGACTCTTAGGCTTCGTTTGGGACGACTTTTTTATTGCTTCTTAAAGCAACTTTCTAGTTTAAAAACTAAAATTTTCATGCTAAAAAACTATTTTAAGAAGTAGTAAGAAAGTCATCCCAAACAAAGCCTTGGAAGGGGTTTTCGGTTGAACTTTAACAAGAAGCAGGCATCATCAAAGTATAATTGAAAGTTAGTTACTTTTATTCATAAAATTTCATATGTTTACTAAATGAATTTCTCATCAACTTAACAAGAGTTTTATTTTCTGGGAAAAAATGAAAAAAGAAAACTACAGTGGACAAACTCCGCCAAAAATGGCAAATCTTTACAAACATAAAGGCTTTATCCACAACTTGATCTTCAAATCAAATATCAGATCTTCTTTATACGATCTATAAATCTCTCACAATCTAACTTCTTCAACTTCTCATAAATTCCAACCTGCTTCTTCATCTTCTTTGCAACCGATCCAATTGGAGAAACCGTTGCAATAATAACAAAATTCTCCCCATTTTCTACTCTCAGTTCATACAATTCACAGAAAACCTCTCGAAAAAGCTTAATCATATTTGCATATGATGATTCATTCGAAGGAATAACATTTACTACCAGAATCCCATCCGGATAAAGAGCCATTCTTGCCCCAACAAGAACACTCACTTGCAAAAACTCCGCTGGTGGCGCACCGATACCTTTCATAGGATCCTCTTCATCTAAATCCACCATGATGGCATGAAAAAGATTTCCCTTCGATCGTTCTAGCGCAAAATCCTCGATTAATTTGATCCCATCATCCACAACCACCTTCAAGAACTCACCTTCAACTAGTCCAAAATGCCTCCTTGCAACGCTCAAAACAACAACATCGGCCTCCACACCTAATACACCAAACCCTAAATGGCATCTTAGAGATGCGAGCAGCGGCCCTCCACCAACCCCAACGCATAGAACCCATGGCGCACAGCCAGAAGCAAAGGCATCATCGATAGCAGAAGCGTTCAAAAAAAGCGCGGAAACCATGGGTGAAAGATAAGGTTGAACCAACGAACCCGTCTCCGGCCGAAAGATTCCAGCATCAACAGATTCGGGAAGGAGCCGTACCTGGGTCTGAATGAGATTGGGCATCTTCTTGAACCGCAACCGGCGACGGCGCTCCGGCAACGAAGGCGATAGGTCAATCTCGACGTCCTCCACCAGCATCTCCCCGGCGGAGGGACCTACTAACCTCTCAACAGGAGTGGATCGAATGACGTTATCCTCATAGGACAGAAAGGGGATCGTCGGCACGCCATTCAAAAACGCAGCTTTAGGGCATAAGGCAAGGAGAAGAGGGGTGAGGCTCTCCTGGAAGCAATCCAATAACTTCCCTTCGCCGTCTGGCTGGGAACGATGATAGGGTCGCGGCAAGGAGGACGAGGGGGATGGGAGGTCGCCAATGAGGACGAGGCGGGAGATGGTAAGTTTAGGAGATGACAAGAAAAGGAGGAGCTGAAAGTGGCCGGCTGCGGTGGAAAATACCCAATCGTCTTCGCGACCGTGAGGGACAAGGACGGCGGCGATCGCTGGTAGAGAAGGATTCGATGTGGAAGACGGGGAATCGGCGACGGCGACTCGGAGGGCATCGGCGTAGGGGTTTCCTGGAGATGCTAGAGGGTTGGGAAAAGAGAAAGAGAGGAACTGAGAAGGGACGATGAGCTCAAACACCGCAGGATCGATGCCTTCTGCGCTCATGGCATTTTTTCATGAAAAGAATTACGAAGCTTTTACTGCTTTATGATTTCCTTAATAGAAATCAGGAAAATGACATAAAATTTATCCCGATTTAATTCCAATTTAATCTAAAAGGGATCATTTTGAATCCCAAATATCAGTTATATTGCCCCAAATTCAAGGAGTGAGCCACATAAGAAGCTGCCAACAGTTCAAAAAGAAGAGAGAAGATTATGATGTAAATTTCTTACAAAGCCAGATAATTACGAGAAGTAAACTATGATTTTATTTGAAACAATTTTCTAATTATTTTTTAAAACAGTATTTTAGTATTAAAACTGTTTGAATACTAAAAAACTATTTTAAAAAATAGTAAAAAAAGTTATCACAAATAAAAGATATCTTAGATACATCAAGTGATAAGCTCATGAAGAGGGCGAATTATTACGTCCAGTGACCGGACCGTCCTGACATTAATCTAGATGCACCACGTCAACCGGATACACTAGGCCCCGGATTTATCTGGGTAACATGGCGCGTCTAGATTGTTGTCTGGACGAATCCGGAAGTTTAATACTTGTGTTTTCATACTATTTTTTAGCTATATTCTATAGCTTGTATCTCTGATAAAGCACTTGGGCAAATTTTTAAACTAATTATTGTTTAAGAACTAATTAGGGGATTAAATACATTTAAAAATTAATTTAGAAATAGGCATAGCCACCTGTTTTGGGCAAATTATTGCATCAGGTCACCTGACAGAGAGATGCGTTCGGTCTCTCTCTGTCTACAATAACCTGCGCTTTCCCAACTTTCCATTTCCTCCTCTGCCGAAGCCCGATCCCCATTCGCTACAGTCGCATTTCGACCGCCGATTTTCGTACGAAGCTCAAGGTGACTTATTTTATTTTATTTTATTTTATTTCTTGAAGTATTAAAGTTAGGGAGGTGTTATATTACTTAAGATGCCCAAATTTTTCATGTATTACGGTTTGCAAGTGATTGTAGGAGCCTATTTTTTTAGGTATTTGAATATATTTTTTTGGATTGATTTGTGTATGGCTAAGCCAAATTTGTTGAAGTTGTGGTAGGAATTGAAGTGATTTGTTTGTTTGGCAAAGTTATCACCATTATATTTTTTTAGGATGGAAGATTTGGCATATTGAGTTGTTTTAAGAATGTGAAAAAGAAAATTGCGTAGAAGTAATTGTATGAATTTCATATGTAGAATAATCAGTGTAGGATAATAATTAAGTTGTGAAAAATTAGATTGTTTTTTCTAGATTTAATTTAAAAGTATAAAATTTTCCTCATTTTTTAAAATTCAGGGGTCACATTGCAGCCATATTTTGGTAGAAATGACTTAGGAGTGACCCAACCAGTTATTGACCATATGGAAGAGCTGATCCAAGATATGCAAAGACATATGCATATGGAGGATGATCGTTATACAGAAGCTGTACATACAAAGTACACCTACTTCAGTGGCATCCCATCATTTGTGCAGCCACATACCATGGTTGCGAGTCGACCATCTTACGAAGAGTAGTGTCCATCTCAGAATTTTTTCCTGCCAGCTGACATCACAGGATTTTTAATCATGGCCCACAGATGACTACATTACTACGACCATTCCGTCTACAAATGAGGAGACAATTGTATCATGCAGAGCTGCATGAGTTGAGGGATAACCTCTTAGGGCGCTGCAACACTACATGCCCGATAAACCTGCCATTCCACATAAGATAAAGAAGAAAAGTTAGAATATATTTTCTTTGATTTGGATGGCCTCAGCCTTCATTGTCATATTGTATTTTCTTTTGAGTAAGAAGACAATATAGTGCTTTCTTCCTTAGTGTACGCATGTGTATGCTCTTACATTAATTTATTTTTGTTTCTGGGGTGTTCTAAAGGCTAGTCCAACCAGCAGCTAAGTTAGGTGCAAGTCGCTCGTTCAATGTGCGACTATATTATTTTTAAATTAAATTTCTAACATACCTAATCACTTAATTGATTCTTAAAACATAATTAATTTAAACTTTTTTCATAAAGTACTTCCTTCTTTATTCATGTGCATGCCAGTTCCTATATGGATTTGGTTCTAAGTATTCTTTGTGCCATTTGGTCCATTGCCTCAAGATGGGGTTGTCTCCACTATAAATTTACTAAAAATGTAATATAGAATATCATAATGAAATTTTAGACCCAAATGTTTGGGCATATAGAGAGTTGAAATTTTCTCTAAATTTCTTCCATATCAAACCAATTTAATACCACTTACAAAATCTTCAAATGATTCTTAGAGTTTGTTTTTCATTTAGTATTTAGCAACATTTTGTTGTAAGTTTTGCTCAACCCATAGATTTTATTCTATAATCTCAAACAAATCATGCATTGAAGTTATTGATGTATGAAGAATATAAAGAAATATTGTGAACTTTGTTGAAGATACCTAAGCATCTGCTTCAGAAAAAATGAAAAGGTTTAGAATGTTTGAGGATGCAATTTCTAAATATTTTTTGTTTCACCAATTCTATTGCTAATGTGCCTTTCTTCATCTTCAAAACTAGTGTCATGACGAGAGGAGTGTCAATTTCGGGTCACGGATCGGGTTTGGATCGAACCCAAAACTGACCTGGCACTATTTGGGTCAACCCGAACCCGACCCATTTTAGAAAACGGGTCCATTTTCCTGACCCAACCCCGACCCGCTTCTGGTCCGGGTCAACCCGACATGACCCGAATGACCCGTTTCCAACAAAAAATTTCTAATTTTCTGGTCAAAATGGGTCTATCTCCTCTTTTTCGAGTAAAAATTGGGTCAAAATTGAGTCAATCTCGGGTTGCAGGGTCAAAATCAAGTTTTCGGGTCAAAATCAGGTTTTCGGTTCAAAATCGGGTCAATGGGTTAACCCAAACCATACCCGATTTTTGAAACGGGTCGAAAAGTTGAACCCGAACCCGACCCATTTCAGGTTCGGGTTGATCCTGACCCGAAATTTTCGGGTCGAGTTCGAGTCGAATTTTCGGATCATGTCAAATATTGACACCCCTATGTCATGTCTTTCTATCTTCTAGTTTATGTTGACAAATGGGAATATCTCTTAAGAGTTTCTCTTGAGGACCCATCATGGGAATGTTTCTTTGGGTGTGAAGTTCATCTTAACATTTTTCTACCACCCTACTTCAATAAGTTTGGAAGTGTATTCAAATTTAGATCAAAGAAGGTTCAATCAATGGTCAAAAGAGCTTTGAATAAGATTTCAAACCAAGATTCGAATTATATTTCAACCCATTTAAGAATGCAATCAAGATTCAAATCAGATTCAGATCAGGTTTGAATATGGTTCAAATAAGATCTAAACAATGTTCAAATCATAATTAATTTAGGTTCAAACATTGCTCAAATTAAGTTTAAATAATATTCGAACTTTTTTTAATCACTGATTGTAACTGATTAAAACATATTTTGTTGATCCTCAATATGATTTTGCTGTAAGTCTCTATCTAAATAACCTTAATTCTCTTGCACAAAACTAATATAAGTCATATGATTTGTTAAAAAATTACTTTGATCATATGCTCATAACACTAACATAAAAAAAAAATTCCTATGATATTAAATGTCATATCACACTATCATGGGCTTCTTACAATGCCATAAGAAGATATCTCAAATGAAAGAACAAAGAAATCAGCAATGACCACATCACTAAATGACTATATATGTATAAAGAAGCTAGCAATGATGTTGCTCAATTTTAGAGCTTCATATAATTTGATAAGGCTCTAGGGATATTAAAGTTATTTTTGTTCAAACCATCTTTCAAGCATAGTTGGTCAAATAAACATATAGTCAATGAACATATTATAAGGCATATAAGTCAAACTCTCCTTCTACAAAGGCCTAAAATTTTATTAAGCTAATAAATGGCTATATGAGAAATCCATAAAAACGTTTCAAATTCAAGGTAAGCTATCCATGAAATCTATATCTAACTTGTTACAAGCTAGAAAACTTATGACGGTGGAATATGCATTTTATATCTTAGCTTTGAACAAAAATTCAACATGTACAAATAAAAATTATGTGAGATGAGAATCCTCTCTCTAATGGAAGGGGAAAACCAGGGCCCTGATTCAATTGGATGAATCCACTATATAATGCAAGATACAAGAATCGACTCTGTGAGAGCTCGTTTCTTTGATTTCCTTCCAGGATCGTTCGGGCCGATTTTGGATCGTCCTGGGACGATCAGTGCATGGCAAAAGTCAGTGAGCAAGGGTTTTTATCGTCCAAGGAAATTAATTATCGTCCTGAGATATCGTCCTGGACGATTGGATTTTATTCATATCGTCCTGGACGGTGTGGCGATCGGCCGGGCCGATCAGGTTTGTTTTAAAAGAAAATCAGCTCGATTTGATGAGAGAGAAAATCATTTTTTTATAAAAAATATCTGAGGAGAGAGAAGGAGAAGGAAAGCAAAGGAAAAGCTGGATTTTGGAGGCCGCTGAGCGCTTTTCGTCCGTCGCCGCTGTTGGGAGAAGTGTTTATATCGCAGTAAGAACTCCGAATCCTATTTCTGTTTTCGAAGATGTTGAGTTTTGATAATTTTGTGCTCAGATTTGTGTTTTCGTTACCGAAAAACACGCACCGTTTTTTATTGACGAAAGTTTCACCGCATAACTTTTGGTATGTTATTGATATAGTATTTCTGCATATTTTGATTATTTTCTGGAGAATTTCGACCGGTTAGTTTTGATTCGGCGGTGTTTTATGTTGACTGTAAATTTATATGATGTCGGAATTTATTTGAGCAGTAGAATAAAAGTCTTATATTGTTGTTGTGCACGTTCTGTATTAATTTGGTAATTTCTGATTTTAGGAATTTTTGTGTAAATTCCGTATACTGCCGTTA
>NW_021318852.1:9061525-9067642 GCF_001605985.2 Dendrobium catenatum
AATAATAATAATAATAATAATAATAATAAGAAACTTAGAATGGATGAATGTGAACACACATTGTGTGCTATGAATTTATTTAAAAAATATTTTGTGATAATTTAATTTTCAATTGCATGAGGACATATTCATAGCTCATCAAATGTATAGATTCAAACACATATGGAAGCTTCATATATAATTATTTTTTTCTTAACTAATGACAATTGAATGAATTTTTTAAGAAAGTTCAAATCTATTCACTTTTTATTGAATAAAAAAATATGAAAATATGATTGATTAGGTTTGCAGTTATGTGCCTTAATAGTATCGAAATTAATCAATTTTGGTCTTGTTAGTTCGTCTCATTGAGACTATCTACTTGACTAAAGGCATGTAAGATTTATGGTCTATTTGGGACGGTTGCTGATAAAGCTGGTTGAGAAGTTCTGGGAAAAGGAGCATCTACCATAGTTGCAAAAAATAGCTTCTCATCATAAAATTTTTTGAAAAGCAGTGAGAAAGCAACATAAAAGTGATAATCGAATGAAATTATGATTGTTGTATGAAAGTAAGGCAGTGGAAAACTCTCAAATGGAACCTTAAAAACCATTTGGTCACCTAATTGATGTTCTATAATTTTAAATTATTCTTCGAGTAGTTGACTTGAGCTCATTTGAAATCGAATCGAATTACTTTCGATGTTAATATATTTGTCTTATTGAGACATTCAGTTCAGTCTAAATTTATTGAAATTGGAACTTGTGTGATCCCAAAGATAATTTTGAAAATCTCATTAAAATATTATCTTGAGATTCATGCTCTATCAAATAAATTTTTAGCATCTAAAAAACTCTAATAAAGAAGTGAAATTAAGATTTGATTTCTTATGTTTGAACAATTATTAAATAATTAATTATGGATTTTTCCGTCGAATTTAATTTGTATAAAGAGAAAATAATCAAAATTGTCTCTTATCTATTTATCAAAGACTAAAATGTTCCCTATTTATATAAAAGTATCGTTTTGATCTCTCAAATCTTTAAAAAGAAACCATAGTTATCTCATAGTATACCTATTTCAATTCCTCCTTAAAAAGTTGAGGGGCTAAAATGATCATTTAGCACTGATTTTGATCATTCATAAAGAATCAATAAATCATTTTGATCTTTTTCTTTTACGTAAACTAATATATTAATTTTGTTAATAATTTTTTTTATTATTTTTTATTTCCCATGTCAACATTATCGTAAGTCAACAATTGACAAAATTAAAGAAGCATGGGTGAGGAGACTTTTCTTAATAGTGTGCTGTGGTCAAAGAAAAAGTCTTTTTCATATCAATTTCACAAATTTTCTGCATTAAATTTAATTATTATATAAAGCAAATGATGCTCATAAAATCTTATAATTGAACAACTTGTCATTTTCAAAGTCAACTCTGTCCTTTCTCTCTCTACATCATTTAATTAATTAAATTAAACTATTTGTATAGTGAGCAGAATAATATGAAAACTAATAAAGGAAAATTTTATCAAATTAAATATTTTCATTTTTATCCATAGTTAAAACTATTTAAAATATTATGTTAATTTATGGCATATTAAGAGTCTGTTTGCAACTGTCGTAAAGTTTTATAAAGCTGATTATAAAATTATTGTGGGGAAAATAAATTTTTTAAAAGTTGTCGTAGATATTATGAATATATTTTTGTAAATCAAATACTTACTTTCTTAAAGCTATCACATATTAGCATCTCTGATTATAAAAAGCTGCTTCTCGTCATAGTTTTTTTAAATAGCTATCAAACAGAAATGTAGTTGAGATATGAAAAATAAAATAGTGAGAAAGCTATTCCAAACAGATCCTGCGAATATAATCTAAGAATATTCTTACGTCTTTTTTAAGAACTTTTATTAGGTCCGGTGTAAGGACGCGGAACGTCCGGTCGGAGGCAAAATCCCGCCAAAAAACTCAGTATTTGCTCAGTATTACTAGGTATTATTTGATAATAACGAGGAATACCGCTCTGTGAATATCAATACCGAGTTATATATATCGAGCTATACCGAGTTGTACCGAGTTTTTTCTAGGAAAAACTCGGTACAACTTTTGTATAACTCGGTATTACTCGGTATAACACGGTATACCTCGGTATTGAGTCTTCACGTGATGGTATTCCTCGTTACTGTTTGGTATTGCTCGGTATTTGCTCGGTATTTCTCGTTTTTTGGCACAATTTGACCTCCGACCGGACGTTCCTCTACGTCCGGGTCGGAGGACGTAATAATTGTTCCTTTTTTAAAGGCTAGTTGATGGAGTTGGTATAGCAACAAAGACCTAACAATATGGCTTAGACGAATCAGAATGTGCTTAGGAGAGATTATATTAATCCTACTTGGTGTAATACGAGCAATGATACTTTTTTATTGAAGTTGGAAGGTCTAAATGGACTATCAAATGAGGTGGCATTGATGTTGAAAAACTGCTTGTTTATGGGCAATCGAGATCAGCTAAGTTTTTTATTATTATTTTCACCATAATTTGGGTTATATATTCTGCAAATTTTGATTGTATATGTTCTATAAATTTTGATAAAAATAATTTCTTTTGCATATGTGGAATGATTATTAAAGCCCATTGTGAGGAAATTTGATTATGATTGGTTCAAAATCCAAATTTTATTTGAATCCGATTCGAATAAGGTTCTAACGTGATTTGATATATGAGTGGATAGAATATTGTTGAACTTGGTTCGAATAAGATTTGAATGAGGTTTAAATTTGATTCCAACCTTCATTCATTTGCATTGTATAGTGATTCTTTCATGGCGAGCTCGTTTCATGCCGCTGATCTCAAGATCTCGTCTACACTGAGCCTCATTTTCTCATCACATGATATTGGTCCTCTCACTGGGTTGTAGGAGGAAGGTAGAGAGATTATTAGGTGTGGAGATAGGACTTAGAGAATTGTTCGATTTTGTCTCCATGAACAGTAAAAGCATTGTTATTGATCACTAATGTGCTTTTACTGTTCATGAAGACAAAATTGAACGGTTCTCTGTGTTCGACCTCCGCACGTACTAATCTCCAAGAAGAACCTCATGGAAGGCATTTGGTTAGAAGGCTGAAGGTGTAGGGACACTCAAAGAAAAGATGATTTTTCGATTCAGAATGAATGTTATCAAAACTATTTATACGAATCAACGTTGCAAGAGTATCTTTTCAATGTCAATCCTTCAAGTGCTTTTCAAAAAGGCGAAAATTTATTAGATGAAAGTTTCTAATGTGATCAATATTGGAATCTCCACCAATTGCTCAAGATATCATTGGAGATAACAAATCTCCATAAAAATGAGCATCTACAAATATGAGTAAGAACAACAACGCATGAGAAACCCATACTCCCCAAAAGTTATGGGATTGAAGCTTTCATGTATTGATATCGCCATGAAATAGTAATCGATAACAATATCTCTTAAGATCTCAGCGACGACACGATTCTCTGTCAAGACTTCAACAAGAAAGTGCTTTGGAAAGTGCTTAAGCTACTATTTATAATGGTGGTAGTGATAATGGTGATGTTGATTAGTGATATCTAACTATTGAAATGCTTATTATTGAGATTATTCAACTGATCCAAACAGTAAGTGCATTTCTTAGAATGTTAATTTATGATTACACCCATAAGAAATTATATAATCACTAACAAACAAAATTTAATCCATTTCTATTCTCTTATTTTTCTTAGCACTATTTTTATATTTTATTATATTTTAAGTATAAATTGTCCTTTATTTAATATTTATATTATTCATAATTCTCTAAAGTTTAACATTATAATATAATGAGTTAATGACAACTAACCTAACTTTTAATGAGTCTTTATTGGTTTTGGTTCAATTGTGACGAACCCAATGATGTAATTCTACTTTTAATATTATTTTTGTTGCTTTGTCGTCAATTAAAAATATATATTTTTTATTTTATTTTATTTTATTTTGCTTTAGCGAAAAAGACAGTATCCAGTTGAAGCTATCTCAAAAGCAAGATTTGCATGGGCCGGCTTTGAAAGTGGTATTTTGCAATAATAAGATATGAAAAACAAAGTAGTAAGAAAGCTATCACAAACGAAGTCTTAATCAAACACAAATCTCAACTTATATTTAAACTGAAAGCTTTCATGATCAAATTCAAATTCTTATAACTTTTGACTCTAGCAGGCTTACGATTGAACAAGATTTTACATTGAGATGAACCCATCGAGATAAAAAAAAAAAAGATTCGATCCAAGTACCCCAAATTAGTTCATATCAAGTACTCCAAGTGTATTTGGAAACTTTTGAGTCTTTAATTGGAAAATCAAATTATTTCCAAACCTTGCATACTTTTAGTCAAAATCGAGCATCTCGATGAGAAAAAGCAATGAGTTTGATATATCTTAATTTCAATTTTATTATGAAATCTAAATGCTGAAAGAACAATACATGATCAAAGAAATAAATACAAGTAGTTCGATGGAATGTTCTTGATTTTAGCTATATGTTTATCCAAAGAGAAATTGAGGAAAATTCATCTTGATTGTGTTTGAAAGAAGGTGATCAATTTTGTAGTATGAACGACTTTTCAAAGAAAAATCAAGGGTCGTCAGCCCAAGTCATTTCATAGTCTTCATGAGTAGAGAATTTGAATAAGAAAAAACTTTCATTCATCGCGAGTAAAGAAACGCTACCTTTGAGTTGCCAAGCCCTTTTAACATGATAAAGAAGAGCTTCGTAAAAGAGCCGTTTACTAATAGAGTATCCGACCAAATAAAGAACTCATTCTTTCGAACCTTCAACAAGTTCTTGCTCAGAGAAGTAAATGGCTGTTTTAGAAGGTGGGGTGAAGTTTACTAGAAACGGGGTAGAGGTAGGGTTTTTGAAAACTAAAAGATACTTCCAGTTCAAGGTATTGGGATGTTTTGAAGTATCAAGAGATTTAGATGTGGCAGAGTGGTTCTGGTTGTTAGGGTTAGGGTTGAATTTGGAGGAAATGATAGAGCAGTCTTGATCAGAAAACATAGGGAGTGAAAAAGACAAAAGTAATTGTGGAGAGTTCCGACGAGATCGGAGGAGGGGCAAAACAAGACGGCCCAGTAGGAAAAAAGTCGAGGAAGTGAAACCCTAGCCGTCACCACACAATAAGCAAGTAATTCTTTTCCATAGACTAGCCAAAGTTGTTCATAAAACCAACTTGTCAATTATAATGATAATTTGGTTCACCCCATCTAGAAGAATATATGTCCACAACTTTAATATTTTTATAATCACGACTGAATTGAAAGAAAGTTCAGCAAATTCCCATCTCTCATTGTCATTAAAGGCAACTTCACCTTCTGTTTGCCATTATTGCTTTGATATGAACGATTTCAAATGGAAAGGTTAAGCACAAGAACTTCAACTCACGTGGGTTTTTCATTCCTCCAAATAGCCGTCAAAATAATTTCTTTAATCGATTCAAAAGTCAAAACCCTGCTAATGGCGATCCTCCTAATCCCAAAATTTAAAAATGTTATCGCCTAACTACTATCTATCTCTCTTCTGCATAAATTACTCCCTCTCTCTACTTCTTCTCTGCTCAGTGATGAAGCCAGCCATGGAGAAGAAGCAGAGTCTTTGCGGCTTTCTTTCACTTCTCATCATCCACTTAGTAATCAAAACTTCAGCTGCTGGGACTCCGACGCTTCAGCAGCTCAATCGAGGCTTCAGAGCGAGCTTTGATCAATCAGCTGGTTCGTTTCAGCCTCTGCTTTCCGATCCAACCGGCATTTTCTCCTTCGGTTTTCTGCAAATTAACTCCTCCAACCTCGACCTCGCCGTCATCCACCTCCCGTCAAACCAGCCAGTCTGGCGCGCTATCCCGGGACGGCCGGCTCAACGGTCCGGCTCAGCCTTTCTCTCCTTTAATGGCAGCCTCCTCTTCTCCGACCAAAACTCAGGGGTTCTATGGTCTACCCCGGCGACCGCCGGCGACCGCGTCGTCCTCCTCAACTCCTCCAATCTCCAGATAATAAAAGCTGCAGGACCAATAGATGTTCTCTGGCAAAGCTTCGATTTTCCTTCTGACACAATCGTCCAAGATCAGAACTTTACATCTAA
>NW_021318852.1:9067742-9105011 GCF_001605985.2 Dendrobium catenatum
TATAAATTGGCTGCTTTCTTTTCCTTTATTGATTTCTATTGTGTTTCTTTTATAAGAGCATCTATGGCCATATTCTGATATCTGTATAGTTTAGAGGTCCATTCGTATATTTGCCACTATGTGTTATAATTTAGCTATACGTTGAAATTAAAGGTGAATATGACTCAATCTTTAATTATTTGAATACTATTTTGACTATTCCGCCCGTATCGACGTTTAATCAAACAGCACAGATATTCGAGGTTTGATTTATGTTATCTTTATCAAATACAAAAAAAACAGGGCCATTGCGGCACATTCAAATTCCTTGTCGAAATATATCGGTCTTTTTGTAAGATTTGGTTATTTTTATACGGTCCTAATTAGATTTCCGAATTTAATTTCCTTGCAGGAGGTGTTTAGATACACTATCTTGCCATCGTAAACAACACCTACGGTCCAGGAGTGGAGGTAAAAGGCCGAGAAATGTGCTGCATGATTTTCACATCGGTTTTTCAAGATTGTTGGGACTGCTAAGAATTTAGAGCAAAATATGTACAGAGAAGAGTAATATAAGGTACAAACAGCTCTCACCGACAACTCGGAACACAGGAAACTCTCTGAGTAAGAAACGAAATCTAATTACCGCTGAGTCTCAGGATAACGATTACGTAACTAGCGTTACTCGGATTTTTAATCTATTCGCAGCCGATAACTTACGAAACTATATTTAACAACTTTTTGGTGGGGTCTCTCAACAGCTACAAAAAGAATGTAAGATTGCTTCAGAAGCTGAAAAAACTAATTTTTTTGGTCGCATATGAGTCGGACTTGTCAGAAGCCATAGTATGTAATACAACAAAAAGTAAATAACTATTATACGTGCTGAGAGAGAAGACATTTTTAAATAAGATTTACGTGAATGCAAATAAACACTCTCCTTATTAGGCAAAGAATAACGAAACAAAATAATATTCGAGCCAATAGAATCGTGGTCTTGAACTCGATATACCAATCATTTACCATGCAATACCAAAGAAACCTTAGTTAAAAGAAATAGCGTTATCACATCATAAAAACTTCAGGAAAAAGTATGGATATGTGCAATCAGAATATGTATGTATTAGCGGCTTGAATAGTAGAAGACATTTTTTTAGAAGACTAATGTTAGCAATAATACCTTGTTTGACAATAGTATGAGAGATAGCGAGCAGTTTAAAAGTCGATAGAAAAAAGGTTAGTTTTGACGCGAAAGATAGAAGAAATGATCGAGTTCAAGTTGCATAGAAAAAGACGCATAAGTAGTTAAGGAGGGAGCGAGCACGCTGTGTGGACAACGGAAGTCAGGGGGAAAGATGACGAGAATGCGGGAAGTTGCGATGTTGAAAGGCCGATACGAATCTCTGGCGCTAGAAACAGAGGATAACCGGTCCATGCTAGCCAGCGCGATGGCTCTTAGCTGTCGGGCTTCCGCCGTTCAGTTCCAAGAGATTAATCCTCGATAGCTAAATGACCATTTTTCAAACGAGTTGAATCGGACTCTTGTCGCCCTTACTATTTTGATAACACGTTAAAACTAAGATTAAATAATATAAGCTCTTACATTGCCCGACTTATAATACTACTGATAATGTGTTGTTAGGTTTCCTTGCACTTAAATAAATAATGTTCTATATATATTGTACACTATAATTAATATTTTTTGCTTGTAAGGTTGGTCACCTTATTTGGATACACACTAATTGATGTCATAAATTTTTAATTATGCCTTCGAGTGGTTGACTTGGCTCCTTTTAAAATCGAATCGAATTAATCTTCGATGTTAATATGTATTATGTTCTTATGTGATGATCATTCAGTCAGTATCATAAGATTATTGAAATGCGGAACATGTGTGATTCGAAAGATAATTTTGAAAATCTCATTAACAATCTATCTTCAAATTCACATAAGCTCTATCATAAATTTTTGCCATCTAAAACATCTAATAAAGAAGAATGAAATTAAGATTGAATTCTCTTAACTGTATGAACAATTATCTAAATATAAATTATGGATTTTTCCGCCGCATTAATTTGTAAGAGAAGAAGAATCAAAATTGTCTCTTACATATTTATCCAAAGACAAATGTTCAATTTATATAAAGTAATCATTCTTGATCACCTCAAATTCTTTAAAAGAAAAACAATAGTTTAATACTCATAGTATGCCTATTAATTCCTCCTTAAAAAGTTGAGAGGGTCTAAAATGAGTCATCTTAGACCTGATTATTGATCATATCATAAGAATCAATAAATATCTTTGAACTCTTTTTCATTTTACGTCAAACAATAATAGATTTTGTTTAATCATTTTTCTTTTATTATTTTTTAATTTCCATGTCAACATTATCGTAAGATCAACAATCTGACAAAATTAAGAAGCATGGGTAGGCAGACTTTTCTTAATAGTAGTGCTGTGTCAAAGAAAAAGGTCTTTTTTCATATCAATTTCACAAATTTCTGCATTAAATTATAATTATTATATAAAAGCAAAATGATGCTCAATTAAAATTCTTATAATTGCAACAACATTTACAATTTTCAAAGTCAACTCCTGTCCTTCTCTCATCTACAATCATTTAATTATTAAATTACAACTATTTGTATAGTGAGCCAGAATATATATGATAATATAAGGAAAATTTTTCAACATTAAATATTTTTCATTTTTATCCATAGTTAAAACTTATTAAAAAATAAAGTTATGTTACACATTTGGCATATATGAAGAGTCTTGCAAGCTGTGTAAAGATTTTATAAAGCTGATTAAAAATTATTGTGGGAACATAAAACTTTTTAAAAGTTGTCGTAATTATTATGATAATATTTTGTAAAATCAAATACTTACTTTTAAGATACACTGAATTAGCATCGTCCTGATTATAAAAATGCTGACTCTCGTCATAGTTTTTTTTAAATAGCATCAGAAACAGCAATACAGAAAATGGAGCCACTAGAACTCCTCTCGCAAACAGAAATTATGAGATCTGAAATAAAATAACTGAGACAAACGACCCGATGTAAGCTCATTAAACGATCCTGCGATAATATATCTAAGAATAATTCTTACGCTCTATTTTTAGACAATTTATTAGGTCCGGTGTAAAGACGCAGGAACGTCCGGTCGGAGGCAAATCCCTGCCAAAAAATCAGTATTTGATCAGTTTACTAAGGTATTAATTTGCTAATAAAACGAGATATAACGCATGATACAATACCGAGTTATATATTATCGAGACTATTATCGAGTTGTACCGCAGTCTTTTTCTGAAAACACACTCGTAAACACATTTTGTAAATCTGATTATACTGGTATACATATAGGCCATCGTATTACATACATTCACGGTGATAGATTACCTCGTATGTTGGTATCTTCGTAATGCTTCGAGTATATCTTACTACGATTTGGTTTTGCTGGTATTCTAATCCTGGTCGGTACCCTTGGCCATTTGACCCGACCGGACGGTTCTTCAACGCATCGTCGGTCGTGAGGACGTAATAATTGTGTCCTTTTTAAAGAGCTAGTTGATGGAGTCTGGTATAGGCACAAAGACCTAACATATGGTTAGACGAATCAGAATGTGCTTAGGAGAGAATTATATTTACTAGACCTACCTTGGGATAATAAACGAGCAATTATACTTTCTTTTATTGAAGTTGGAAAGGATCACTAAATGGACTAATATCAAGATAGAGTGCATATTGATGTATGAAAACTGCTTAGTATTATGGCAATCGGATCACTAAGTTTTTTATTAATATTTTCAACCATAATCTTGGTTGGTATATATTTCTGCAACAATCTCTTGATTAGTATATACATCTAGTTCTATAAATGTTTAGAATAAAATAATTTCTTTTGCATATGTGGAATGATTATTTAAAGCCCATTTTAGTAGAGTGAAATTTGATTATGATTGCTTCAACCCAGAATTATTATTTGAATCCGATTCATAAGGTTCTAACAGGGATTATGATATAATGAGTGGAGTAGAAATATCATAGTCATGAACATTGGTTCGAATAAGATTTGAATGAGAAGTTTAAAATTTGATTCCAACCTTCAATTCATTTGCATTGTATAAGTGATTCTTTCATGGCGAGACTGTTTCATGCCGCTGATACTGCAAGATCTCGTCTACACAGAGCCATCATATTTCATCATCACTGATATTGGTCCTATCACTGGGTTGTAGGGAGAGGTAGAGTGATTATTAGGTGTAGGAGATACGGACTTAGAAGAATTGGTCATTTGTCTCCCATAGAACATAAAGAATATGTTATTGATCTAATAGTCATTTTACTGTTCATAGAAAACAAAATTGAACGACGGTTCCTTCTGTGTTCGAACCGCTCCGACGTACTAATCACTCCAAAGAAACAATCATAAGGCAATTTGGGTTAGAAGGCTGAAGGTGTAGGGACACTCAAAGAAAAGATGATTTTTACGATTCAGAAACTCGAATGTTTCAAAACTATTTATAACGAATCAACGTTGCAAGAGTACTTCTTTTACCTAATGTCAATCCTTCAAGATGCTTTAATCAAAAAGGCGAAATTATATTAGATCGAAGATGTTCTCTGTGACTCAATCATTGAGAGATCCGACCAATTGCTCAAGTATAAATCAATCTGGGAGATAACCAAAATCTCAAAAATAAATGCAGCATCTACAATATATGAGATAAGAACACAACGCATGAGAAACCCAATACTCCCAAAATTATGGATTTGAAGATTTCATGGTATTGATATCGCCATGAAATAGATCGATACAAACAATCTTAAGATCTCAGCGACGACAACGATTCTTGTGATCAAAGACATTCAACAAGAAGTGCTTTGGAAAGTGCTTACAAAACTAGCTATTTACTAATCGGTGGTAGTGATATTAAATGTATGTTGATAGGTGATATGATTACTATAATGTGAACATGGCTGGTGTATTATTCGAGAAATATTCAACATGATCACAACAAAGTAAGTGGCATTGCTTATCCTTAGAATGTTAATTTAATGATTACAACCCATAGAAATATAAATATCAAGCTAACAAACAAAATTAATAATCCATATTCTATCTCTCTTATTTTCTTGCACTATTTTTATATATTTTAATATATTGCTTAGTATGAATGTCCTTTTTTAATATTTAATAATTATCATAATTCTCCACTAATAGTTTAACATTCATATTATTCAATATGAGTTAATGACACTAACACTTATATAACTGAAGTCTCTATTAGGCTAATTTTGTTATATTGTGACGAACCCATAGATAAGTAATTCACTCTTTTAATATTATTTTTGTTGCTTGTCTGTTCATTATAAATATATATTTTTTTTTAAATTTTATTTTAATTTTGCCTTTAGCGAAAACACATATCATCATGAAGCTATTCATCAAAAGCAAGAATTGTGCATGCGGTCCGCGGCCTTTGCAAACGTGGTATTATTTGCTAAATAATCCATTAAAAAAGGTTTGAATATACGTTGCTCTATCCATAATTAACCTAATCATCATGGATAAAACATAGAAAATTTAGAATAAACTACATTAAATATATTATTATATATTTAATATATATTGAACATATTATCTCGCTGATATCATGCTCACAGGTCATCACTTATATTACTACTTTGCATAAGGTGTTGTAGAAAAGCAACTTTCATAAAATAGAATTTAAAAATAAAAAACATTAAAAGTTAGTGATAACGTCGTATAAAAATTGTTGGGTTCAGTATGAACACAATGCACAATAAATAAAGCATCTCCAAAATGATTAAATGCAGACGACTTTAATCGAAGCATATATCATACTATCATAATCAAAATTCACTCACATATAATATTATTAATAACGGTTGAACAAATATTTTAGCATAAGATGATCCATCGATAGATCAAAAGAGATTTCAATGTGTAGTCCTGCAATGAGCTCATATCAAGTACTCTAAAAGTGTATATATGGAAACTTTAAGAACGTCTTTTAATTACGGAAATCAAATTATTTTCAAAACCTATGCATACTTTTAGTCAAATCGAGCATACTCATGAGAAGAAAATCAAATGAGTTTGATATTTAATATTCAATTTTCATTAATGAAATTCTAAAGCCTGCTGAAAGAACAATACATGATCAAAGAAAATAAACTACAAAGTTGTATTATGGAATGTTCTGTAATTATTATACTAATATTAATGATAACCAAAGAGAATTGAGGAAAATTCCTGAACCCGATATGTGCTTTGAAACGAAGGCGAACACAATTTGTGTATGAACAGACTTTCAAGACGAAAATCAAGGGTCGTCTACTCGCAACGTCAATTTCGATAGTCTTTATGAGCAGAGAATTCTGAATAAGAAAAAACTTTCATTATACGCGAGCTCAAGAAAACTACATTTTGACGTTTTCAGCCCTTTTAACATGTAAAAGAAGAGCTTCGTAAAAAGAGCGCGTTTATCAATAGAGTAATACTGACCAAACAACACTCATATCTTTCGAACCTTCAACAACGTTCTTGCTAAGAGAAAGTAATGGTTGTTTTAGAAGTGAGGATGAAGTCTTAACTAAGAAACGAGGATAGAGGTAGAGTTTTTGCGAGACTAAAGAGACTTCAAGTTCAGTATTGGGATGTATCTGAAGTATCAACAGATTTTAATAGTGGCAAAAGTGGTTCTGGTTGTTTAGGGTTGGGTTGAATTTGGAGAAAGGCTGAAAGGGCAAGTCTTGATCAGAAACATAGTGGAGCGAAAAAGACAAAAAGTTAACTGTGGAGAAGTTTCCGACGAGATCGAGGAGGGCGAAACAGGCGGCCAAGACAAGAAAAAAGTTTAGAACCCCTAGCTGCGAACCACCAATAACAGTAATTTTTTCCAATAGGACTAGCCAAAAGTTGTTCAAAAAAATAACAAACTTCTCAACTATATTTGGTTCATCCCCATCTAGAAGAAATATTCCACAACTCTAACAATCAATTCTTGATAATATATGATGAATTGAAAGAAAGTTCTGCAAAATCTCCATCTCTCATTGTCACTTAAAGGCACTTTTTTCTGTTTGTGCCATTTATTAATTGAATATGAACGTTTCAAATGGAGAAAGATCTAGCACAAGAACTTTCAACCATCACGTGGGTTTTCTCATCTACTGCAATAGCCTCAAAATATATTCTTTAATCGTATCAAAGTAGTCAAGAAACTCCGAGCCTATTGGCGATCACTGCTAAATTCCAACATTTAAAAATGTTATCGCTTAACTACTATTATCTCTTCTCTGCAATATAATTACACTCCACTCTCTCTACTTCGTCTCTGCTACAAGTGATGAAGCCCAGCACATAGAGAAGAAAGACAGAGTCCTTTGCGGCTTTTATTCACTTCTCATCTCACCCTTAAGCAAATCAAAAACCAATCAGCTAGCTGGAGACTCCCGACGCTTCAGCAGCATCATCGAGGCTATCAGAGCGCAGCTTATGTAATCAATCAGCATGGGTTCGTATTCAAGCCTCTTGCTATTCCGATCCAACCGCATTTTCTCCTTCGGTTTCTGCCAATTAACATCTCCCACCCGACCTGCCGTCCATCCACCTCCGTCAAAACCCAGCAGTCTGGCGTCGCTGATCACTCCCGGACGCGCCCGGCACGACCGCTCCGGCGCTCAGCTTCCTCTCCTTTAATGGCAGCCTGCCATCTTCTCACGATCCCAAAACTCAGGGTTCCTATGTTAACCCCCGGACCCGCCGGCGACACGCAAGTCGGTCTCCTCAACTCACTCTCTCAATCTCCAGATAATTAACAAGCTAGACAGGACCATTATGCGATGCTTCTATCATGGCAAAGCTTCGATTTTCCCTTCTGAACACAATGTACCAGATCAGAACTTTACATCTTAATGATTATATATTTCACGATTAAGCGCCTAAACTACGATGAGATCTCAAGGCATAATCAACTACCGTCGACACCTGTTCATGCACAGATTCCGGACGAGAGTTGAAGAACCTAATGTATTGGAAGCGAACGGCCTTGGAAGCGAAGACCAGATCGTACGCAAGGACGAGGGACCGAATCTACGCTCAGTTGAAGCCGCTCGTTTCCTCGGTTGTACCAAAAGGAACAAACGACACCGTAGGATCATAGTCCTTCGATAAGCTTCGCAAGGGAATTACCGATTCCGGCGGCTCACCCTGGAGGCTGACGAAACCTTAGAGGCTTAGTTTTTACTGGAGCGGCACGATCCTCGGTTTCGGATTACAAGGCCATGTCAGAGCTTATGCGAGCTTCCAAGCGCGGGCAGCGCGGAGGAGAAAGCGATGCGGCTGTAATCGATAACCGGCAGCCATGGGTGCTTAGCGGCGGAATGCGGCGATCTCGGCGGGAGCGGAAATGATTGATCTGGTCTGAGAAGGGGGTGCTTGGTTCGGTAAGGTGATCTTTGAAGGGTGGAGAAGTGGGGAGCGGTGTACATAATGGCAAGCGGCTACTGTTATGAAATGGATATCCTGATTACGAAGGACGCTGTTGGGTGGAAGATGGAACAAAGGGGTTTTTTTAAGGTCGAGAACACGGGGGAAATCTGGGAGGGCGGCGGAGGAGGAGGAGAATAAAGTGAGGAAGCGCGGACGCGGGGCGTTGTTTTGGCGGCCGTCACGGACTCCGCAGGAGTAGCGTTTATCGGCTGGTGGATGGGAGCGAGGAGGAAGAAGGAGAAAGAGGATGGGTTTCCATGGGGGTGGAGGACTGGCACCTGGGCTTACCGGAATCTAATTCCAGCTTCCTTTGATGCGATTGGTAGAATGTCCGAATCGTTTTGGAATGCAAAATCTCTTGGAAAGAACATACGGGCGCACCGTTTCCGTCTATCGGGGAAGGGCGGCGCAAAGAGAAAATATGGCAAGCGAGCGGGGTGGGTCGTTCTCCGATGCATGGCACGACTATCAGCTTCCGTCACGGCGAGCAGCTTGCTGTTCTCTGATCACATGCATCACTGCTGGTTCGCCTTACAAGCTTAGCTCATTTCTTTTTCAGTTTTTTGTTTTTTTTTTCTTTTTTTAAATGTTTATTTCAAGCTTTAGTTTAATTGCCGAAGGATGTTTGGGTGTGGGCGAGATATGGCGCGAGTCTGTATATAGAGAACTGTTCGATTTTGTGATTGTGAACAGAAGCTGAAATATGTGGCGCATTGGTTAATTGTAACTATCTTTTTTACTGTTCAAATCACAAATCGAATTCGGTTCCTGTTTGGCTCGCATGTAAATAATGCTCTGTGAATTTGGAGGGAGAGTATATATTGAAGAGAACTTGCTTGAATTGCATAAGGAATGTAATTTTTTTTCTTACATATTAAATTTTGATAGATTGGTGTATCAATAAAATTTTTATGTGTTCATATTATTATAACATCTAATCATTTAAAAATATTATTAGTAAGTATTTAGTAAATAAATCTTTTTATGTAAATAATTTTTATGTTATTATAACTGTTAATATAATATATAACAAATATAAAGAGAGGTTGAGCACATTAAAGTTCCCGCATTATCTTGTAGCTGTTCGTGTGTGGTGTTTTATAATAGTCTTTGTTGTGTCGGGAGTTCCGCGAGGGTAGATTATAAAAAGTTTATTCGTCTGTAGCGTTGTACGAAATCCGGCCGCATCAGGTAGAGGAGAGTCTAGGCATTTATGAACACCAAATTTTTCATGTGGAAAACCTCTAAAATGGGGAAAACCACAGGGCCTAGCCAGATTTTGACTGAATCACTGAGTATTATAGTCCGATTACAGGTTGATGTACTTATTGAGTACTTTAAGGTGTTGGGAATACAAAGAGTCGGGTTTTCGCGTTTGTTGGAAGGACTGTAGTAGGCGGGCGCGTAAGTTCGGAGAACCGTGGTGTGTTGTAGACGAGGAGGAGGAAAGAGAGAGATCAGCCGACTACGGTTCTCCTATTTTCGTCGCCCGCGACTACAGTTTGCAAAAAAGTGTGGCCAACTAATGTAATGTCTTCATATGATGTACATCAAACCTGTCCTTCCTCAAAGGAAGATGTTGGGGCCCTGTGGTTTTTAGCCGGGCATTTTTTAGAGGTTTTCCCACATAAAAATCTTGTGGGAGGAAGATCTCTTCTGATTGCGGCGCCGTTAACGGACGATTAACTTTATAATTCTTTTACCCCGGAATCTCCGGAACAACAAAGACTATTATAAATCATCGAAAATCCTACGAGCTGAGGAAGATAATGGGGGAACTATAATGTTGGTAAGTTCTTTATATTTGCTTATTTATCTTAATAGTAATTAGCAGTATAAAATAACATAAATTTTACATAAAAAGATATAGTTTACTATAAATCAATTTAAATATATTAATAATTTTTTTTAATATTTAAGATGGTTATAATAATATTGTAATACATAAATTTTTGATATAATTGTAATCTTCAAAATTTCGTAATTTTTGTGAAGCAATAATTATCCTTATGCATTCCAGCAACGTATCTTTTTTTTTTAATATATCACATAGAAAGCTTCTCCATCCCTTGAGCAAAATGCCAATTCGCAAGCAGAATTATACATGCGGAGCATACAGAGGAACCGGAATCGTTTTGGGTGACTCTCGGTGAACAGTACAAAAGATAAGTTTACAATCTAACCATGCGCTTTTCTGTCACATCGGCTTTTTACTGAAAAGCGTTTTTATTGTTCACAAAGTTCCAAAAATGGAACAGTTTGCATACTTCATATACCGACTCCGCGCATATAATTCCTCGCCCAACACTGAACCATCAAAACATTCAGAGAATTAACTAAGGAGCTTGAAAATAACTGTCAAGAAAAGAAAAAAAAAAACTAAAAAACTGAAAAAAGAAATGAGCTAGCTTTGAGGCTGACCACAGAGCTCTGTGCTTGATCTCAGAAAACAGCGAGCTGCTGCCGGTGAGGGGAAAGCTGAATAGTCGTGCCATGATCGGAGACGAACACCCTCTCTGCTGCCTATCTTTCTCTTTTTCGCCGCCTTCCCAGCGCGATAGAACGGAACGGTGGTCGCCGTATGGTTCTCTTCAGAGATTTTGTCATTTCTAAACGATTCGGACATCTCAATCGTCTAAAGGGCTGGAATTAAGATTCGGTAAGGCCCGAGGTTGCCAGCTCCTCACGGATGGGCAAACCATCCGCTCTTTCTATCCCTGTCTCCTCCTTCTGCTCTCCACACCGATAAACCGCTCTTCCGGCGAGTGTGACGGCCGCCAAAACACCGAAGGCCAACACACAAGACAGTTTCTCGAACGCCTCCTCACTTTTATTGCCTCCTCGTCCGCCGCCATTCCGCCCATGATTTCCCGTGATTCTCACCTTAAAACCCAATTTTTGTTCTCATCTCCCCAACTTCCCAGCGGTCTGAATCGATCACATCCATTTCATCAACAGTAGCCGCTTGGCATTATTCTACGTACACCGCTCCCCAGCGTACAATTCGCTTGCACATCTCAATGCATAACAAATCCTGTCAAGCGTAGCAATTCCACTTCCGGCCATACCCAAGCCTCCCCTTGTTCGCAAGTCGACCTTTCATTTCTCAGCACCCAGAAAATCATTCATTTCCGCTTCTGCTCCTGCTAGAGCATCGCAGGCATGACAGCGGCTAAGCCTAGCCATAGGCTGCGGTATCGATACAGCGCAATCGCTTCTCCTCCCGAGCTGCAGAGCCCCTAAGCACTCAACAAGGCGCTTGGGAAGCTGGCATACGCATCTGACATGGCTCTTTAGGGTCTCGGAACTCCCCAATCGTGCGTTACCTGAATATAAGCTCTAAAGGTTTCCGTCTACACTCGGCCTAGAGGTGTGAAGCCCGCGATCCGGTATCCCCATTGGCGAGCTATCGATGGACAATTCAATGACCCCGGGTAAGCGTTTATTGCCTACTTTGGTACACAACCGAGGAAACCGAGCGGAGCTCAACTGAAGCGTAGATTCCGGGTCACTCGCCTGCGACAGAGTGCTGGTATATGGAGACTTTACACAAGGCCGGTACGTTCCAATAACATCGGTTACTTACTCCTCGTCCGAATTACATGAACGGGCGAACGGTAGTTGTAGCCTAAATCTCATCGAGTAGCGCTGATTGGATTGAAAACAGAGAAGCTGTATCTGTTCTGTAAGCAATTGTGATTCTGGTCTGATCCGTTCTGTTTCTGTTTCTAATTTCTGATTTCTGTTTTCGTACCATTCTGTTCTGATATGATCTGAAATTCTGATTTCTGATTTCTGTATGATTCTGACTCTGTTGATTTATTCTGTTCTGATTTGTATTCTGAGGTGATCTGATCTGTACGACTCTGATTCTGATTTGATATCTGTCCGTATAAGTTCTGATTTTCGATTCTGTTCTGATTCGTGATTCGATTCTGTTCCGATTTCTGATCTGATTTCTGTCTAATGAGTGTGGTTTTGGATTCTGAGAGTTTAGATTGGTGGTTTGTTGCTTTGCTGAGATGTTGAGCTCACCCTTGTTTTCTGGTGGTTTTTAGGTTCTGGGAAAGGGAAGGAATACCAGGACTAGAGTTCAGAGTCTGATCAGTATAGGTATTGTTTTACTTTTGATTTTTGTACGGTCATGGCTTTTCTTCTGTGTTTATTCTGCTAGCCATGTACCGTATTTGTAGATGATTGTTTTGAGGAAAAGAAAGAAAATATAGATGTTTTGTTCCGCTGCATTTGGTGACTTATAGTAGCTCTGTTGTTCTGTGTTTGTGTGTCTGTTGAGTTAATTATTTTGGAAGATTCAGTTCAGAACCAAATTCCAAAGCCAGATCCTGGATAAGAAGGTTCTGTCGCGATCCGGCTTGGGCGGGATCCGTCCCCGTCGGGTCGGGTCGTGACAATATGGTTAGCCGGTTGAATGGTAGAAACGGGAGTTAGAAGGAACGGAGATAGTTCTTGCTGAGAAGCATTATTGGTTAGATCAGTCATAGCAAAAGGAAAATAGTGTTCATCAAAAATAACATTACGAGATATTGTAATTTTGTTAGTGTTTAAATCTAAACACTTGTATCCCTTAGATTTGAGCGAGTAGCCTATGAACACACAAAGGTTGGCTTTTGGTTGAAGTTTGTTGCGAAGTTGAGCCGGAATGTGAGGAAAGCAGGCGCAGCCAAAAACCCGAAAATCTTTGTAGTCCGGTGTCCTGTGAAAGAAGAGTTCGATAGGTGAGATTTGGTTAGTATTAGGTGAAGGCATACAGTTTATAAGGTATGAAGCAGTGAGCATAGTATCAGGCCAGTAGAGGAGCGGAACATGAGCCGTATTCAACAGGGCCCGAGTAGTTTCAACGATATGTCGGTGTTTTCTTTCGGCGACGCCATTTTGTTCAGACGTATATGGGCAAGAAGTTTGATGCGATATTCCGTGTTGATTGAGAAGTTGCAAGAAAGCCGAGCTAGAGTATTCGCCACCGCCATCGGTGCGAATACATTTGATTCTTTGAGAGGTAGCGTTTTCAATGTGTCGAATAAAATCGGTAAAAATATGTGTTACTTCAGATTTACGTCGCATTGGATAAAACCACGTAAATCTGGAATAATCATCCACAAAGATAACATAGTACAAATAACCAGAGTTAGAAGCAACGGGAGCCGGCCCCCAAACATCAGAATGAATGAGAGCAAGTATAGAAGATTGTCTATTTGCAGTATGATCAAAACCAAGCCTATGAGTCTTGGATTTATTACAGGGATGACAATTATAAGTGTTGGTGTCAATTTTCAAATGTTTATTACAAGAAGAAATAGAAGTAAGTGTCCTTTGATTGGGATGACCCAATCTTTGATGCCACAGAACCGAAATCGGGAGAGAGGTGTGAAGAGCCGTAGGTCGTCCAGAGCCTGCCGGAGCTCGTAACGGGTAGAGTCCGTCACGGCAGGGTCCCCGAAGGAGTTCTTGATTGGTCTGCATATCCTTAAAAACAAAGCCACTAGGATCAAATGTTATGGAAATATTATTATCCTTAGTTAGTTGAGAAATGGATAGCAAATTATAGTGAAGTTCGGGTGTATGAAGAATATGAGATAAGTTGAACTTACGAGAGGGAGTCGGTAGCAAACCTCGACCAGAGTTTGCAATATTAACCGAACTCCCGTCACCAATAACTATGCCATCGGAACCCTGATAAGGAGCGGAGATGGACAAATTGTCAAGAGATCGAGTCATGTGCGCGGAAGCTCCTGAATCTAGGTACCAATCCGTATGAGATTGATTGGAATCGGCAAGCAGAGCTTTGGCTGGTTGTTTGGTCGATCTTGGAACATATTGGAGGTTAGATCGGTGCCAGCAATCCGTCGCCGTGTGACCTTTCTTGAGACAAATCTGACATTGTATGACAGCCGCTGATGGAGGTTCAGATGTTGGATTTGAGTTAACTGGTGGACGTGTTCTTGAACGCCGACCACGACCTCTGTTGACGAACAGAGCGTGAGGTTGATCCGTCATGGAGGCGAAACGGACATTGTCCGCGGCAATGTGAATTTCCTCGCTTATTAGCAGGGAATATAGTTGATCAAGACTGAGCGGGTTCGTCATCGTGCGAATGTAAGTCTTGAAAGACTGGTACGCCGGAGGTAGCCCGTTGATGATATGAATAATGATTTCTTCGGGATCAAGTTGAGCACCCGCTGCCGCAATGTGATCTACAAGAACTTTAACCTCATTCAAGTATTGCATCATGGTGGAATTCTTGAGAGAAACATGATAGAGTTCGTTCTTGAGTTGGATCACTTTAGAGCGGTTTGTGGCTTGAAATCTAGTTTCAAGTGTCTGCCAGATTTCGGAGGTAGATTCGAGATGTAAAACATAAGGAAGAACAGCTGCTGAGATCGTTGAACATATAGCCACCGATAAATTTTGATCGATAAGAAGCCATTGCTCATGTTCCGGATTCTTAGAGGTTGTGTCGTCCTGAGTGGTGATGAAAGCTTCAGGAATCGGAATAGAGCTGTCAAGAAATGTAGAGAATCCATTTGCCCGGCAAATCTTCATGATCTGAGACCGCCAGAGGTGGTAATTGTCCGCCGAGAGAGGACTTTGAACAATATTTTTAAGATTGGAAAGAACAAACTTAAGAGAGGAGGAGATGGCCGGAGTTGAGGATGACAGAGTCGTCATGTCGCCGGCAGTCTGGGAAGTAGAAGAAGATGCCATTGTTTTCCCCGGGATCAGAGAGCCCCGTCTGATACCATGTAGAAGTTCAAGATATTATTTCTTGAACTGTAACAGAGAATGGAAAAGAAATACGAGAAGAGAGAATAGAGAATAAACCGAATTTCAGAAACAGAAATATATTTTCATTGTTGCTTAACACGGTACAAGTGTCTATTTATAGATTTACAGAGGAGAGTTGTATATATGGCAATACAGAAATACAAATAGTTATTTTAATCCTGTTGCTCTAATAGAAACGGGGTAGAGGTAGGGTTTTTTGGAAACTAAAAGATACTTCCAGTTCAAGGTGCTCGGATGTTTTGAAGTATCAAGACATTTAAATGTGGCAGAGTGGTTCTAGTTGTTAGGGTTAGGGTTGAATGTGGAGGAAATGATAGGGCAGTCTTGATCAGAAAACACAACGAGAGCGAAAAATGCAAAGGTAACCGTGGAGAGTTTCGACGAAGCCGGAGAAGGGGCGAAACAAGGCGGCCAAGCAAGAAAAAAGTTAGGAACACCCCTAGCTGCCACCACACAATAAGCAAGTAATTTTTTTCCATAGACTAGCCAAAGTTGTTCATATAACCAACTTCTCAACTATAATTTGGTTCACCCCATCTAGAAGAATATATGTCTAACAACTCTAATATTTTTATAATCATGACTGAATTGAAAGAAAGTTCAGCAAATTCCCATCTCTCATTGTCATTAAAGGCAACTTCACCTTCTGTTTGCCATTATTGCTTTGATATGAACGATTTCAAATGGAAAGGTTAAGCACAAGAACTTCAACTCACGTGGGTTTCTCATTCCTCCAAATAGCCGTCAAAATAATTTCTTTAATCGATTCAAAAGTCAAAACCCTGCTAATGGCGATCCTCCTAATCCCAAAATTTAAAAATGTTATCGCCTAACTACTATCTATCTCTCTTCTGCATAAATTACTCCCTCTCTCTACTTCTTCTCTGCTCAGTGATGAAGCCAGCCATGGAGAAGAAGCAGAGTCTTTGCGGCTTTCTTTCACTTCTCATCATCCACTTAGCAATCAAAACTTCAGCTGCTGGGACTCCGACGCTTCAGCAGCTCAATCGAGGCTTCAGAGCGAGCTTTGATCAATCAGCTGGTTCGTTTCAGCCTCTGCTTTCCGATCCAACCGGCATTTTCTCCTTCGGCTTTCTGCAAATTAACTCCTCCAACCTCGACCTCGCCGTCATCCACCTCCCGTCAAACCAGCCAGTCTGGCGCGCTATCCCGGGACGGCCGGCTCAACGGTCCGGCTCAGCCTTTCTCTCCTTTAATGGCAGCCTCCTCTTCTCCGACCAAAACTCAGGGGTTCTATGGTCTACCCCGGCGACCGCCGGCGACCGCGTCGTCCTCCTCAACTCCTCCAATCTCCAGATAATAAAAGCTGCAGGACCAATAGATGTTCTCTGGCAAAGCTTCGATTTTCCTTCTGACACAATCGTCCAAGATCAGAACTTTACATCTAACGCTTCTCTGTTTTCCACCAATCAGCGCTACTCGATGAGATTAGGCTCCAACTACCTCGCCCTGTTCATGGAATTCGGACGAGGAGTTGAAGAACCTATGTATTGGAAGCGAACGGCCTTGGAAGCGAAGAACCAGATCGTCGCAGGCGAGGGACCGATCTACGCTCAGTTGAGCCCGCTCGGTTTCCTCGGTTTGTACCAAAAGGAAAACGCACCGGTGGATGAATTGTCCTTCGATAGCTTCGCAAGGGGAATTACCGGATTCCGGCGGCTCACCCTGGAGGCTGACGGAAACTTTAGAGCATATTACTGGAACGGCACGATCTGGGTTTCGGATTACAAGGCCATGCCAGAGCTATGCGAGCTTCCAAGCGCCTGTGGTGCTTATGGGCTCTGCAGCGCGGAGGAGAAGCGATGCGGCTGTATCGATAACCGCAGCCATGGGTGCTTAGCGGCGGATGCCGGCGATCTCTGCGGGAGCGGAAATGATGATTTCTGGGTGCTGAGAAGGAAAGGTGTCGACTTGGCGAACAAGGAGGTGCTTGGGTTCGTAAAGGTGGAATCTTTGAAGGAGTGTGAGAGATTGTGCAAGCGGAATTGTAGCTGCTGGGGAGCGGTGTACAATAATGCAACCGGCTACTGTTATGAAATGGATTATCCGATTCAGACGCTGTTGGAAGTTGGAGATGAGAACAAAATTGGGTTTTTTAAGGTGAGAATCACGGGAAATCATGGCGGAAGGGGCGGCGGCGGAGGAGGAGATAAAGTGAGGAAGGCGGCGGAGGCGCTGGTGGTGGTCGGTGTTTTGGCGGCCGTCACACTCGCCGGAGTAGCGGTTTATCGGCTGTGGAGAGCGAGGAGGAAGACAGGAGAAAGAGCGGATGGTTCCATGGTGGAGGAGCTGGCACCTGGGCCTTACCGGAATCTTAATTCCAGCTCCTTTAGATCGATCGAGATGTCCGAATCGTTTAGGAAATGACAAAATCTCTAGAGAGAACCATACGGGCGAACCGTTTCCGTCTATCGCGGCTGGGAAGGCGGCGAAAAAGAGAAAATATGCAAGCGAGGGGGTGGGGTTCGTTCTCCGATCATGGCACGACTATCAGCTTCGTCACCGGCGAGCAGCTTCGCTGTTTCTGATCACATGCACAACTCTGTTCGCCTTACAAGCTTAGCTCATTTCTTTTTCAGTTTTTTGTTTTTTTTTTTTCTTTTTTTTTAATGTTTATTTTCAAGCTTTAGTTTAATTCTCGAAGATTTTTGGATGGTCAGGTTTGGGAGAGATTATTATGCGCGGAGTCTGTATATAGAGAACTGTTCCATTTTGTGATTGTGAACAATAAAAACGCAGTAAAAATGCCGATGTGAACAGTAAAAGCGCATTGGTTAATTGTAACTATCTTTTTTACTGTTCACAATCACAAAATCGAATGGTTCTCTGTATTTGGCTCCGCATGTAATAATCTCTTCGAATTTGGATTGTTAAGTGTAGAAGCTTTTTGTATATATTAAAAAAAAAAGAACTTGCTTGAATTGCATTAAGGATTAATTTTATTTCTTACAAATTACAATTTTGAAGATTTACAATTATATCATAAAATTTTAATGTAGTTACATATTATTATAACCATCTAAATCATTTAAAAAATATTATTAATATTAAATTATTTAAGTAAAATATATCTTTTTATGTAAATACTTTTATGTTATTTAACTGTTATATTAATATATAAGCAAATATAAAGAACTTACCAACATTATAGTTCCCCATTATCTTCTAGCTGTTCAGTGTGGGATTTTCGATTATTTTATAATAGTCTTTGTTGCGTCCGGGAGTATTCGCGGAGGTAAAGAATTATAAAGTTTATCGTCTTAGCGTTGTACGAAAATCCGGCGCGCAATCAGGTAAGAGAGAGAGTCTAGCATTTATGAGACACCAAGATTTTTATGTGGAAAACCTCTAAAAATGGGGAAAAACCACAGGGCCTAGCCCAATTTGACTGAATCCACTAGTATTATAGTCGATTACAAGTGAGGCCCTTCCTTTGAGGAAGGCACAGGTTTGATGTACATTATATGAAGTACATTACATGTTGGGAATACAAAGAGTCGCTGTTGATGTATTCGCTTTGTTGGAAGGACTGTAGTCGGCGGGCGACGTAAGTCAGGAGAACCGTAGTCGGCTGGCGACGGAGGTTGAAGGATTGTATCTGACGATGAAGGTCAGAAGGACGACGTCAGGGAGAAGTCTAACAATGGGAAGAAATTCATCTTCGAATAAACGTCCGGCGAAAGTCCGATAACCGGTAGAAGTCCGGTGTCGGGTAGAAACTTGGTGAAGAATGAAGGTCCGGCGTCGGGTAGAAGTCCGACGTCTGTTGGTGAACGAGGAGAACTCCATCATCACTTGGGCAGAGTTTCGGCATCACGTGGAAGTTGGGCAGAATTCTGGCGTTCTCCCGAATATCCCGCAGAATTCCGGAGTGTTCACCTTGGCCATTACAATGCTGGAGTTCAACTCTGGCGGTGGTCGAGGAGGAGCTGATTCTCCTTCCCCTTATCTTCTTCTTCTTTTCTTCTTCTTGCTTTGGTCCCCCCTCATGAGGAATGAGGACTCTATTTATAGTTTTCTAGAGTGGCATGACTTGTAAATAGGTGTGAGATCAGGGGCAAATAGGGAGTGGTCGAATGGACGGTTGATGTTGAATCCGTGCACAGTTCGTTGGACATTTGAAGGCCTTCGTGATGCCGAAATTAGACAATCTTGGGCTCGTTGGATTTGTCCCGTCGAGCCGCTCGATTCGAGTATAAGATCGTTAAAATCGGAGACCGTTTGGTTACTCAAATTATGGTATGAGCTTTCCAACAGCACTTCAGGCACTTGATTTGGGCTCACTTGAACTCGGATTGAATTGAATTTGGTGGCGTTGGGTTCGTATTTTCGAGACGCTCAGTTTGATTGTAAGCTTGCTGAAATCAGAGTTCGGGTGCTCCCGGATTTAATTTTGAAATCGGGTCCGGGTCGGGTTTTCGTGTCGTGTCAAATATTAACACCCCTACAAATTTTCATAGCAAAAACTACTTTAGAAAACAATAAGAAAACTGTCACAAACGGAGCCTTAGGCTTCATTTGGGATGGCTTTTTTGTTGATTTTTAAAATAGCTTTTTAGTACAAAAAATAAAATTTTGTACTCTAAGTTTGTGGAGATTCCGTAGTCTCTAATTGAATTATTAATTTACATAGTCTCTTATTAGTTCATTTATTAGGAGATTCCATTGTGGCATTCTTTAAAAAATAATAATTGATTTACTAATTTAATATGTAAAATTCAACAATTTTATTAGAGAGGAATCAGGGAGCTTACTTTTGAAGTTATTAAGTTTATTATTCCTTAAAAAATATATTTTTATTAAGAAATATAACATTATTGAGTTTGGTCTTAAAATATAGTATTGTAGAAATAACTAATAAGGGTGTTTATTGTGAAATTACACATTGGGGGCAGCCAAATTCGGCCTATTCAAGCACATCCATTTGATATGTGAAGGTCAAATAAGCGCAAAAACAAGGAATAGTATGAGAAATTATTCTGTGCGGAGTCCAAACAGAAAAAATCATCTGGACATACGTGTATACACATACTGTACACAATGTGTAGACTATTTATTCAATGTGTGTATACTCATAGTCTGAATGATTTTTCTCGTTTGAACTCTGCACAGAATAATTTCTCGAATAGTAGAGGCACTGTATTTTTATGTTGCTCTATTTTTGAACTCTTTGTTTTCTCTTTGCGGAGCATTATGTTAACATTTATAGTATTGATTTAAAATATAATTTTATGGTATTAGAAATACCTAAAACCTCCTATTTTTTATCATATTTTGAAAACATTCAATTTGCTTACTTTAAAATTCTAATTTTTTTGCCTCTTCTTATCTTGCAAAATCTTGTCGCATCTTGCCTCATTGGGGCAACCCATACATGAATTAAGGGTATGCACTAGTCAAGTCGAATCTATCCCAAGTAAGAATTGCATCGAGTTTGGCTCGCCAACTCATTGCCCTACAATAACTTAAGCTCAAGCTCATATAGTAAGCTTGAGCACATCTTGTTCGTATCTTCCCAAGCTCGAGCTCTACTTGCGAGCTCAAGATCATCGAAGAAGTCAATGACAGGTCAAGTGGTAGCAAGAAAGTTGCAGCTAGAGTTTGTTATAGAAGTCATCAATGGATCGAACGGCTGGAGTTCATTATAGATGGCATCGTTGGGTCCAACATTGATGAAGAAATTACAGTTGAGGTTCTTTGAAGAAGGCATCGATGGTTCTAGAAGCCAGGAAGTCACCACGAGACTTTGCTATGTAAAGCTTCGATCAACTTGAACTTGAGCTCGAGCTCATGGCTTGATACTCAACACGTGAGCAACTTAGAAGTCAAATTCGAGCCAACTCGGCTCACTTACACTCTTATGCATGATCTACCTTATCAAATATATATTATTACAAAACATACCAAGAAACAAACATGCATATAGATTAAGCACAAGCAATCTAAATCATCATTTAATAATAAATAAATAATTATCATGAAGGAGATTAATGTTTAATTAGCACACTTGGTGTTGTCACACCTAATAAAAATATGATTAAGGAAAATTAATTAAACTAAAAAATTATGTACTAAAAAACTGCTTCAAAAATCAATAAGAAAATCATCCTAAACGAAACCTAAAATGAATGCCTATCTTTCGACGAATCATTAGATTGGCAAAAGATTTTTTAAAGACAAAAAAATAAATTTTATTCTCTAATATATAAATTCAATATAAATAATATTTAAATTCAATAAATTAATAATAAATTTAATTTTTTTCTACAAATCTGTCTGGCAAATGATGCTGTAACAAAATTGGCATCACACCAAGGTCAAAGATTACCCAACCCATGTCAATGTGATCAAGTGGAGAAGCAGCTGTCTTGTGAGTGGATATTAAAATTATTTTCTTTGAAATTCAAATTTTATTTCATTAGTTTTTTAAGTTTAACGTTTTGTTTGGGACGACTTTCTTACTGCTTCTTAAAGCGGTTTTTTAGTTCAAAATTTAGTATAAAATTTATTTTGTACTAAGAAATTGTTTTAAGAAACAGTAAGAAAGTCATCCCAAACGAAGCCTAAATTAACTTGAAATTAAAACTAATATAATTATCGTGTAACCTAATTAAAATTTTTGTACTAGAAAGCGGCTTTAAGAAGCAGTAAGAAAGTCGTCCCAAACGAAGCCTAAGTCTATAACCTAACGAAATCGTTGTTTGGTAGTGATTAGTGATATGGGTTTGGTTGACGAAAGATCACAACAAGAAAACGGGAGCGTGTATAGGTGGTCCTCTGACACGCTGCGAGTGCCGAAAATGGGACTTGAGTTTTTTCAAGCTTGCAAGCATTATGCCTTCACATAAGCATGACGACTATGGCGATGAGGTACAAGGCATGAGAGATCAAACACACAAAATACTCACTCTTTTTTTTTTTGGAATTTTTATTATTATAATAGATATATAGAGAGAAATGAACTAGAGAAAGATTGGTGAGGGTTCGGCTCAGACTTGGAAAGTTGTGTCTCGTCCAGTTTGTGTGAAATCATGAAGGCTTAAGTTTCGTTTGGGATGACTTTTTTATTATTTCTTAAAACAGTTTTTTAGTTTAAAAATTTAAATTTTTATAGTAGAAAGATGCTTTAAGAAGCAATAAGAAAGCCGTCCCAAACGAAGCCTTAGTGGGAGACAAGTGGGCTATGTCAACGTATAGGTGGAGGATACTGCCATACCTAAAAGAGGAATTTGATATTCATCAGCGTAGTCTGTTTGGTGATTGGAGCTTATTTGTGTAATTTTTGCTAGAGTCGCAATCACTAACACATTATTGCTCGATCAAGTTGCATACAAATAGCTTCTCTTCAGTAAATTCGATGTCATGAATGCATTGATGCGATCCATTTTGTAATTGGACACGGTTTGATTTATTTCATCATGATCTAGACATTCCGATCTTCATTTTGAATGATATCTTGCTTACTAATAATAATTGGTTAGCATCTCATTTTCTTGCATTGACCATGCCACATATATGGAGGTTAACACTTTTAAGAATTACATAACACAAACTTAATTGTTATATGCTTGTTTGTATCTCACCATCTCTGCATAGCGATGGACGTACCCTGAACAAGCATGGACATAAGCTTGTTTGTATATAGCCATCTTTGCATAGCGATGCACGTGTTCTCCAAGGGCACCCTCGATGCGAGCATGTTGCTATAACTCTAGACTTATTGCTAGCATTTATCATCACCCCAAATTTATAAGTAATTGCGGTAGATCATAGGAATTGTTTTATCCTACTAACATCATGAAAATAAGCACCAATTTCTAATATTTTATTATCATTGATTGGTTGCATAAGCTGATTACTGCTTAAGCTTTCAAAGTCAATATTGTTTGAAGAAACATTAATAGCTCTGTCGATGTTAGGACAATGCTCTAAACCTTCAAAGTTCATATCAGGCTATGTATCCTCTTGTAATGTAACAACAATTTCAACCTGGTAACTATCATTACATTGTCATATCATTTGCATCACCTCATTATCACTTGAAATTGTCTTATAAACTTTAGGAGAAGTAGAACTAATATGGTAGCTTAATTTAAACTCATGAACAATTAGCCATATGGACAAATCTTTTCAGCCTTCTCTCTAAGGATAAAAATATTAAGCAAATAATACTCTAATTTTATAGCTTTATATTTTTCCCCTTCATATCTTCTTCTTTCTTCACATTTAACTTTAACTTCACTCCAATATCCCCTAAATTTTAAATGTAACCTAAATATATTCACCATCATTCACCATAACTATCACTTAAAATAAAAAATCTGCAAACACAATGACAGAAAACAAAAATTATATGCATATCTCATGGTAAGAAAAAAAAATGGGCATCACTCAAAACTCACGACAACAAACGAAAAAATCCATCCTCATGCATTTCACTTCAAAATATCCTAATTGATTATGATATTAATATATTAGACATGTCTATTCACTTATTTAAAAAATAATAATATAAATGATCATAATATTATAGCCCAAATTTAATCAAGATAAGTTTTATTAATATTTTATTTATTAAAAATGAATACACTATACCAACAAAATCAATCAAAATTCATAATATAATTATCTTAAAACAAATTTGTATAGATCTTCCACCCTCTCATCCTCTATTTAAACATAGGTCAACATCAAGAGATTAGTGAACATTTATTTCAATTTTGTCACCTCAAAGTGCCCCTATGTCAATCTCAATGCTCTATAATTCCTTCAAAAGATTACAAATTAATTGCATAATAAAAAGGAGTAAAAAAAACATGGCAAGGAATAATTTTAGATAGCAAATATGTGATCCAATATTTCTATTTATTATATCATAGTATATATGGAGGTAGGGACATAAATTATTACATAATCATTTTTCACTTATATACATATCATAAATATCAAGTTAATATAATACAAATTTTGATGTAATATCAACCAAAATTAAGCTATGCCAATCACTATTTAGGAGTGTAAACAAGATAAGTTGAGTTTAGTCAAATTCTTAATGGAGCCAAGATCAAATAATTTATACAAAGCTCGAACTCAACTCCAACTCATTTGCTATGCTCGAGCTCAACTAGAGCAAAAAAACACGAGGTTCAAGCTTAATTTAATTGCTCGACAGCTGACAACAATAGCAACATGAAGCCTTTATCTCAATACATGAATCTTTTTACTCCGATGTGCCCAACTAAGAGTCAAATTCTCATTTGAATCTAATAAAAAGTTATTTTAATATTTCCTAACCAAATCTTTTTAAATCTTCCTCTAATTTTAACAGGTCAAATTTAATACATCTACTCTTCTAATCAGATCATCAGAAGATCAACATTTGATGCGACCAAATCATCTAAGATGGCCCTCTCTAATCTTTATCATTCACAAAAACTACTCCGACCTATTCGCGTATATGATCTTTTTACATTCCATCTCTAAGAGTAAAGCCACTCATCCACTAGAGCATCCTCATCTCTACAACACTTAACATAATTATATACTTCTGTTTTAATGGCCAACATTCTACACCATACAGCATAAGTTGAGATATATTAGATAAAAAAAACTCAAGATTAGCTCATTTTATATATATTGATTCATTAATAAAGAATAATCAAGGCAACTCAACAAGCTAACAGCTTTACAAAGCTGGGTCGAGCTCAAGCTTGTACAATATATAAACTAGAATTTAACCTCAAATCCAAATTCATAGCTCAATAAACTCAACTCATGAAAAAATCAAGCTGGTTCATGAGCCAGCTTGGCTCACTTACATTCCTATCACTATTATCAATAGAACATAAAATGTCCAGCATTAGTGATTTTGATTATGATACTTTTCTCCATTCTACATTTTCTTAGTGATTAAGACTTTGTTTGAGACATCTTTTTATTGTTTCTTAAAGCAATTTTCTAGTTTAAAAAATTAATTTTTTTGTGCTAGAAAGTTGCTTGAAGCAGTAAGAAAGCAATCCCAAACGAAGCCTAAGATACTTCAAATTTGTTTGGTTTATAGTGGCAATATTTTTAACTAGCATGTTAACTGACAGTGAAAATGAACTAATGTGAACGCCTAACAAATCTGAAATATCATTTGATAAATTACAATTTAAAGCTATCAATCAAAAGGAGATCTAATATTAAGTTAACAAGCCATATGACCCATAATTTAATTGGTATAACTAAAGAGAAAATTGCAGCACTATATTTTGTAGACAGGCGTGATACCAAGTAGATGGAAGCATTTCCTCATTACAACGGCTGTTGCCTCGCACAATAAGAGTCTGCTAGTTTCTTCCGCAGATCCAACAACCTGCTCAAACAAAAAAAAAAGACGAAACAATTCTCTTGTGTATCTGGAAGCTGGAAATGCAAGTGAAAGGAATGGAAAAGGAGTTGAAACTATTATGCACAGATCAGTGACACGGGTATGACACGATACGGACATGGGACACATCAATTATTAAAAATATAGGACACGGGACGGACACGGGTTGGATATGGTATTATAGTTTTTTTATATTTTTAAAATAGTTTATAAAAATTAAATAAGTATAATTTTAAAAATAATAAGTAATTTAACTAGAATTTGTGCTCAGAATGATTAATATTAGGATATCGAGAGTCAGGCATTGATACCGCTTATCAGACATTGAGAGAAGAGATGAAAATATCTTCACTGCCAAAGAGAAATGAAAATGAGAATATTCGATAGAATGAGATATTGAGTGCGGGCGATTGATTTGATGTTGTGAATAGGAAATAAGAAATTTAGTTTTATATTTTAAATAAAAAAATTAAATATAAGAAATTATATTTTTAAAAATATAAAATATTTAAGATACCAATTTGGATTTAAATTTTTTTAATCGGACACGTTTTCAGCATGTCTGACACGTGTCGGAGGAGTGTCGGATGTATGTTGTGTCGGACATTGCAAGCCTCTTTGAGAAGAAGTGTTGGTGCATCATAGAGTTGAAAACACCAACTCAAAGCCTGCAGATTCATAAATAGCCAGAATATTGCCAGATTTTACATTAAATTTTCTTCATTTTTTTATCCTTCTAAACAGACAAGTAAATGAAGGTCATATCTTCCATCTTTCTAAACAGACTAGAAAACCTAAATGGAGATCATATTTCTTATATTATGGATCTCACCCACAGATCAAAATGTTTCAATTTTGTTAAGTTTTACAGGATCCAAATTTATTAGTTCGAAATTAGCCGAATTCTACTAAGGCCTGCTAGGCAATCAGAGCTAGAGAGATTGCAAAGAAGACCAAATTTATTTCCCAAAGTTTTCTCCCAAAAGTCTCACCCAAATATCATGTGAGGTGGAAAGAACAGAGTAGGCCTAAGAAAACCCCTTGCACTCCACGAGGCAAGTATGGAAGGCTTTAGGGAGAAAAACTTTGCATGGAGTTGCAGAACTAAATCAACGAACTAAGGTTTGATAATGGCAAAACAATGCACAAAGCTGCTAAATACCAAAATTTGATTATGGAAAATTAGATGGCCCACAAAACAAGGCAAATTAGAAAGAAGTACCTGGCAGCTAGTGTAAAATCTTGTGAATATTTCAGACAGATTGTAGAGATACTCGCACAAAACATTTGGAAGAAGATTAGTGCAAGCCTCTTCAACTACCTGAAAATCATATATGGTAATAATCATGAACATATTTGTACTTGGTAGAGATAGGAGGAACGTGAATAAAATACAATACCAAACAAAAAGAAAATTTTCAAACCAGAAACATCATAAATGGATTAGATCAATATGATCAAATATTAATCTGCATTAGTGCTAAAAAGAGGAACTTATATAGTAAACTTCTGGTTAAGAGAATAGTCAGCGTGTAAATACAGGATAAAGGCGTATGGGCATGCAAGATACAACATACGCAGAAAGGAGCGGAGACAAATGCGTACACGAGATTAATAGCTGACAAAGAGAGAATGAAACCTATCGATGGCTGCAATGATTTTTTATTTATAATCTTAAAATTCCTGTAATCCAATGACAAAAAGTCAACCAGCAATGCTTACAATGTCTGGGCCCGCACAACTACTAGCGGATTGATTATTTTACGATTTATGCTTTAGAGAAAGTTTTCAAGATACAGGTGAAAGTGATCTGATCCGCCTCCCGGTCGCAGAGGGAGGGACGGCACCCGCGGGCGAGCGAAAGCCGCGGGGGGAATGCCGCGCCAGTCGGCCAGCCGAAGGGGAGCGCGGGACGCGACGGAGCGGCGGGACGGTTCGGCCTTGAGCGGAACCGGTCCAATCCTGGACCGGTTTGGCTCGGGTCTGCCCTGAGCTGGGCGGTTCATTTTGGGCAGCCCACTAGTGGGTTTTGTTGGTCTTTTGGCTTGCTTTAAGTAAGGAATAGAGTGAGATTTCTAGGGTTATGCAAGATTTGAGTTTTCTCTTAGCCTCCTTAGTTTCTTTCTCTTATTTTTCTAGGGTTTGTTGTGGGAGACCTTGTCCTTCTCGAAGTGGACAAATTGTATCTTGTTTCTCTTGGATTTTGAATGCAAATGTTCTTGTTCTTCCTCTCATCCCTCTTGTGTTGATTTTTTCTTGGATTTAGAGGAGAAATTTCATCTTGAAGGAAAATTAGGGCAAACCCTAATTTGTGAAACCTAAGGCGTATCAGAAAGTTTTCGAGATGTTAACATTGACTCCTTCGGGAATTTAACCAGCCAGTAATTGTTAGATTTAACAGTATATGGTGGAAAATCTAAAGCAACAAAAATTATCTGTTAAATTCCACTAAAACAGGCAGCATACTGTTACCGTTAAGAACCTGAAAGGCTGTAAGTGCAAGTGACAATGCATGCATCACAAATTATCTCAACAACAACAATAATAAAAACAACATCAAACATTTATCCCCCTATATGGGGTGGGCTATATGAATCGTTTTTCTCCATTGTGTCATGTTAAGAGTCATTAACTCTGATAAAGAAAGGTCATTTCTAATGTTTACTAACCAAGTCTTTTCAAGTCTACCTCTAACTCTCTTAACATAAGTCAAATCTAATACATTTACTCTCCTAACCGGGTCATTGGAAGGCCGCCATTTTATGTGACCAAATCATCAAAGGCAACTCTCTCTAATCTTATCTTCCATGGGAGATACTCCAATCTTCTCACATTTATACTCGTTTCGTATCATGTCTCTAAAGAGTAAAGTCACTCATCCACTTGAACATCCTCATCCCTGCAACACTTTACTTAATATTATGCTTCTCTTTTAATGGCCAGCATTCTGCAAAGCATTGTAGGTTTCACCGCCATCTTATTGAATTTTCCCTTTAGTTTGAGGGGAATTTTTCTATCACACAACAAGCCCGATGCATTTCTCCACTTCAACTATCCAACTGGAATTCTACTAATCATATCCCTATCTATTTCACCATCACTCTGAACAATAGACCTAAAATATCTAAAATGTGTACTCTTATTAATGCTTCGATCCTCCAAAGTCACAAGCCCCCCATGAGATCTATTACTACTAAAATTATCTCAAGTAAAAAAAAATTCTAAAATTAACAAGATCTCACCGTTATTCAGCACAATTGATTCTCAAAAACTGAACATAAAATTAGCAGCACTACAAACCATTCTGCCATTGCTATTATTAAATCAGCAAGTATACAATGTCAAATAGTTTTCCTTGTAAAAAAAAAGGTTTTCCTTGTCAAAGCAATTTACTCATTTCATTAGCATCCATGAGCTGCAGTGTTCGTATTGTTATCATTAAAAGGAAGGCATAAGTTATAGAATCTCCTAGAGAGAAAAAACACCAAGGAATATTAATATTAAATACATTCTTACCTCTGCAAATTGGATAAGATGAAGTCCCAAAACACGCTCATCAGCATGACCAAGCACAAGTTTCCCCGACTGCAACAGTGAAAATTAAACAAAGTTTTGGAGGTATTTATTATTACACTTGAAAACCTTCATTTATTTTCCAAAAAAGAAAAAAGATTAAACTAGTTTAAATAAAAGTTAAAATTCATACTTTCTTTATCTCTTCAATGTCTTTGCCAGATTTCCTGATGATGGAACATATACGGGCATGAGCATACAACAAATAAACGGCCGTGTTTCCCTGTTGATTTTAAAGCATAGTGCACTTGAAAATAAGAACAAAAAGGAATAAAAGACGAGCAGTCTTGCCAAACAAGTAAGAATATCAACAAAATAGTCAAGGAGAAACAAGTTCAAACTTCTGAGTTGGAGCATTAACAAGCAAATTAGCACACAATGAGTTATAAAAGCATAGAAAAAAATACAACAAGAAGTCTTTGCATATATCAAAATATCGAGATAGGCGCAAAGGAAAAAAAAACAAGTATCCATAATCCAGTTCTCTTGATAAAGAACACTAAATGGTAAAAATGATAATGCCACCACCATATGCATGTGCAAGCCCATAGTAGTGATCGTGTGAAGAGGAGGAAGGGAATGTACGAGAGCATACCTTATCATTTAGCATTTGGTCAAAACTGAAAGTGTAATTAGTCAACCGGTTATTTTTCAGATCTGCATATCTGTTGAGAGAGAAATTCACTCAGGGAGTCGAAAACATTAATCCACATATAATAAATAAGCTAGATAGCAAAGAGATAAAACAAGCTTATTCTGACTTCTTATAAAAACAGAGTAAAGAATCCATCATATAAGCAATCCATACTTGGAGAAGAAAATAAGATACCTAATCCAAATAAAAAATAATATAATCAAGTCCTGTCAGATTCAATTTGATATTTCTATGTTTCTAAGCATAATATCCTAGTGACATGCAATCCCATAATTAATTGGAATATCCAATTTTCGCCAAGTGAAAAAAAAAACTCTAAACCTGTTATTCCAAAGTGGCCTCGTACATAAAATTTAGAAGCAAGATGCGAAGATTCTCAGAAACCTAGATCCTTCTTCTAATTATTTCAAAAGCTGCTTCAAAAGCGGTTAGGAGCTTGCTTAATTGGTGTGCTTGCAAAATTAACTAGGTTTTATTCATGGAATTCACTGAAAACCACTAGCAACAACACAGATAAGGTTACTAAACTTAATTGATGTTCACTTCCAAAATATTCTTGTTCATAATATCCTTTATCATTATCATTAGCCCTTTTTAAACTATTGGGGCTTTAGTGTTAAGAGTCATCCTCCTCCATTCATTGAGTGCTTCATGAGTTGTTAACCGTAATTTATACAAGTTCTTGCACAACTTCCCCATATGTTATATTTGTTCAACTCCTGCCAGTTCCTTCACGACAACTATCAAGTATCAACTATCTACCAAATTGGTGAATCTTTGTCATCAGTAATAAATGTCTAAACATTTGGGACTATTTTCCACTTCTCTTCTATTAAATGGGAACTTCAATGAGTTCTACTCTAACCAACTCTCCTCACTCTACTTCCTAGCTTTACAATACATTGATCATAAAATCCTTATTTTTGCCACACTCAACTTAAATGTTACTATTTTCTTTGTTGCTTAACATTATGATTCATATAACACAATCAATAGTATTGTCCATATAACATAGTCAACTAATTGTAGTTGTACAAAATTTAGCATCTTGTTCATGATATTACTTCAAGTAACATACTATCTAATGTTAGGGTTTCACACTTCACCTAACAAAGATACAAATAACAACAATGGATCCATGACCGCTATAACATTACAACAACGACACCATCAATATCATTAAGCCTTTATCTCACTATGTAAGATCGACAACATGAATCATTTTTCTCCATTGTGTCCTGTTAAGAGACAAATCCTCATTCAAATCTAATAAACAAAGGTTATTTTTAATACTTTATAACCATGTCTTTTTAGGTCTACCTCTACCTTCTTAATATAGGTTAAATCTAATACATCTATTCTTCTAACCAGGTCATCAGAAGGTCAACATTTTATGTGACCAAACCATCTAAAATGACTCTTTTTAATCTTATCTTACACTGAGCAGCTATAACGTTGAAATAGAATAATCATAAAAACCATAGCAGTGAAGACCACAACACTGAAGCTAAAGTTCAACAAATAACAAACTTTCTAAAAATGCAACAGAATAAATGCATGAATAATAAGAGTATCAACCAGCAAATCAATAAGAATATATTCAATGAAACAACTCCAAATGAACTTAAGAACGTGGTATTGTTTCACAATGAATCCACATACCTAATAATCAAGTCAAAAAGACATTCACATAATAAAAACAATAAAATAAATGCACAGTGACTAACTTGATAGCACCATATCCAACAGCCTCAGCGGTATTCTCAAGCTCTTCATCCGTCCAATCTTTCAGCTTTCCTAATTAGCACAGAGCATAAATACAAACAAACTTGACAAATTAAGCTCAGAAAGAAACGCATATATGATATAATGTCAAATAGTTAAAACAGTTCATTTTTTACGTTACCTAGTTTAAATGCAGGGAAGAAACAACAAAAAAAAAAAATAATCGCTTTGCAATACCATTATCCTCAAGCCGTTTAACAAGTTCAGCTTTACAGCGACTTTTTGCTTCATCGAGTAGCTCTACTAGACGAACAACTTCTGAACTACGAGTGCGAAAGCGCTTGCCATCTGATCCTAAAACAAGACCAAAACCAACATGATTTGTTTTAGGATATAGAATGCTCTTGGCATCTGGAAGCCAGCCAGCTCTCCTTGCCGCCTGTATCATAAATAAAACTTCACTGAAGACCACATAACCAGTCTAATGAGATAAAAAGTGCAGAAGAGCATCCTCTAAACATAATATGTCAAATGAAATTAACAAGTGATACTGACTGGTCAATATCAAACAAACTGAATGTGTAGATACCGAAAATGGATGAAGAATGTACCAAGAGCAAAATAGCATGCTTCTCAACAAATGTTTCGTATGGCATATAATACTTACACTGAACACCATATCAAAGTGCTGTGACTGACCAACATCTGTAATATATATAATCCACTCTGCTTTCTCTACGTTAAGGCGGTACCTAAATCAGGAAAAGAAATTATTTAAGCAACATAAAATAGCATCAAAATGTTGAATCCTTTGCATAATTACATAAGAAAATTCGTGGTTGCCAGTGATATAAATAATGATCTTCCTATCATGGCTTAAGAAACACCTACAGCTTCACCGGCAGCATTTAGACAAAGCAGTTAAAAGCATCCAAGGAATAGAAGTATGCTGCCAAACATTGCCCGTAAACTTCTAATTGCAGCATATAAAATACATGAGATGAAAGCAATGAGATAACTGTTAAAAAAAGTATTCCTGAAATACTTGAATATAGAACAGTATTAATAAAATGGAAAACCAAGCAAGCCCTGCTTCACCCTGCTTCACCCTTACTTAGGTTTACTTCAATAAATTTTAATACTTCCTTACAGGCCTTGCAATTATGGAAAACAACATTCGAGGATATGGACCTTGACCATATTACAAGACCATAAGATGATTCAAATAGAAAATGGAAGAATCAGATTAAATGCATTCTAGAAGCACACACAGCCCATGAGTATTAAGCCAAACAATAGCAAGTACCAACCATAGAGCTGCTAGATCTGTTGATGCATAGTTGTACCCGCCGTCCCTCTTCACAACAATCAAAGGAATTGGTTGCCCCTGGATGAATATAACACGTGCACCATCGCTTTCCTCAATAAGCCCCTTGGTACTCAATTCCTCCAAGACTTTTGGAATGTAAGGGTTGTAAAAGCTCTCCCCCTAGGTAACACAATTTTCAAAAGATATTGATAAGAAACATGTGGAGTATTACTTATAATTCTAACGCAATTAAAAAAAACAAGGAGGCAAAAGAAAATTTATTTATAACTTCCCCAGTCGAGAATAACCCAGCTAGACTAACAGAAAGATGCTTCTTAAAAAATATTGAAGATAAAATAGACGGCTTTACTTTCCAGATAGTGATATAAGAAAGCTGGCTGAAGCTATATGAAGGGCGTAAAGCTGTTTCAGTTTTAAAGAGGCGTCAGTAATATCCGCAACATGTTTGAAATCAGCATTTCATGCAGTTTAAGGCATTAATTAGCTTTGACAATATGTTGATGTGATTTGAGCATTGTAAACAGAAAAGAAATTTTAATAAAGCTAGCAACTATTGAGTGCAATAAATATGTTTAAGTAGCAAGCTGGATAGGATACAACAATCATTTTCAGTTTCACATGATAATGCACAAAATCCTAAGAAATATGCTTTACAATCATGTGAATAGTAATGGTGCATTTTATATATTAAACAAATTATAAAAGAGAAGTAAAGTAGAAAAAATTAATTTCAATTTTTATTACGTCATCCTATACAAAGTAGGGACTTCTTCAAAAGGCTTATAATGGAAGTAATCAAAGCTACTTGTAAAAAAAAAAGTGAAAAAAAAATCTCCAATAGGGGATGGTGAATAGGATAGGAAGAAGCACATGAATTACAATCTAGGGGCAATAAAAGTATTGAATCAATGGTTAGAACCCTTAATTTATATGCTCATGAATCCCTATCAAGATTGATTGACTTGTGGTCTCAGTTTCCTTCAACACTCCCCAAAAATGGTATAAAAAAAAATCCAAATTTGCTTACAATATTTTTGAATATGAGGTTACAAAGTTATTTGATGGGAATATATGTAAGTTGATTTCTTATTAGCACATATGGAATGTAAATCAACCCACTTTCTAATTTCCCTTTTAAGAAATGTCAATCCACATCCATATGCTAAGTACAATTATGTTATACTAGATTATGAGCAATACTATAGCAAATTTATTGTCACAGTGTATCTTCATTAGCCCTTCCTATTTAATTTTAAATCTTCCAAAATGATTTTGGTTTAGAGAAGCTCATAAATTCCTTGGGCAATGGTTATAAATTCATATTCAACACTAGATATTGAAACAACAGGTTATATTTTGCTCGTTCATGTTATGAGATTTCCTCTAAAAAATATTTAGTATCAAATCATGAATATTCTATTCACTAGTGATCCTATGCAGTATGTATAAGTATACTCTTCAATATAAATATTCTACTTTACATACCAAATTTTTTTAACAAGATTTGATTTATGATGTCCAAGGATTCTATAAGCAGCTTTAATGTAAGACTTTGTATGTTTGTGTACGAATTGACTGACAAGATTCACTGCACATGTGATATTTAGACGAGTGTGATATGATCATTTTTTCAACTAATATTTGATATTGTCCCATGTCAATCTCTTTTCTTTTTTCATCTGCAAATAATTTTTAACTACAATTAGGGTTTCACAAGATTTATGTCTAGTCATATTTATTTCTTTCAATAGATACATGAAATAATTTTATTGAAAGAGAATATTCTTTGTTCTTGTTGTACAACTTCAATTTCCGAGAAGTATTTGAGCTTTTCCAACTCTTTAATCTCAAATTCTTTTAACAATTTTTTGCCTAAAAGACTTCTTTCCTCTATTATCATCACTCGTGACAATTATATCATTAATATATATGATGATAGTTAAGGTTTCATCATCAATGAAGTGCTTTAAGAAAAGGGTTTAATATTCTTAATTTTATTTGTATACAGCTTCATTCATAACTTTTATGAATCTGCCAAACCTCGCTCTTGTAGATTTTTTAAAGCCATATAAAACCTTCTTTAATTTGCACACTTTGTTCGTTATAAAAATCAAACAAATCTATCTAGTGGATCCATATAGACTTCTCCAACATCTCCACATAAAAAAGCATTCTTTACATCATACTGCTACAGAACCATTCACAATTCGCTACAAGAGATATCAAGATATGTATTATATTTATTTTCACAATAGGCGCAATAATTTCCTATTAGTCAATTTTATAGGATTGAGTATATCTATTGACTATCAATCTCATTTTATACTATTACAGGCTTACATCTGCTATATATTTTACTAAATAAATCAATTTGCATTAATTTTTTTGCCTTTTTAGTAGTTTAACAATCTCTCAAGTGTGATTTTTTTCAGGGCATTCATCTCTTCTCTCATGATGTCATTTCAATTCTTATTTTAAAGTGCATCAAATAAAATTTGTCTTATTGTAATAAATTTAGAGCTTATAGTTGTAAGGAAAGCTTTATGGGTAAGGGGTCGTTTGGTTGGAGGAAAAGTAAATGTAATACATAATAAATGCTTTGCATTTTGACTTTTTGGTATTTGGTTGGCCATCTTAGTAAAGTAATTTCGCGATTTATTCGGAACTCCCGCATTAGTTCATTCTTGGTGTAAAGCAAACTCGCTCAAAATCGAGCAAGAAAGGAATTCACAGACAGTAGCTTCTTTGGCTTCTTCGTTCCTACTCGACATCACTCCTTCGGAGGCGTCCAGGTTTTGATTTTCATCTTTTCTATTTCTCCGTTGCCATTCGACTTCATTGTTTGCATGCGAAGTTGATTCTTCTGCTACATAATTGTTGTTCAACTTCGCTCAAAATCGACAAAGTCGGCCGTCGCTGCGGACTGCATGGAGAATCTCCGCTCGAGAGCCGCACCTCCACCCTTCGCCTTCGAGAAGACCTCCGTGGATGGAGCTTGCTTGATCGAAACGGCGGCCTGGATGAGATGCTCCTTTACTCCGAGGTATGCCTTCCACTTCTTAGCAACACAATATATGCTACTCAATGCGGGAACTTGGAGCCGCAAGGTGTCTTCTGTGTTCGATCAATTGGAGTACTTCAAAATGGCAAATAAATTCAGTTTGGGAATAGGCACACTAGGTGCTCGATTGAATGTCTCATCCAAACGGGCCTCTGATTTTACTTTACTCCACATACACACAAGAAAATAGAAAAAAATAGTTTCGTTACATTTATTTTACAAACAACCTCAAGTATTTACTTTATACTACATTGACTTTACACTGCATTCACTTTACAACCAACCAAACAGCCCTTAAGAGAACCATTTTGACAAGATATGTGTTGGAAGATAAAATATAAATAAAAATGTGAAGTGATGGGTTGAACATTTTATCTAATAATAATTTTGAGTATTGAGCTTGATGCAGACTTTGATTGAGCTTTATTCCTTGTATAAAATTGAAGAGATACAATGATTGGATTTGTTGAAATTTATGTTGAGGGAACGTGGAAAAGAAAAGACAGATGTTTCATTAAACTTATCTTCTAGTTAATAGTTCATCTGAATATGAATTTGATTGAACAAATTTTGTTTCTCTTTAAATGTGACATCTTTTGAACTAAAAAATTTCTGGGAGAGAGGATGATAACACTTATAACCTTTTTAAATAAAGAAATATCCAATAAAGACATATTTGAGAGCTCTAGAATCAAGTTTATACATGTTGTTTGTGGATGTCGACATAAGCAACACATCCAAAGATTTTTGAAGAAATTTTGGATAGAAAGTTATTTGTGGGAAAAAAAATTCAACTATATAATTTATAGAACTTTGAGATCAATCACCCTTAAGAGTATTCTATTGATTAGATATATGACAGTTAGGATTGCTTCTCTTTAAATATCTTTTTGGCACTTAATTATGAAAGAGAAGAAGCTTAACGACTTCAAGATATAGACTATTTTCCTTTTTACCACTCCAGAGCCTACCTCGCCTCCAACATGCTCCGCAAAGTAAAATAAGCAACAACAACAACAACAACATCAAAGCCTTTATCCCACTACGTGGGGTCGGCTACATGAATCCTTTTTCTCCATTGTGTCCTATTAAAAGTCAAATTCTCGTTTAAATCTAATAAAGAAATGTCATTCATAATATTTTCTAACCAAGTCTTTTTAGGTCTACCCCTACCTTTCTTAACATAAGTCAAATCTAATACCTCTACTCTCCTAACCGGGTCATCG
>NW_021318852.1:9105230-9286447 GCF_001605985.2 Dendrobium catenatum
CATCCTCTTGCAAATGTCTAGTGAGAACATCCATGAATAAAGCAAAAAGATATGGACTTAAGGCTGATCCGCAAAGTAAAATAAGCAGTGAAAAATTTTGTTGTTGCAAGTCTCAATATTTCTTTCTTTAAAAACTTTCTCATAACCACCAAAACCCATTAATGATTATATATATATATATATATTTATATATATTTGTAAGCAATGACATTACTTATTATCACTCGAACCATCAAGTGCTCCTCAATCTCATCAACAACACCATCAAGTATTACAAAAAAAAATCAGCAACTTTTACTTAATCAGATGCCTCAATAGACTTCAAGAACACTATGTCGTAAGAGTTATTAATCAATAAATTTATCAAACTTCGATTCTTCATAATATTTGATAATCCATCAAACATGATAGTTACCCGTCTGGTTGTAGGGCCTCTTAATTTTTTCAATACTTTTTTTCAGTATTTGTCAGCACTTTCAAAACCAATTTCTTCAAATCATACATGGACAGGAGTTTCAATACTCACTCGTAGGTTACAATAATGAACTATGTTGTAGTAAACAGGGGAGGTTGCATCGTTAAAAAGAATAATATTCTAAAAAAAATGATACGCCTTGGTATCAAAAACAGCCAACGAACAAAAGAAATTCAGCACAAAACAATTTTTTTTATTATTAGGAAATCAATAATTGAAAAAATGATACGCCTTCCTAATATGTTTCCCTCCTTAATTTGAAAAATAATTCAATTAGAAAAGATTTCAATAAATACTATTGTTGCTATGTCCCAAGTTCTGGAAGAGAAAAGTGGAGGGTTGCATTAAATATTACACAGCCAGTGTAAAACTTGTCATATAATCATGACATGAATCCTTTAATACATTGTATTAATGCAAGGGCATTCCCTGGAAGCGACACATTGTATGGCCTGAATACAGCGACAACTGAGCAAGGGTCGTTGCACCGGTGCCCGGGTGCAGTGTTAGGTAGGCAAGGATTCCAACATCATGTACGGATGTGGGCAAAAAAGTTAGTCCATGAAACTAAAATTAGGATAAGAACTTGAAATATAGATTTCCTTATAGAAAAATTAATGGAATTAATAAATATTATGATCTATAGGAAGATAAATATTCTATGCATTCAGGAAACTAAATAGGTTTGAGAGAAGACTAAAAAGATTGATGGTATAGGATTAAAATTATGATATTTTAGGAGTCGTACTTAAAATTTTATAGGTGTTTATAAATAAGAGTTTGAAGGATAATGTTGTAAAAATTAATAGAATTGGATATAGAATTAAAGTTTTAAAAATTGTTGTTAATGCTAAGATTATTAATATTATAAGCGCTTATGCTTCTCAAATAGATTTAGATGTGTTCAAAATTAAAAGTTTGAAATGACTTAAGAGAATTAATACAAAAATACCTCTCGACGAAAGTTTTTATTGGAGGAGATTTAAATGGATTTATTGGTAGATAGGTAGATGATTTTAAAAGCATTTGTGGTTGTTATAGTTTTGGAGCAACTAATGAAAGTGATAAGACCATATTATATTTTTCTTTAGCTTATGATTTTATAATTATTAATATCATATTGCAATATTATCATGCTTCATAAGCTTCAGCCAATACAGTCATAGAAATCTGAAATATATAACTTCGATAGAGGTGTCAAGAACTGTGCTGGTCTAGCGGCAAGGCATATCTTCTTAAATCTTCACTCTACCTTAGTGTAGACAACTGTTATGACCACGTCAAGAGAGATATTGAGCGAAAGATATGGAATCTTTTCATGGGCAAAGTCCATATACTAGGGTTGTCAAAATGGGTTTTCGGGTCCGGTTTGGGTCCAACCCGAGATTGACCCAGTTTCAATTCATCTGACCCAAATTCTACCCGATTAGGTAAAACGGGTCATAGGCCTGAACCCGAACCTGACCCGACATAACCTAACCCTACTTCATGTGCACAGTATACTACCACGCCTCTCTTGACATTCAACGTTGTCCTCAGGAAATGCGTTGATTGTCTTGTCTTATCACGACAACAAAGGATGCCCCCATCATCTCACTCACCAAGCCTATCACGATCACGCTAACCATGATCGTGTGCAGCTACAGGCTGCCCACTCTCCCGCCCTTCGACATCCATAGTGCAATCCAAAGCATTCAAGGCCGAAAATCGAACATGATAGCGCACACAATAAGCACCACCGACCCCAATACCCCTGTGCCAGCCATCTTTGCCCCCGTAAAATCCTCACCTTATTATGCATTGACCTGAAAGCAGGTTGAACTCATGTTTTTTCTGGGTTAGTGGATTGACCCAAACATGACCCGATTTCGTCAAAAAGTAAGATTTGAACCCGACCTATTTGTTAAACAGGTTGACCCGAACCTGAATTTTCTGGGTCACGCTCGAGTCGGGTTATCAGGTCATGTCAATAATTGACACTCCTACCACCTACTAAGGAATCTTCCATTAGCTTCTAATGCATGCACATTTCATTTTTTTTTGTTTAGTTTTTATTGTAATTTTAATGCTATAGTTTTTATTTTTATTTTTTATGCTACCCTATGATGGAAAGCATCCAATGATCATGAGTAGGTAGTGCTTGGGCTTGGCAAACTTTGGGTGTGCTAGCTATTTTGGTGCCTTGGTTATAGGGCTACTGGTTTCTTCTCGATTTAGGCTTGGCTGCTCGATTTTTTGCTGTGTTTTTTTGGGGGCTGCTATGTTCCAGCTCATTAATGCTTCAACTGCTATTTTTTCAGCTCATGATTTTGGAAAGTTCTCCTACTTTTTAGCTCATTATGTGGAGTGGATTCTTGCTCTTTCTCCTCTCTGGCCCTTCGGTTTCCCCCATCTGGCTCCTTTTCTCGTGGCAAGTTCCTTCCCCCTTGGCTGCATGTTCCGGTTCCCTGTGGTGCCCGTTCCTGTTTCCCATGGTTGCCTTTCAGGTTCCCACTGTGGCTCTTCGGGTGCTGCTTTTGGACTGCTTGTTGGCCTTCCATTTCCCCTATCCTAATTGGATCGGTTGGAGGTGGTTTTGGCTGTTTGGCTACCCCTTTTCTCCTATAAATATGAGAAGTTTTGATGCATAAAAGGTTGTTGATTGTTGAGCCATGTTCTCTAAAAAAACTCTAGAGTTTCTTCTTGCAAAAGCTTGAGAGCTTGTTCCATTTCTCTATTCCTCTCTTCAAATTCGTCTTGGGCTTCTTATCTCCTTCTCTCCGCAAGTTCCACTCCACTTATATCATTCTTCTTGAGCTATTAGAGGTGTTAGTTGGTTGATTTGGTAGCATTTACCGGAGGAGTTTTGGTGGACGTTGGCCCTTGTAACTGTGGGGGACCCTTGGTTTGCATGCCCTTTAGCACATCTTTTATATTACCTACTATTTTGATGCATGTGAGGAAATCGCTAGTCGGTTATTCTGAGGGTAGTTGTTTTTATTTTTAATTTAGTTTTCGTTTGTTTGGCTTTTATTTGTTTTGAGGTTTGTTTGATGTTGGCATTCTAAGTTTTGAATCGAGTAATGTTCTACTAGTCCTAGTGTTCTCCCCTCTTGGCTTTTTCTATCTAATTGATTGCATCAGCTTCAAGATGGGTGACACATTCACAACGTTGCTCACTAGGGATGTAGTGATACAAATTCCTCATGGTGAGCCAGCAATAAGCTTAAATACTCTTCACTTCTAGGAGGAAGCTCTTTGATATGGTGGATTGCTCCTTTAACAACTTATTGTTGAATCACACAGTCAAGGGGAGACCACGTTAGCAATCCGCGGGCAGCAATCCAAGGGCTGCAGTTAGAGATCCATGGGCAGCAATCCGAGGGCTACAGTTGGAGATCCGTAAGCAGTGATCCAGTTGGAGATCCGTGGGCAGTAATCTGAGGGCTACAGTTGGAGATCCGTAGGATATGATTATTAATAATTAATTAGATTAAATGTCTTTCCTTTTTTAGTTTATTCTCCTATAATGTGTGTGTGTGTATATATATATATATAATGATTCCAAAGAAATAAAATAGAATTTGAATTTCTCTCTAAACAATTTCTTCATAGTATCATAACCTAGGAAAATCCTAAGCCTTCTCTGAGTGTCGACAACAACCCTTCCTCCCTTTCTTCCAAACTCCCAAACAGCGGTAACTCTCCATCATCTTCCCGATAGCCTCTCTTCAAGCACGATAGTCCCTGCCCAAAATTCATCTTCTCTTTCAATCAAGAAAACCCAACCATCTCCATGGATAGCGAGATCTAATCCTTATATCCAAATATTACCAGTTTAAACATCGAAAACTCTGGATTTGCAAGCAACTCTTCTCCTCTTCCTAGACCATGATGTGATCATTGTGCCAAACCAGGACATACAAAGGACATGTTGGAAGATTCATGAAAAAACAGCTGATTGGAAGGCAAAACAATCAGCAGAAGAAAGCAATGCGAACTCTGTCCATACCACACAAGATCATCCATCAAAGCTGAAGTTATTCCTTTCACCAAGGATAATTTAGAGATGTTGAAGTTGTTGCTTACGAACCAACAGTCTCCAGAGCTTGCTACCTGCCTACACACTCACTCAGGTATAAAATAGTCAAACATTGGGTTATTGACTCAAGAGCATCAGATCATATGACATAAGACATTACACTCCTTCATGACTATTAACCTTATCATTCAAATCGAATAGTTAAGTTTGTTGATGGCTCAACATCTAAAGTTTTGAGAACTGGTTTTGCTTATGTCACAATTAAATCGGTGCTTTATGTGTCCAATCTTGAGTGTAAACTGGTTTCCATTAGTAAATTTAATTTCTTAACAATTTTCTCTAATAATGTATGTAATTTTCAGGAACTAGATTCGGAGAAGAAGATTGATAGTACTCAGATGTGTTCTGGGTTATATTACATCAAGACACTCAAATCCATAGCAATCTTAATTGTTGCTCCTAAGAATCATCCTATTATAAGTCAGTATGTTGAGAGTCATTCTAGAGTCAATCAAGAAAGAAAGATTATCATGTAGCATTATAGGTTAGGTCATCCAAATTTCATGCATCTTGAAAAAAAAATTCCCTATTTATTTATTAATAAAAATTCAAATTTGTTCAAATGTGAAACTTGCCAACTAGCTAAACATACTAGATCATCTTACCCAATTATTCCTTACCAACCTTCTAAACACTTTGTCGTGATCCATAGTGATATTTGGGGACCCACAAGGGTTAAAAATATAAGTGGAGCAAGGTGGTTTGTGATATTTGTTGATGATCATACTAGACTCGCTTAGGTTTATTTAATGAAAAAAAAATCTGAAGTTGAAAAGATATTCAAACTATTTCAACTGATGATTCAAAACTAGTTTGATACAAAAATTCAAATCTTAAAATCAGGCAATGGGAGAGAGTACTTACATCCTATCATGAGAGAATACCAATCAAGTCAAGGGATAATCCAAGTGCGTTTATCTGTGTATACGCCTCAACAAATAGGGTAGATGAGAGGAAAATAGGCAACTCCTAGAAGCCGTCGGATCTATTATGCTATTCACAAAAAACCAAAATATCTATGGGGGAAGTCATTCTTACTGCTGCATGCCTAATAAATAGGTTAACTTCTCGGATACTAAAATTTGAAATACCTAAACAAACTCTACTCAAGCCTATCCTCATGCTCAGTTCATAATCAAACATTCCACCTAAAGTTTTTGGGTGCTCTTCGTTTGTTTATATCAATCCACAAGATAAACAAGCTTGACCAAAGATAAAAAATGCATCATTATTGGCTATTCCACGACAAAAAGATGTTACAAATGGTTTTTCCCTATTTCTAGGAAAGTATTTGAAACCATGGATGTCACCTTCTTTAAAATTCAAAGGGAGAGTGAAGGAGAATTTCAAACTTGGGAGTGGAATTCCTTATCATACAAACAAACAGAGTCCAGTCAAAATCAACAAATATCACAAGAAATTCAAACCACGAGCATTTCCCAAGGTATATCCCTATATCTCAAACTACAACTTCAGACATATTACATCCACCCATAAGTCCTAATCAATCCCTACAAAGAACAGCAATTAAGGAACAATAATATTGTTGACCTACACATAAGCAAACAAAAAAAGAGTATATAAAATTACATGCTCCAGGCGACCCATTCCTAATCCCTGTCGAAGCCAATGCCGCTACCTGCTACAGTCTCATCTCTCTGCAAACAGCGCCGAACAATCACATCTCCCACGTGCAAAAATCTCTCCCATTCACGTCTTTAAAACATGAAGGAGATGGAGCCCACTTATGGCTCAGTCATTCACAAACCTCCTCCAACCCGCAAGACTTCTATTAGCTACGACTAAACCTCCCGCTCTACATAGCTGACATCTCCCTCTTTGACCTGCTCCGAACCCCTCAAACCCCGATCTCCTCCTCAGGCCGACGCACTCCCCATTTGCACCAACAGACGGAAGCCATCGCTGCTTCCGATCTGTTGGGTCCACACAGAGATAGATAGAGAGAGAGAAAGAGAGCCATCTTACCTCTTCCCTCCGATTCCCCCGATAGCGTCCCCTTCCTGTTGGGGCAGAAGTCACCATATTTGGATTGGAACCAAGGACGGGAGCTCTTGCTGTGAAGGTAACTTCTCCCTTTCACGTGCTACTTCGGCCAAATTCCGTAAACCCGTCGAACTACAAGCTTGATAAATCCTGGATTTGCGGCTAGAAGAGGGGAACATAGGATATAACTTGCTGTGAGATTGACAGTTCCATGATTTAGCATAAATCTCGTTCAAATCCTATTTATTTGATTCTTTTTATTACAATAACTATGATTTTATAATTATTATTGATTATAGTTATTAATAATTATAATTATTTGCTAATTATAATTGTTGATATTTATAATATTTGATAATTATAATATATGTTAATTGTAATTAGTGATAATTATAATTATTCCTAATCATTGATAATTATAACTATTGATGATTATGAATTATAATTATTCCCAAAACGAGAAAGAGAAGGACATGCAAAGACACTTTTCTTTACCTCGTGTGAGAAGGACATGCAAAGACACTTTTCTTTACCTCGATCCACGAGCCGACACCGTCATATTCGTCACCGGTCGCCAAGGTATAACTTCCTAAACTTCAAAAACCCCTTCTCGGCAATTGCAACGCGGAGAACAACCACCTATGCACGTTTTTCTCTAGCGTGGTAGGAGGGAATTCGTTGCGATGCTTGTGACGAGGCAGGCAATCTCCTAAAACCTCGTTTTTGACGTTAGCAGTGCTCCGGTAAACCAACTCATGCAAGCTTTGATCTATTGTGGTGGGAAGGGAACCTGGTGTGACGCCTACGGCGAGACGAGGACAAATATAAAACTGTGCATTTCAAACCGGTGCCTGAAGACCCATGCACGCCATTCTCTAGCGTGGTGGGGGACGAAAATTACGGCCGCAGTGTCCTATGACACTACCCGTGCACGCTTTTCTCTAGTGCAGCGAGAGGCTCGGACTCCTGAAATTTTCCCTAAACGGGGGAGACGCCGGGAGGCTGCTAAAATTTTGTCTAAAAAAGACAAGGACTTAAAACAACATGAGACTTTGCAGGCACTTGAACTTATATTTGGCCATAAATGATTGAAAAAAATACTAGAATCTAAGCAAAATGAATCCTAAGGAACATTGAATTCATAATGACTCAAAGAACTCAAATGAACAAGGACATGACTTGAACATTTAAACTCAAGCAAGGACTTGAGTTGGATCGCAGGGGATTTTCATAAGACTTGGACTCGAACTGATTTGGATGCTAAATGAAATGAACTCGGACTGGACTTAGAACTTGAACTATAATGAAAATTGGGTTTGCATCATAATACTAAGCTCTCAATAAAGGATAAAGAAGTATCATTTCAATTTTGAAAGAGAATATTAAGTGAACTTGTGGAGGATGTTGAAAATAAATCCCAAACATACAAATAGGAGACTCGTGAAGGAGGGCATCTAAGCATGATCAACATGCAAGCAAAAATCAAAAGAAAGTGCAATCAAATAGCAAATGATCTTTGTGATATGTAAGCATTAATTAATAATCAAGAGTTCTCAATCAAGATCAAATGGAGAATTCATATATAGGGCATGACACAAGTCACTAAGCAGTGGATCGGACCTTCAAATGATAGGAAAGTTTCAACCATGCAAGCAAATGTATAAGGACTTTGATAGACGCATAATCCCAAATACAAATTGATTGTAAAAGATGATGCAAGACTTCCAAATAGACACAATACAAATGGCAAGTAAACTCCCAATGCAAATGAACACTGAGTAAATTCTCAAAGCATACAGGTGATGAACATAAGTAAATAAAGGAGGTCGACATACAACGAATGTAACAAGTTGCAAAGCATGCAGTAGAGCTTGTAAAAGAAAAGTTTCTTAAATTTTTAATGTACACAACAACTCTACTAGTGACATCAGAGGATTTACGACGAATATAGCACTCCTAAAATTAATGTCAATCTACTCATGGAAGAATATAATAGTTCCCTGCAAATGATGACCGCCAGCATTGCATGAAAAGATTGGTGGCGAATGCAGTTCAACCAACATTTAACAACATTATGCAAGCAAATGTATCAGTCTCCTACAAAAATGGGAGGATCGATATGCAGCAAATATACACATGTGAAACAATGATAATCAATAACCACTTAATATCAGCCGAAAAACACCAGCTCCCCACAAGCAGAAGCAGAAGCAGATGATATGCAACAGATATAGGCTCTTACAAGTTGTTGTAGAAGACCCTTCTGTATCCAATACATTGCACTCCTACTAAAAGATGCACAACATACAATAAGAGTTGAACCTTATGAGCCATTACAAGAGACATGTCTTGTACTCAACATACTATCTACGGGCAAATATAGAAGGACAGTGACAAACACAGGCTCCTACAACCTGCTGTAGAAGACCCGTTATGCATCTAATGTATTGGTCACAAGCAAAATGCAGAATAACTACAACAAATTCAAATGCATGATGTCAGTTCTAGAAGACTCGTATGCAAAGCAATGATCACGAACAAAAAACATCGTGTGAATGCATCTACAAATGTAAAGCAGGAGATTCGTTAGTGCACTATGATCCACCTACAAAAAGCAACAAGTAGTGTATGACAGTCTGCCTATATAAAACAACAAACAACTCAATTCAGAAGCTGCTACAACATGCCATCGGATCCGCAACATTCATGCAAACGGACAGAAGACGTGTACGAGCTTTCAAGTAGAGCATCACATTCAAATGATCAATATTAAACATTCAAAAATACCCCCGCACATGCACCTTAACTTGTATACACATAGTTATACGAAATGGGTAAATGTATAATACACCCGCATGGGCCCCGACGAGCGTGTTATTGGTACACTTGTGACGCCCAGGGATGATACGCGGGTTATATGGTGATTCCAAGTTCGAGCCCGATCCTTCTATGCGGGTAGATGGAAGTCGACATAGCTCGAACCATTAAATAAATATGTGGTCGCGAGTTCGGCCGGAATATTTATTTTATACATTCATATTAAGTCTTCAAGGCCTTTAATAAAGAAAGCTCACCAACAAAGGTATAAAACCTACGAAACCCGATCCTCTATCGGCAAACTAATAGAGTCGACAGGGTTTAATTATAAATACCCCAAATACCCATGTGGGCCCCCGGGGCAAGGGTGTTATAAGTACACAGTGACATCTAGGGATGCTGCGCGGGTCAATAGTTGAATTCAAGTTTGAATCCGATCATTCTATGAGAATCAATAAGAGTCGACAGGGTTCAAATCATCAGATAAATATACGGTGGTGGTGACCGGTATATTTGTCTTAATATATTCATATTATGCCTTCAAGGTCTATAATAATGAGAATTCACTAATAAAGGTACAAAGCCTATAGCGAACCCAATCCTCTGTCAATAAACTAATAGAGTCAACAAGGTTCAATCAACAAAGGGAAATAACTCATTTCACACCGATGATAGCCGCATTGATAGAAGATCTCAGCCAGAGGAGTCAATTTCAAATATTTCAAAATGCTATCACAAAATCTAAAAAATTCAAAAATATTTAAAATTGAAATCAAACCATCCAGCACTTAAAACATAAAATCCATTCACCCTCCGCAACAGTTTACCGAGGTGGACAAATTTGAATATAACTTCAGCTCACATAGAGCCAAATGCCAAATTAAAAATATCACTAGGATCCATTCTCAAACAATTTCCTGCTAGTAAGGACATGGTACGTGTCCTCTGACCGGCGGTTTTACCGCCAAATGGCATCGCAGGATAAATGGTTATGAACCAGGGCCTTCTGAACCGAGTGGTTTTGCCGTCAAATGACACCATGAGATAGTGATTATGGCCAGAGCTAATATGTTCCTTAGTGGCACCAAATCTTTGAGATATTAATCAATAGGATATAATCGATAGGACACAAAGCCCTCTGTTAGCTAAGGTGGATTTAAATTTATCCCCTTAAACAAACATTTATCCCAAGTCTACAACGTCCCCTTGGACGAAGCAACCCATGGTTGCCGACAAGGATCCTTCTATCAGGTTGGGTCGACTACCTCCTCTGACTAAGTAAACCAGGGACCACGATGGCCCGGGATGACGGAACCATGGGATCTTGATCGGGCCCATCATCCATTCCCCCACCATCTGCCTTAAGTGTAAGATGTTGAAATTTCCAATTTTAAATATCAAATCTTCCAACCTTCTAATTTTCACATTTTCCAAGCCCAATGCTGCTACTATATGCCAGATAACACGTATCTCTATGTATCTGATCGACGACTAGCCTTAATCAAAAGTTCTCTCTCATGATCGGGAGAGGTAATTAACTATAGGGACTTGCGCCTATAGGAAACCAAAACTCAGATCATAAAGTCCTCGCAAAATGAGGATGAAATCTATGGGTAGTGTCTTATCTACAAACCCATCTGCCTTCCCAAAATTTACCCCAGAACTTCATCCGTTAAAACTCCCCCTGAAAGAAGAAAAAGCAAAGCGAGCGGAGGCCGGGGCCGAATTTTCGGAGCCCACAAATATGTATACTAAAAAAAAAGAAAGAAAAATCAGCATATGCCGAGCAGTGAGACACATCTTGCACCTGTCAACTCTGCTTCAATGGATCCAGCAACTGTAGAAATTCATACAAAGGAGTAAAATGAGGAAGTTCAAAAGGAGATAGTCATCAAATGGCCAGAAAGAATCATGCACCAAGCATCCAATCAACATATCTCTATACTATAACAGATTATCAAACACTTATCAAGTCTTCCTTTCCAAGTTTGATGATGTACAGATTCCGACCAATATTCAGAAAGTTTTGAATTACCTAGGATGGAGACAAATTGTTAAAGAAGAAATTATGGCATTGGAAAAAAATCAAATATGGGTGATTACAAACTCCCACCAGTAAAGAAAGTTGTGACTTGCAAATGGGTGTTCACTGTAAAGCATAAGGTGGATGATTCACTCAGTCTTATGGAATAGACTATCGGGAAACTTTTGCTCCTGTTGCAAAACTCAACACCATCAGGATTCTTCTTTACTTAGCAGCAAATTTAAATTGGCCCCTACATCAACTAGATATCAAGAATGCATTCTTGAATGGGAACCTGAAAGAAGTCTACATAGGAAATTCCAATGTGGATTCAGAAGTCTTATGGAAGGGATAAAATGTGTAAATTGTTGAAAACCTTGCATGGATTAAAGCAGCCTCCAAGAGCATGGTTTGGAAGATTTTTAAAGTATGTAAATGGTTATGATTTTAAACACTGCCAGGCAGATCATACCTTGTTTGTGAAGCAGTCAGAAAGAGATAAGGTAGCAGTACTAATTGTATATGTGGATGACATCATCCTTACGGGAAATGATATAGACGAAATAATGAAGATCAATCAGGCTTGGTCCAAGGAGTTTGAAGTTAAAGATCTAAGATCACTTAGAAACTTCCTTGGTATAGAGGTAGCTCGATCAAGCAAAGGTATATGCATTTCACAATGCAAGTATAACTTAGACCTGTTGAAGGAGACCGACATGCTAAGATGCAGACCAACCGGTACACCTATGGATCCTACAAACTTGGGATAGAATTTGATGGAGTTCTAATAGATAAAGGAAGATATTAACATCTTACAGGAAAGCTTATATACCTCTCCCAAACCCATCCAAATATTGAGTTTGTTGTGAGTATTGTAAGCCAATATATGAGTGATCCTATGAAGGAGCACATGGAGGCAGTATATCAAATCTGGAGATATCTCAAGAACACTCCTGGAAAAAGGCTATTATTCAAGAAAAATGATGGTTGAAAATTGATCATTTAATTTGATGCAGATTCGGCAAGAAGTCATGTTGATAGTTGATCAACCACAAGAAATTGTTCATTTGTGTGGGGGAACCTAATGACATGGAGGAGCAAGAAATAATCTGTAGTTTTCAGAAGTAGTGCAGAATCTGAACATAAAGCATTAACAATTACTATTTGTCAAGGTATTTGGATCAGACAAGTATTGATTGAACTGATATCAGTATGGCCAAAGATCAAGTACATCACGGCAGAACAAAACATATTACTATTGATAGAAACGTTATATCTATGAAAATAGAAGACTAAGAAATTGAAGTAGTATATACCCCAACTCATGAACAACTTATCGATGTTCTAAGAAAGGCACTACCGGGCTCTATACTTGATATGTTTGTTTGGAAGTTAGGATTTTACAATCTATACAACCCAACTTGAGGGGGAGTATTGAATCACACAGCCAAGGGGAGGACACATCATCAATCCGTTGGTAGCAATCCTAGGGCTGCAGTTGAAGATTTGTGGACTGCAATTCGAGGGTTGTAGTTGGAGTCTTGGAGATCCATGGACAATAATCTGAGGGCTGCAATTGGAGATCCGTAGGTAGTAATCCAAGGGATGTAGTTGGAGATCGATAGGATATGATTATTATAATTAATTAGATTAAATGTCTTTCTTTTTTATATTTATTCTCTTGGAATGTATATATATATATATATATATATATGATTCCAAGGAATATAATAGAATTTGAATTTCTCTCTAAACAATTTCTTCACTTATTGTTTGCTCAAAATATAAATTGGAATATGCAACCCTTCTACTGTGATAAAAGGCTACGTATTTGCAAGGATTATATTGATTTCTCATTCGGGCACCACAAACCCTAGAGGCGGCGCTTAGCTTTCCTGATTTACCTACTAAAACCAGGACAAAGTTTAGTATCAAGGCCTTTCTCACTACCATCAACATGAAAGCTCTATTTCCTCATTTTCAATAAGATGACATATGAGATCATAGGGCGTTTTCTTTAAACATTCGTCAACCATCAACATTAGTAAAGTGATGCTGATGAAGCTTTGAAACCACCTTTCAATGACACAAGCATCGTGAGACTAGAAAATTGGGGGGGAAAAGCGAATGTTGTTGACTGACGTACATTTTGAAAAAAAAAATAGTAAACACGGAGAGTAAGTGTTGTGAGACTGGGAAATTGGAGGAGAAAAAAGTAAATGCTGTTGAATGACCTACAATTTAAAAATTAGTAGTGGTAAACATGGAGAACAATTAAATGATCATTCCATCCAATGTCTTCGGATGATAAATAAACCCAAGGGATTATACCCTATACATAAATGTTGGTCAAGTATGATGCTGGTACCTGACAGTGAAAAAATTATCGCCAAAGTTGAAGGATCGATCAAGGCACGAGCTTTTTTTACACTTTTTCCTATTTTTTCTTTCTCATATTTTTGTCTACTCTGAATCTCAAAGTTTACCTTGATATTCATGAAAAATGATGCTGAAGATGAAAAGAACATTAAAAGAGAATGCAGAGTGTTTTTCCCAACTAAGTGAAAACAAGTTAGTGGGTTACCAGAAGGTGAATAATTAGAGCTGAATCAGCTGATGATGATAAAAAAAGTGAAACTTCAAAATCAAAGTTGATTTTTGATAATCACTTGACCTAGCAGGATGCAGCAGTGAAGCTTTGTTACCACCTATAGCATGATGTGCACTAAGAGAAATTAGGATGAAACTAGACCTTGGCATGAAGATGACCCGCTCAACCCAATCAACCTGACCCAAATTAAGTATCGATCTAGGAAAATATTCTTAACCTGAAGCTCAACAGAAACCCAAGCCCACCTGATGACATTTGTAGCTCAACTTTGGGTGAATATCCCCATTTTATCTGCCTCAATGAAATTATATGTGTGAGCTGAGTCAATCTAACCTAGAAAAGGATACATATGGCTTTGGGTGAGGCTGTAAACTCACACAATCCAAACTTGAGCAGATCACCTAGTGCAAACCACTTAAAAAAAACGAATGCATTATCAAAATGATGCTCAGCTTTGAAAACGCATAGAGATAAACATGGAGAAAAAATTGAATTTGCAATCTCATAAAATAGCATATGAAGATAGCCAAGCATTAAGGTTTAGAAGTATAAAAAATTTCATATATTCAAAATGAGATATCAAAGAAAGAATATGATGTAGACAAGGGATATAGGGAACCTATATCTCTTTATCACAAAAGACACACAAGAAGAAAACTGACACAATGAGTAGAATTTAAAACAAATTTTATTAAATAAACGCAAACGACCCAAAACTTGACAAACACAACAAAAGATACTAGGAGATTTTAAAGAAATAAAAAAAACGCTATCATCAGACAACCGTCAGAGCGGGTTCCTCACATGCATCGAATTTGTAGGATAAATAAGTAAAGTGCATAGAACTAGCAAACCGATGGTCCACCACTGCAAGACTGTCCCAAATGCTTCCAAATCAACCAAGACACGACACCCTAAAGTTGCTTCACTGTTGAGAAGAAGGATACAGATGGAGTGGCACTTGTAGAGAGACGAAGAGATTAGAAGCCCGAGAAGAAAGGGTCGAAAGAGCTCGCAGAATTTCCGGAGGGGATGAAAAAAGAAGGTTGGAAAGAGCCCGCAGGATTTCCGAATAAACCCGCAGGTTAATAGCAAATATGCTCACAAATATCAACTGCCTTATTTCATAACATTTTCTCATATTTATAGGCAAGAGAGAGGAATGCCAAGAGCCACATGTCTTTAATTTCCATTAGAACCAAAACATAATAAGCATAGAAATCTCCCCCCAAAGCTCACGGATAAACACCCAAACAAGGAACCAAGGAGACAGCCACGGGAGACGAGGGAACCGCACGGACCAAGAGCCACAGCCACGGGAAACGAGGAACGGTCACGGAATAAGGAGCCAGCCGTGAGATCCCAAGAGGTAAAGCACAAAAATCATTAACTTCCCAATGAATTCAAAGCATAGAATTCAGCCCCCCAATTAATACAAGCCACGGATTCCCAAGAGACAAGAAGAAAGGGGAAGGGGAAGGGACAAGGCCACTCCAAAAGTAAACTTCATAATGAGGTACCTTTTGAGAATTAAAGAGCTACTAAACTTCAGCTCAAGCAATTTAGAGAACAAGCTCAAAACCGAATGCTCCAAAACAGCCAACCCGTGAACCACCAGCAGCTAGGGACCAATCGAGCCAGCAAACCAAAGGTCTACCAAGCCATATGCACTACCTACCATGATCATTGGATGCTTTCCCATCATTGGATAGCTAAAAAAGAAAAGAAAATAAAATAGAAAACAAAATATACTATTGTTCAAATAAAATAAAAAGTACATAAATTCTTGATAGCATCAGAATATTATGGCGCCTATTTACAGGAAAAACGTTATTTGGAAATTAAGGAAAAAGTACTTGTAAGAATAACAAAATCAACCATTGCAATGAAGCAAATAAAAGAAAATCATCCTCTCTTGCTCATAGAATCCTCAATTAATCAGAAAATCAAGAGAAGCCATTTATGAGGATTCGTTATGCCTAAATATTTTTTTGAGGAGCACAAATCTTACGGAATCATAATGCATCATGTACATTCGAGATGCAAGAAGTTTGATTAAAACAAAACATCACTTATATTTAATCATAAAAAGTGCCCCAGAGCGTTAGAAGCATGGACACTGTAAGAATCCACTTGAAACTGCACACATATAAATCTAACAAAAAAATATCTCGAATTTTTGACCAACCAGCAATTCCAAGATTCAAATTTATTTAAAATATACAAGTTACAATCCAATCAAAAAAATGTTACTAAATTTTGTTTAGTCAAGAAGTATAGAGGATAAAATGATAAAAATTAATCAGGTAAAATATCCTTGAATATAAATACCCAACTCCAATTATAAAAATGGTAGCATTGCATATATTCTCCATGAAGTAGATCGGTCAAAAAAAATCTAACACAATAATACCTTTTCTTCTAAATGAACACCGAGACGCTGATAAACTAGATCAAATTCTTTACGGCTTATTTCACAAATCTTCTTCCAGGCATTACGGTACCTAGCTTCCCCACCCTATGCTTGAAGTAAAAACAGTTAAGTTAGCAAAAGATAATTACTATGGGAAATCATAAAATAAAGCTACTACTAACTATCACCCTTCCCAACAAAAAAAAAAAAGTCGAAAAATTTTATTTTATACAGAGAAAAAAATTGTATGGCATATGAACCACTGTCCTCTCATACCATATCATCCTTTTCAAAGCAGAGTTAGACATGATATGACCTAGCTTACACTGTGGAATCACACCTGTAGACGAACCACAGCTTGTTGTGCTCTTTGCATAAAAGAAGGATCATCGTCAAATCTCCGCTTAGATGCCTTGTAAAATTCCTGAAGGATGAACCAAGCAAAAGATCGAGTAAGAATGCAACCAAAAAAGGGCACAAGCACTAACTACATTTGCAATCACCAATAACATTCATCTCAAAAATTTTAAAAATCAACTCTCTATATACTACTATCCATGTCAGACCGTTCTCATTTGGATTAGGATCAACAACAATGGAACGGCAAACAAAATTGGCAATCTCAATTTTTAAAAAGAGAAATTTAATTCAATGTTACCTGGAGATCTCCGATGGCTTGTTCTCCAGTATCCTCCCAATTGGGGAAATTGTCAAATAAATGTTCAATCAACATGCCAAACTGTAGAAGGCAAAAATATGTAACATTTAACCCTTCAAAACAATAAATAATACAAGCATGCCTGTTAAATAAATCGATAATGAATGCCTAACTATAGAAGGGTTTAACAGCTAACATTAAAAGATTATTACAAATGCACCTAAACCTTCAAAAACTGAAAACTAAAATGATTTAGCAATGTTACGTCAATGTCATAAAGGACTAACATAACTAAAATTATCATTTAAGCTAAAAATTTAATACACTATACATATATATATATATATAGAGAGAGAGAGAGAGAGAGAGAGAGAGAGAGAGAGAGAAATTCATATTGCGGTTTAAAAGGACAAGGTAAAAAAATCAATAGACTGAAAGAATAGAATTCACATTTATAGCGAATCATATTTTTTTAACAAACCAAGAGAAGATACAGTAGGTGTAATTAATCATGAAAAAATGTAGAATAACTAACTTAATATCCTAAAGATTGTAAAATAACTCGCTTGTTAACAATGAAAATCACTACAACAAATTCAAACACAAAGCAATGAGATTGCAAGTGTCCAGCCAATCACTTTGTTGAATGGAATTGCCTTTGATCTCTAAACACAGATCTAAGATTCAAATCCTTACAAGAGAGAAATGGAGGAGTGCGAGTGCAAATAGAATAACAAATGACTTTATTTCAACAAAGGTCCCAGCAGCTTTTTATGGAACTATCTGATGGCAAGTTTTTCAAGACAATTTCATGACCTAGAAATACAAGCATAGACATAGACATGCATGCCTTAGATGTTGAACAAGATAAGAATAAGCTATATTAAAAAGACATGAGATCAGAACTAAGAATATCTAGGACATGTTTCAATATAGGATAACAAAACCGTGAGAATAATGGCAAAAGATAATTATACATAATTATCATGGATATAACATATATGTACATGCGCACATAGATGTTCAGGTTAGTGGTTTATAGAGGTACAAATTCACCAATCATCTCAAGTAAACATGAAAATCAAAATAAAGTTAGTCACACATGCATAACTGGAAAAAAAAATGGAGCTTTTGGTATCACACGCATACACAACCTAGCAAAGGAGAAAGCTCCGCCAAATTTGAAGTGAACTGCATTCTTCTGCCTCTAGTGTTTAAACAGTCATTCAGTACAATGGTTTCCACATTTGATTTTAGAAAATTTTATATCAGACATGCCAAAATCCATTTTAGAACTAGCATCCTTGGTGAATCAAATAAGGACACATTTTCCTTGAAGAGCTGAGAATTCTTCTAAGACTATAGGAAAGACATAATCAACCCATTTGATAAAATTGCCAAGAGAATGGTATCCTATGAACCCAAAGGATTAACCAAAAAACATAAGTATGAATGGACATCATTCTAAATTCATCCTAAAAGAATAAGTAGCATAACACCATGTTATCTAAACATCATATCAACAAAACAATTACCTGAGTGCCCCAATCACCAACATGGTTTCGCCGAAAGACCTTAACATTCGAAAATTCCAACATTCGAGAAAGAGTGTCTCCAATAATAGTAGACCTTAAGTGGCCAACATGCATTTCTTTGGCAATATTTGGCGAGGAGAAATCAACCACAGCTCTCTCAACTGATAAAATTGGCGCCCATGCGTCAATACCATTTAAGAGCATATTTTGTATGTTCTGCAGTAACAATCTAGTTAATCATGATGAAGAACACAGATAGCAGTCGAGATTTAGGTAATACTTCTAACTGCTTTCTAATGTAAGCCTTGAAAACAAACCTGAGCCACCCATTTGCTTGATAAAACTATGTTCACGAACCCAGGTCCAGCAACAGAGGTAGACTCAATAATATTCGATGGAGGGAGATGTCTGGAAATGGCCTGCAAAACAGAGTTCAATAATCATTTCCAATGTAAAAATAGTGGAAATCAAGTGAAATAGCACAATATCATTGCTCTGTCTTGGATTCAGGATATATTGCACAAACATAAATGTCATGGCACCTGCCCAACTGAATTTGGATTTTTAAATGCTGTTGACTTTCCTTTGATCTTAGAGAAAATACCCATGGCATTATTACTGCATCATATAAAAGCAACTTTTCAAGATGAATGAGGTCAAGATATGAGAATTATATAGCAAAGGAACACCACTAAGCCAATATTATGGAGATGCAGGCATGGTAGATTAAGAATTTAAACCACAGAATTGAGAAATGGGTAAAAATCAAACCATTGGTAATCACCAAATTTAGCAGTGCAGACTGCAATTAATGGCTCCATATTTGGTTCTTCAGGGAATATTACTTTAAGAGATCCTTCAAACAATTTTGCTAGTTGCTGCTTGACACTTCCAGTACGTCCACCACATTCTAACTACAATTGAAATCAAAATCATATAAGCAATGAGGCCAAGAAACCATAAACACATGCCTGAAATTTAATTATGTATCGCTTCTAAGAAAATGTATTGATGCCTTTGTTTCCCCATAGACTAGTCGTTTATCACAGTTGATTAATATCATTATTAAACATGCCTAACACATTCAAAGCAAAGTAGAATCTACTGAAAGGCAGCTCCATCACTTTTGTTGCTGTATTTGTACAACGTAAATATAAACAAATGATAAAGCGATGCGGTTCAGTTCACAAACTGCTGGATATGGTATTTGTAAGTTGCAAGTGCAGTGTAAAAAACCTTACTTCACTAAAACTCCTACTGTAGAACCAGTCCAACCAATTTTGATTACGTGGACATAATTAAGCTAGTTCAGTATAGTACAGGAAAACTCCAGAAAATAATTAAAAAGAAGGTATGAAATAGCGTGTTCAAATAAGATTATTGAACGGACCAGCTAGAAGCAACTTGCTTTAGCGTCATTAACCTCCATGATAGTGATAAATAACTAAAATAAATCTAGTTTGTGGAAGAGAGAACTGAATAAGAAGGGAACTCCATTCACTACATCTTATAATTTAAACTAATATAAGCAGGACATTGATGTAGATTGCCGAGATATTAAAAAAATTTGGTCTTGGTGTGCCACCTTCTAGACCTAGGGTGACATAGAAATCAATCTGCAACTGTAACACATATCAAAATAATTACCAAAAAAAATTACATGCAACCATCTTAGTAAATTGAAATTTCAGGAATAAGATAATCAATCAGATCATGAAGAACTTAAGAAAAATATGTACTTGCAACAAAAAAATTGGCAAGGAGGCCGGAAGGCCACTCACACTTTCCACCGCCAGCCCCAGTGAAGGAGGAGAACTGGTGGTGTTGCTGCTCATGGCTGCGCAAAAAGTCGTCCCCCTGACTAACCACAGAAAATCAGATCAATGTCATCACTGTAAATAATAGTCAAACAAGTAATATACGAAAATAGCATATTTCAGTATGACTTCTTCAAGGTTTGCACTTCAGATGTTAAAAATTCCGATCCCTTAATAAATTTCAAAGAAGTGCTCGAGAGAAGGAAATAGGGAGCTTTCCCTTGCAGAAAAACAAACAGAAAAGAAGCGTACCAGGCGTGCGGTAGTGACGACGTAAGCGAAGCAGAGGAGAGGGGAGAAGAGAAAGAGCAGCAGATGCCGAAGTCATAAGGTGCTGTTTGGTATCGGATTTACAACGGGATTTAAGTCGGATTTACGCTAAATCCAGCTAAAGGGTTTTTTGTGCGCGCGTTAAATCCCGGCAATGGGTAAATACCGGATTTAACGATTTACGGCTTAAATCCCGGATTTACTAAATCCCTCGGTTCGGCGGATTTATGGGATTTGGCCGAAGAAGCGCGCGAAAGGTAGAAAGTTACCTTCACAGCCAGCGAGCTTCCGTTGTTGCTTCTGATCAAAATGTCGTAACTTCCGATCCGACAGGAAGGGAAAGTCGTCGAACAGCCGGAGCCGAAGAAGCGACGCGTGCAATCTCTACACCTGCGAAGCAACGAAGCCGAACAGCTACAACGAAAACAGAACGCCTCTAAATAATTAAGTAAATTAACAAATAATTAATAAGATAATTAGTGCATAAATTAATTACGTAATATAACTTAATTAAATAATTAGCATATGAATAGTAATTAAATATTAATATACTTAGTTTAATTAATATAACTTATATTATTAAATATATAATTAATATTATAAATTATAATTAATGAATAATTTGTGCATAACATGTTATTAAATTCATAGCACATTTTTTTAATTATAAATTTATATTTTAATTTACAATTATCTTCTTATCATTTAAATTCATAACTGTCATAAATCATGACATATGTTATCAAACAATTTCTCAGATTTAATAGGATTTAATATTTGTTATATCAAATAGTTTTCAGGATTTAACACACTCAGAATGTACATGATTTGTCAAATCATACTTGTTACCAAAAAGACCCGAAGAATACTAAGGTCTAGTTGGATAGGAATATATTCTTTGATTTCAATTTAGGGGGTCAAAGCCCTAGGCCTTCCACACAAGTGGGATGGTCTTTTTTTATGGGTTTAGTTATTTAATATTTATTTATATAATATTTAACATTTTAATTTATATTAAAAATAGTAATTATATATATATAACTATGCGCTATGTATGTAAATATTCCTAACAATTGGGATTTCCATACATAGCATTAAATTAATTAGCAATAGGTTTATGCATTATTTATTTGTTATTTTTTAATATGAAATTTGATGCTCAATTAATATATATTTATATAAAGTTTAATTAATATGATTAGCATATTAATAATAATCTCCTACCATTATTGTATTATAAAATATAAAGAAATATCATAAAATGTTTTGCACTTTAAGTTAAAAAATCTAGCATATTGAGTAAATTTTTGAATGATATAATTTTAAGTTTTTTCAAGCTTCTTTTATTCATAAAAAATCTTGACCAACTCAATTAATCTTACATAAGCTCATAAGAGATTTTTTATTTTTTATTTTTTTTTTTTAATTTCAAGAATAGCTTAGATGGCAACATTATAGAAACTTGGATGAAAAAAATCACTTCAACATGATTATATTAAATTTACTGTGAATTAACATTCTACTTACTTTAAAGAACACATGATGATAAAAGGTTATAGGAATACTTCAACTTTATGTAGAGATAAGAATATCTTATTATTATTATTGGTGTTATTTTCTTTTTCCAACTTTCATTCTTTGATAAGGGTGTAAGTGAGCTAAGCTGATTCCAGCTCGACTCCTTAACAAGTTTACGAGTTGAGTTTTTCGAGCCAATATTTGGAGTTCGAGCCTATACTCGAGCACATATACTAAGTGTGTTCATGCTCAGGCTTAAATATTGTTGTTGTAGTATCATTATATAATGTATTTTAATATTTTAAATTTAATTCTATATTAAAAAAAAAGTTTTTAAAAAATTGAAAAGTTTAATTTAAAACAAAAAAATTAGGCTTAGCAATTAAATCAAAGTTAAACATCACAAATGAGTTTAAGCTTAAATTTTTTTGTAATGAGCTGAGTTGGAGCTCAAGCACAATAATAAGAATTCAACCAGAATAGATATTAGACCAATAATCCACTAGACTACAAGAAATTATTCTATGCGTGTTTCAGATGTCGCTTTACGTTCAGACTCCAATTAAATCTTGACACGTGGAGTGATTTTTTTATGCATATTCACAGTAAAAGCGTGATGAAAGTACATAAAAAGCAATGAATTATGCATTGCATTATTATTTTCTTAAAAAAATTTCTTACTCATTTAATTCATAGTGTAAAAACGTCACTAGCATGAACCAAAAAAAAAAAAAAAAGATTTTATTACAATGAATTTAATAAAAAACAAGCGGAACTCCAAACTTTCCCTTACAACCAAATTTTGTTCCGATGCTGGACCCTTGGACCCCTCAAATATTCTCTAACTGTAAAGAAAAAAAATTATTATTCTTTTAGATCGCAGCTCTTTCAACTTCAATTCTTACTCTTTCTTGGGGTTTGCATATTATATTTTAAATTTTGTGTTTTTTTTTTTTTTTGGGAAAATTTTGGGCCAAGGCCCTTCTATATATAAAGCAAAGAAGCAATTACAAGAAAAAACATATAATAAAAACTATACCAAACATAAGCAAAAACAAAAAACTTATGTTGGTCAAAAAGACAGAAACCCCAACTATACCACCCTAAATACAAGTAAAAAGAACTGTAGTAGAAGTGGTAACACAAAAATGAGTTCCAGCAAAGCCATAAAGGGATGAAGCAGTTCGACCAAAAACGAATTCGCCCCAGCAAGCTCCCGAAGTCCAGAAGCGAATAGCTTGAAACAGAGAGGACTGGCAGGATGATGAGATAGCAGCCAAAATAACCAGCTAAGCAAAAAAGTCCCCAAAACAGAGTAGCACAGGACTCAGAAAAAAAACCGGCAGAGAAAGCAGCATTCCCTTGGTTGCCAGATGGCCATCCAAAGGGAATGACCCAGAAATAAAGAGGGAATTTATCATCGTCCTGGCTACGAATAAGATCCTCCAAATAGCCAGCAAAGCTCCAGCTTCCACAATATATAATCTGTTCCCAGCAAAAAACCGCATAGACAATTAGACGGTAACAGAATCAGAAATGACCCATAAGCAGTTCTCTGTTTTTCCACTTACCCAGTTTGATATTTATAACCCTTTTAATAGAGCAGATAGGGTATTAATGCTATGAAAATCATTCACAAACCTCCTACTATTACGTTCACGCCAAACGTAATACAGAGTGCAACAGACCACCAATTTAAAGCAGTCCCGGAACAGATTAGAGCCCAAATAATCAGAATCAAGCCATTGCAAAATCTGAAGAACAGTGGGTCTAAACAAAAACCCGGCCAAATCAGGAATGAGGGCTTGAAGCACAGCAAAGGAATAATCACACTCAAAAAAGAGGTGATTAACAGATTCAGGATGTTTGTAGCACAGAGAACATAACTCAGGGACAAAAATATTTCGCATTTTCAATGCATCTTGGGTCTTTAACCCACCAACCAGAGCAAGCCAAACATAAACAGTATGCTTAAGACTATAGTTTTTGTGCCAAACAAGATTTTCCCAAAGGCTATCCGAATGGCCACAGTAAAATTCCTCCAGAAAATCCTTAAATTTCACCTTAGAATTGCCTTTCTAGTTGATACAGGTGATAGGCTCAATAGCAATGGGAACATTAGAAATAGTGTTCCTAATAGATGAAGGCAAATCAACAGGCAAATTCCAGCCATTGTCCCCCAGATAATTCTTAAGCCAATGATCAGGCAACCACTCCAAAACTTCTCTGCCAAATAACTCAAACAGTGAAAAATTATCACACCAGGGATCCCAAGCCAAGGCTATAGGGGCCGAGGAGGAGATATTAAAACTGCAATTTTGTTTAACCAACAAAGCAGTATTGCAAATATTTAACCAGAATTTACTAACAGAAAGAGGAGGGGGTTTCCAAGGGGAAATGTAAGTTGATTTAAGCCAAGAAGCCAGCAAAGAGGAACTATTGTAAATCCTGAAAATTATAGTGCAATTAAAGGCATACTGGATAGCATTTAAAGAAGGCAGGCCAAGCCCACCCTTAGATTTAGGCTTGCACACATTGTCCCATGAAACCATATGAATCTTATTAGAGCATCCTATATCACCAAAAAACAGGAATCTGGAGCAGGTTTTTTTAAAAACCTTAAAAACAGATTTAGGCAAAATCGAACCTCTAATCCAGTAGGCAATAGTGTTTTGGATAGTGAATTTGAGATATTGCAATCTGCCCGCAAGAGAAAGAAGATTGGCCTTCCAACCATTAAATTTTTTATGTAAACTATCCATTAAAGGCAAAAAATCAGCAACTTTCAAAGTGTAGAAAGCAATCGGAATACCCAGATAGGAAATTTTGGAGGTAATATGATGTATGGATAAGGCTTGGCAGAGCAAATCTTGATTTCTCTGCTTTTTAGTAAACATAACAGAGCATTTTTCATGGTTGACCTTGAGACCAGAAGCTTCACCAAATTCACTGAGGATCTTAGAAAGCAGAGTACAGTTGTCCACAGTAGCTTCTCCAAAAATAAGTACATCATCCGCATAAAGCAAGTGAGAGAGGTGAAAATTCTCACAATTGAAACCTTTAAACCCTCTTTCCTCCAGTAAATTAGAAAGGGCATCCATAACGATACAAAAAAGATAAGGGCTCAAAGGACACCCTTGCCTAAGACCCGCCGAGGAGGCAAAATAGCCTTCTAAAGCACCCTCAATAACCACTGAGAAATTAACATTGGTGATACAGGCTTTAATCCAGTTGATAAAATCTTTAGGAAAACCTTTATGATGCAATCTAGCAATTAAGAATTCTCTGGAAACAGAATCAAAGGCTTTTTTGATATCAATTTTGGCACAGAAGATATTATGAGCACCTTTCTTGGAAGCCAAAGAGAGAATCTCCTTAGCAAGAAGAATACTATCTGTAGAAATTCTAGACTTCACAAACCCTGCTTGAGAATCTTTGACAATGATAGGCATCAAAGGTTTGAGTCTAGCAGTAATCACTTTAGCTATAATTTTATAAAGAGTATTGCAAAGGGAGATAGGCCTATAGTCTGAGATAGTGGTGGCATTGCTAGATTTAGGAATAATAACAAGAGCAGTGGCTTTAATACCACTAGGAAGATACCCTTTAGAAAAGAAAGCATTGATCGCTTTGCATATAAGGGGACCAATAATGTGCCAACCAGATTTGTAGAAGTGATAATTAAAGCCATCATGACCGGAAGCTGATTTGGAAGAACCTTTCATCACATCCATCTTTATTTCCCCCTCCTGAAAAGGAGAAATAAGCAAATTTGCAAGATAACCAGGGAGGGCATCTCCAACAGGCAGAAAAAACTTCCCCGAGGCGATAGGAGAAGGATTAAAAAGACTTTGAAAGTATTGTACAATAGAGTTAATAACATCATCTCTAGAAAGAGTAGGATTGCAAGAGAAAAGATTAGTTAAGGATTTAGACTTCCCTTGTTTACATCTGATCTTTGCATATAAAAATTCCAAGTCCTCTTCACCATGTTGAAGCCAATTAACCTTAGCTCTTTGGATTGCCCAGCTAGCAAGAGAGGCAGAGGTTTCAGCAATGCTAAGATTAACCTTCTTCAGGTTTTCCAACAAGTCAAAACGTAAGGGCTCATGGTGCACAGAGCCGAGTAAGAGTTCTTGTTGCCTGTATAAACTATCCAACTCCACAGAAAGAGAATTGGAATTAGCCCAAACTTGATGCTTAAGATCACCTTTTAGCTTTTTGAGAATCGAGCAAAAATGAGATAGAGGGTTCCCAGATATCGGTTGGGAACAGGTATTCAACAGTAAGCTCCAATAAGTGTCATTTTTTGTCCAGAAGTTCCTAAACTGAAAACGTTGATTAGATTTAAAATTAATCCCTGGATGAAGAATTATAGGAGAGTGATCTGAACAGGCAGGAGATTGGAAAGAGCTGTAGGAAGCTGGAAAGCACTTAATCCAAGTCTCATTGACAAGGGCTCTGTCAAGTTTAATAAAAATAGGATTCACAGTTTGCTGATTGTACCAAGAATAATGACTCCCCACCGCATTAAGATCAACCAAATGATTAGAAAAAATTATATTGTTAATATCAACTAAGTGAGAGTGATGAAGCGGCAAGCCTCCCATTTTGTCAGAAGCATATCGGCAACAGTTAAAATCACCAATGACTGCCCACGGGATCTCAGTAGAGGGTGCCACAGCAGAGATAGAAGCCCAGAGATCATGCCTATCACTAGCTGTATTGGCAGCATATACAATAGATAACTGAAAAGAAGTAAGATTACCAATCTTAACCATGCCATTAATGAGTTGAGGAGTGATGGAATTTGGAATGAAACAGAGCTTGCTAGAATTCCACTTAATCCAAATTCTCCCAGAAGGAGATAAATCAAAATTGTGAACACTGTCTTCATTAGGAAAAAGCCGATGAGAAGAATCAAAAAACTGATCTGAAAGGGAGGAAAGGTGGATGCGGTTTTCCAAAATACAGAGCATATCAAGCTTAAAAGACTGAATTAAACGCTTACAGCAAAAAACTTTGTCAGGACGATTAAAACCCCTGACATTCCACACTCCGAAATGTGGAATGGACATCAAGAATTTTGATGAGATTGGGATTTTTTACTCTGCTTTCCCTTAGCAGATTTCTTAGAAAATTCGGGGATAGCCTGTTTTTTTCCCTTTCCTGGCAATTTTATATCCTTGTCCTGTATATCAAGATTAGTATCCTCTTTACTGAGGGAGTCCAAATCCGTAAGAATATCGAATTTGTTAGGGTAATTAATACTAGTAGCAGGCTTAAGAGAAGAAGCCATAAGTGAAGAAGAGGAAGAAGATAACTCTTCCGCGACAACATTAAAATTAGGAATGGAAGCATTGACATCACCAGACACATTCCCAACAGATGTTTTGATGATATGAGGTTCTCCCTGATTAGAAGAGGATGGCAGAGAGGTGGGAGGTTTATCAGATGGCGGTGGAGAATGGCGTTGATAGTGAACAGGTTGACCAATACTATTCGAGTGTAAAGGAATAGTAATACCCGCATTAACCACCTCTTTTTCCTTAAGATTAATTGCAGCGGAATCCGGTTTTGGGGGTCTGGAATGAGAAATGTTCCTGTTAGAAGGTTTTTTGCTGAAACTTCTGCCTCTGACAAAAGGCCTAGAAGTATAAGGCTCCGTGGTGACTGCATTTGGATTTTTGGGACAGGAAGATGAATCGTGAACCAAAGATTGACAATGTTCACAAGGAGATGGCCTCCATTCGTATTGCACCCTAAGTTCAGAAATATTGCCATCTAGGGAAACTTTAATGACTTCAGGATAGGAGGCCTTATGTCCACCAAAACGCAAATGCGGGCGTATGTAAGTCGAGTTTTTTGCGTCGTGAGTTGATCTGCAGCAACAGGAATACCAACCTTGCTAGCAATCCTCGAGATCCCCTCCGAGTTCCAACAAGCCAAAGGAAAATCGTGAATCTTGATCCAGATAGGAACTTCAGCAAAATCTTCTCTTTTTGGCTTGAATTTGGGGTGCCATTTTTTGAGTACAAAAGGCTTGCCAAGCAGAAACCACACTCCTTTAGACCAAGCCATATCAAAATCTTCAGCACATGAGAACCGGAGTAGAAAAAAAACCATCACTCAAGGAATGAAGCTTGAGTGAACCTTTTAAAGACCAGGTTTTGTTGATAGCACCCAAAAGTGCCTCATAGAAAGGTCTCCGACCTATGGAGTAACCAACAAGGCAGAGGCTCCAATCCTTACTGCCAGAGACAAGTTTCTCAGAAGAGAAAGGAATAACTTCAGGCTCAAGCGGATGATGAGAAAAACTGAAGCTTTTGGACGTAGGAGAGGTTTGGGCAGGGGAAAAAATGTTACACCAGTCCTTCAAGGAAGAAGGAATCTTGGAAACAGGGGAAGAAGTGGACAGAGGGGGAAAATTAGAGCCATGCAAAGCAGACTCCATGAGGAGGAGAACCTCCGGCCAGGCCGGAGGGGAGGAAGAAGACGAAAGCACGGCGGTAGAGCAAGGAGAGGAAACTCTAAGAAAAAAACCCGCTCTACAAAGCAGAGGAAATTTTGTGTTAAGTAGTCATATCATCTGCTCAAAGAATGAACCTCATCCACCAAGTCATTCTTTATATTATCTCTTACTCGTTTTTTCTTTCTAAATAAATATAAAAATTTGTTGAGAAAAAATCCTATATATTGTGGAGCATTCACAATTATTTTCATTTAAAAAAGAAACGACAATCTTAGAATTTAAATTTGAAGGGCATGTTGAAACCATGGAACAATTATTACGTCCTCTGACTGGACGTAGAGCTACGTTCGGCCGCCAATAACATGTCGCCACGTGCTCTTACTCTTTACCGCGCGGCCCGACGACTTGACCCGGAGCGGAACCCGGGAATGCTATGTTTGCGATTTTCTCGAGTTTGCTCGGTATTTGCTAGGTATTTCTTTGCAAAAATGAGAAATACCGCTCTGTTTACAATGAATTTAATAAAAAACAAGTGGAACTCCAAACTCTTCCTTACAACCAAATTTTGTTCCGACACTGGACCCTTGGACCCCTCAAATATTCTCTAACTATAAAGAAAAAAATTATTATTCTTTTAGATCGCACCTCTTTCAACTTCAATTCTTTCTCTTTCTTGGGATTTGCACATTGTATTTTAAATTGTGTTATGTAGTCATATCATCTGCTCAGAGAACGAGCCTCATCCTCCAAGTGATTCTTTATATTATCTCTTACTCGTTTTTTCTTTCTAAATAAATATAAAAATTTATTGAGCAAAAATCCTATATATTGTGGAGCATTTACAGTTATTTTCATTTAAAAAAGAAATGACAATCTTAGAATTTAAATTTGAAGGAACAATTATTATGTCCTCCGATCGGACGTAGAGGAACATCCGGTCAGAGGTCAAATCACGTCAAAAAATGAGAAATACCGAGCAAATACCGAACAATACCAAACAATAACGAGGAATACCATCACGTGAAGACCCAATACCGAGTTATACCGAGCAATACCGAGTGGGATTTGCTCGGTATTGCTAGGTATTTGATCGGTATTGCTAGAAAAAACTAGGTACAACTCAGTATTGCTAGGTATTTGAAATATATCCAAAAGGTGATGAGATATTGTTCGGCTCGTCAAGGATTTAAAAAAATGCACGTGCGAGAACCCGAAAAATAGCGGGTCGGGTCGGCGACTTTTCTTCATGCTACGTGGCGCTAAAACATTGGTGGCCGAACGTAGAGGAGCGTACGTTCACCGGACCAAATAAAAGTTAGAAACCCTGGGCCTTGTCGATTAGGCAGATAAGATACAAATTAAAAACGAAATCTAATTTGAGTACCAAATTTTTTCAAATTTAGTGTATTTAATTGGACCGGATGTAGATCTAATTCTAGACTCGCACAGAATAATTTGATTAATTTCTATCCAGAGAAATTGTCTGCACTCTTTGGTCTCTTCCTATCCGCTTGGCCTCGCGTCGTCTACTGGAAGCCATACGATCGGGTGTAAAATATTGCAGCAGGCCCCCGATTCTTTAAAATGCAAAATTTTCTCACAGGAATAACAGGGAAATTCATCCAAAATGCTCTCAGTGGTGTCGCCGCTTCCCGGCCAATCGCCTCACTTCCGGCGGAGGAACCGGAGGGTGCTTCCAGTTTTTTGTTCGAGCGTGTGGGAAGTAGAGAAGCCTCCATCAGACTTTGATCTGAGGCCGGGGTTACGCTGCTCGCCGCAATTCCCTGAAATTAGGGCGGCGAAGAGAGTGGTTTTGGTGAGGCATGGGCAGAGCACCTGGAACGAGGAGGGGAGGATTCAAGGGAGTTCCGATCATTCTGTACTTACAGCAAAGGGGGAGTCGCAGGCGGAGACTTCTCGTCAGATGCTTCTTGGTGATCTCTTTGATGTTTGCTTCACGAGGTATTAATGTTTATGCTCTTGGGGATATATTGGATTTGGCCTTAATGTATAGATATGCCTAAAGAGGATTGTTTAGAAAGTATTATAAATGACATTTTTTTATTAGATTTAAATGAGAATTTGACTCTTAACAGGATACAATGGAGAAAATGATTCATTTTTCTTATCCCACGTAGCGGGATAAAAGATTGATGTTGTTGCTGTTGTTGTTGGTATAATTAATATTGGATGCTTATGTTGTTATAATGACCTGGACCAATAGCAATAAACATTACTATAGGTTATCTGGTGGTAAAATGCTAAGTAACCTCGAGAAGCATTCAATCACCTTGAGAAAGGTACAATCAAATTGACAAGTGAGATGCTATCTTAAGAAGTTTGTAGTCTCATTGATAAGCTTGCAATCATCTTATGAAACATGTCACTGCCTTGAGAAGTGAGCCATTTTTTTATAAACGTGCAATTACTTCAAGAATTCTAACTCTGAATCACACAATATCAATATATTAAAAAGTATGCAACTGTACAATGCAAATGCATCGAAAGTGTGCAAATACATCGTATACGCGTTTTAAAAAGAGCACAAGTATATTGAAAAGCGAGTAAATATAGTGCAAATGCACAAAAATATGTGTGTCGTGCATGCACATTGAAAGTTACATAAATGCATCGAGGTGTGCAATTGCAGTGTAAATGCATTGAAAAGTGTGCAAGCAAATCACATAGGTGCACATAAAATTATGTGAGTTCATTAAAAATATGTGAGTGCACCATGCAAATATATTGAAAGACGTGCATGTGCATTGTATAGATGTATTAAAAAGACAAAATCACATTAAAAAATATGCAAGTATGTTAAGCATGAGTGCATAAAAAATGTTGAGTGATCGTGTACATGCATAGGAGAGTGATTATGTATAAAGTGCGAATGTATTAAAAAAAAAGTACTCTCAACACATTAAAATGGTGCGGTTAAAATTTCTCACACGTGTTTTGACAAATATGCTAAATGTTCAAATATAGTATGAGGATGCCGTGTGGGCTAAGAATAAGTCGAAATAAAGCTCCCAAGTTTTGAAATTGTGTAACTGCTCTATGAAGTCCGTTGCTACAGCTGGAAAGCCCTTTTAAAAAAATAAAAATCACACGTGCTTTAACCAAACACATCAAACTTCTGATTTTGAGGTTCGAGAATACTGTGCGGGTTAAAAATAAGAAATGAATTTAAACTTTATTCATCTTAAAAAACATAAATTTCAAACAATGAACTATGTTCTATTCTTGCAAATGACCATGCGCTGGTGACATAAACAAAGATATTTGATTTTGCATGTGTTAGATCAGCAATGTCTTGTAGGAAGAAAATTTATTATCAAAATGCAAATTCTCAAGTTTACAGCTCATATGACAACTCGCAAAGTTAATTTTTAAATTCGATCCTATGCGAAGCAGGTAGAGTTAATAAGGTTCAAATAACAAAAAAAAATAATTCAAATACAATGATGATAGCCGTATTGACATTAAATATCAATTGGAGGGGTCCCTTACTCTCAAAATGCCCCCAAAATTTCAAAATTAATCATTCGATGCTTAAACTCTGATGAAGTTAAAAATTATATATTTGTCAAAATCTAAAAGTATTTGAAGTTTACCCTTTTTTTTAACTTAATGCAAAATCTATCCACTTGTAAAGGGTGATAAATTTGAGAATAACCTCAACTCATAAATGACCAATGTATTATTGAGTGTATAACTATAATTCATTCTCAAATATTTTCTCACTAGTAGGAATAGTTGGTAGTTTTACCATCAAATTATTCCACATGTAAATGGTTATGAACGAGACTCTCTGATAGGATGATTTTGTCGTCAAAAGACACCATTAAATTCTTGTCATGGTCAGAGCCTGCAAATTTTGTAATGGGTAAAAATCCTTTAGTAATAAATCATATAGATTGTTGTTGATATTACATAAAAATCTCTGTTAGCTAAGATCGATTTAAATTAGGCTCCTTAGGATGAAGAAACTCATGGTTGCTAACAAAGATCATTCTGTCAAATTGGATTGACTAAATTCACTGAATAAGTATATCAGAGACCAAGACAATTATGGATGATGAATTCATAAGATTTTGATCCGGTTCGTCATCATTTCCCTCATCATTCTCTTTTAGTTGAAGGCGATTAATTTTCCATCCCTTTATCAAACTCTTGCTACCATACGCTAAGCATTTTTTGCATATATAATTACTAGCCTTAATCAAAAGTATGATTGCTATAATGCCAAATTTTATGTTGGGATAAGTTGGAGGGATTCCTTTGGAGAGCAGATAGATAAAAAATAATTAGGAAAGAAGATATTGAACTTAATTAATTGTGTTTCCAGTGATTTCCTCAAGCGTTACTCTTGGAAGAGGAAAAATACTTCTTATCCATAGAAGGAAATTTCAATCGTTAATATAGCATTTCAAGTTTGTGAAATATACCAGCATCCTTATATAAACATGATGTTTCTTATATGAAAGCAAGCTAAATAGTAAATAAGCCGTCAAAATGTCCCCATCTTGCTAACAAGATATGGTTTTGTAATAAATAAAGTCGATATAAATTTTTCTCTTTCTAGCAAGATCTATTCTTCTTGATATGGAAGGGATCTCCTAATTTTTTGAACACCTCTGTCTTATTTGCACATAAATTTTATAATGTGTGGAACTTCAACTGCTGACATATCCTTGCATCAGGGTATTCCTACGGCTTTGGAAGTAAAAGGATAAGAATTAACAGAGAAATTGAGGTTCTACTGCATACCTTGATTGATTAATTCCAAAGCAACATTGTTTGGCAAATCCAAATTTCTTAAGAATTCTCTTTATAGCCGCATCGGTGTCTTAAGAAATATATATTTAGTACAATATATTTATAATTTAAATGTAGCTTTCTACTAAAAAATTAGATGAACTGCTTCTTCAAGATTTCACTCTAAAATTAGATATCACCAATTTACCATGCAACTATCTACTGAGATGGCACATGCTCTTACTGGCTTTAGCTGCCATGTGCACGCGCCACTTAGATGATTACTTGCTCCTAATTTGCTTCTTTAATGTTTGCTGCTTGCATGGTTCTCCTCATTTAATTTGGTTTCATACAGTGTTTCACTTTGTTATTGACTTTCCTTGCTTCATTAGATGGTGGAAGTAATAAAAAAGAAAATCTATTTCAGTAAGGCATGAAAGTGCACCAATGTGTTGCTTGATTTATTGCCTTGCATTATATGTTCTTTATTGCTTATAATGCAATGTTCTTTTTATTTTGCTTTTCAGTCCCTTGATTCGATCCAAGAGAACAGCTGAGGTTATATGGGATTCTCGCAAGGACAACGTGATAACAGAACCAGACCTTAGGGAGATTGATCTATATTCTTTTCAAGTTTGTGATAATATTAGTAAGGAACTGTGTTTTTCCTATAATTTTTTTTTTCACAAGTTGCACATATTCCTTTTCCCCAATCTGTCCTTATTAGGGCCTTCTAAAACATGAGGGGAAGGAGAAGTTTGGTAGTGCATATCGTCAATGGCAGAAAGATGCTGAAAACTTTCAAATTGATGGACATTATCCTGTTAGAGAACTCTGGGACCGAGCTGAGAGCTGCTGGAGCAAAATTTTGGCTCATGAAGGAAGGTCTGTGTTAGTAGTTGCACACAATGCTGTCAATCAAGCTCTTGTTGCCACTGCGATTGGTAAATCTTTTTGACAATATCTATTGCAAGCTTATTATGATACAGGATAGATCTAATTTTTTGTCTACATGTCTGTTCAGGTTTAGGAACAAAATACTTCAGGATTCTCCTACAAAGCAACTGCGGCCTGAGCGTGTTGGACTTCGTCCCTAGAATTGGAGGTGGCTCTCCACGTATAAGTCTTAATCGTTTAAATCAGGTTTAGGCACCAAAACATATGTTGTTTATTATAGTTTAAGGGTTTGTACTATGAAATTTTTTCATTATATTCTTACATCCACTTATGGATCCTTTTTTGCATTTTTTGTATGAGAATATATTAAAATGAAATCCTAAGACTCTAGTCTTTTGATTGATGGGAAATAGATCATGGAATCTTTAATCGTCTTCTGATTGATAGGAAATAGTTTCTAGGATCTTTTGTGCTGGTTCAAATATTAGAAACTGTTTTGCTATCCCTGCATACCATTCTTTCGTTTATGACTTAAACTTTATCCCACTGGGGCTTTTGACTATTCCTTTTGTATTCTTATCATATAAGAGCCTCTCTTATGTTGTTAGAATATTGATTATGCTAAATTGCTAACTTGTTTGTATATTTATTTTTATTGTTTAAGAGCTGGTTGAATTGACGAAGGGCTTGTTTGGCATCACTTTGTATTTTTATTTTAAAAAATCAATCAAAATTGTAAGAAAGTATGTTTATTTACTTATTTTTGTTTTTTCAAAACAAAATATTTTGTTTTAAACAAATATAAAAAATAAATTTGGTGTGTTTTATGTTTTTAAAGCATTTTTTTAAATTTTTTTCTTGACTATTGATTTGACTCCCAACTGACTCTTGACTCTCGTTGCCTTTGCCATAACCCTAGTCCCTCCACCTTTCTACACTTTTTGCCACCCTCGTTCAGCTAATTATGATTGATCTTTGTAATTAGTTTATTTTTTTTTTTTCAATTTATGATTCATGATGAGAAGATTATAAACATATTAAACATGATTTTATTGTCTGCTAGATCATAAATAAATTAAAAACAAATAACAAAAATAATTGTGATCTTTGATGACCCTAATCAATAATGAAATGGACTAGATTAAGTATATTTTTATTGTACACCATCCTTGGTCTTTATGCAAGGAGCTTAGAGTTTGAGATTTGAAATATTTTGATGCTTGTAAAATATTCTAAGAATAGAGGTAAACTTGAAGGGTATTATTGTACACCATCCTTGGTCTTCATTCAAGGAACTAAGATCATAGGCCCCTTAACCCTTTGGTGGTAAAAAATACTACTTTTTGCATTCTGTCTAGCCATGACAAATTTATATAGACTCACAAAATTGTTGACACTATTCTAATGTTTAAGTTCTATTAAATGGGACATAGCATTCTCAATATAACTCTTTGTTGCAATTCTAATGGAGACCACAAATTTGCATTTCATGTGGTGCTCATAGTTTTGGTGCCCATCCAGTGTTTTTAGAGTGACTGTGGTATTTGCTCAGGCGCCTGGTCAAGGCAGGGCCATCATGTGCCTCCTAAAGGGCACCATTACTATGATGCTACTTCATTGCTTTAAGCGCCAGCTATTGAGGCAGCACTTTGCCTTGGCTAGAGATACAAGTGTCAATAATTAAAAAGTTAAAGGTAGTACGTTGCTGATGGTTTTGGCATGGGCTATTGTGAAAAGGAAATCAAAAGTTGGAGAAACAAATGCCCTCTGGAAACAAGGATGTAGAGAAGCTTCTAGTTCCAGTTTAGTAAACCTTGAGGATGAAGATGATTAGTCTTAGAAAATAGATGTAAAATCGAAGGGTTATAAATCCAGTGACGTAGAAGCTTGCATAGATGATGATGAAGATGGATTATATAATATTAGTATATTAGATTATCTTAGGCTACATAAACTACTAACAAACTTTAGTTTAATTTTTATTGTTTAAGATGGTTGATTTAGCGTGATTCTTGACTTTGGAATTGCTTGGAAATTATTTTTCGCACCGTGGCTTGATTTGATAATTATACTTTTTCACTCATAAAAATACTTCTTATAATTAAAATAAGGTTATAAGTAATATAGCAAAATTTTTAGCATTTGGCTTCGTTTGTTTTAGCATCTAGGATGATGCATAGTGCCTCAGGTGGCAAATAACAATATTGCGTTGTGGTGGCACCTAGCTTTTTTGATTTTGGATAAACATATCACATTGAGCATGCCTAGACATGCCTAGGGATTCTGATAATTTTAGGCTCCTATTTATTTCACATTAAACTCTTTAATTTTTTTAATTGTCGTGATATTGCTCTAAGATTTAATGTATTTTCCTTTTATTGCAGACGCCAAATTCTCCGGTTTCTCATGAAAGTTCTGGTGGAAGGAAAACTAACGCGCAGATTATTTTAGTATGCCATGGGGCCACACAGAGTAATGAAGTATGATAAGCTGCTTAAGACAGTCCTATAATAGTATGCCATCAACCAAACTAATATTTTTTTATGCTGTTGGCTGGGTTCCTTTTTAAAAAATTTGAAGCAATTTTAGTTTTTACTAGAGTGATTGGTACTTATCGATGCAGTTCTTTATATTTTTTTTCTTATTTGTTGCAGAATTTTTTTTTTTTAAATTTGTTTGGGCCCATTGTTAGACTGGTCCAGCCGGTCCAATAGAAGGGAACGACCATTGTTTACTCCACGCAAAAGCCTAGTTCTCCCCCATTGGGGTGGAGCCCTGGGAATTAATGCCGGGGGGGGGGGTCGGCTAGGAGGAGATTAATTAAGAAATAATTTCAAATTGAATTCAAATAGGAGAGGGAAATAAGTAAGGAAATAGAGCATATTTGGGGCTGATTTTAGAGGAAATTAGGGGAGGGCTTCTTTTGTATTTGTTGTTTATTGTATGTTTTAAGTAGTTGATTTACCATAGGGTTAGAGTTATGCATATTTCGGATTTTTTCTGCTGTAGTTCTTTTCTTGGAGGCTTCCTAGCGGCGTTTAGGTTGTTTGGGAGACCCGATTTACCTCTCAAATTATTGATCAACTGTATCTTGTTTTTCTTGTTGAAGTATTAATATAAAATCAGCCATTATTTTGGTATTCCTGTAGTTTTCTGTTTGTTTGTTTTTTGATTTTACATCCGAGGCACATCACCCATTTCATAAGTATTGGAGTGCATGCTTATCAAGTGAAGGAACGAGTCATATCAAAGTTGTTATTAATGAACAATTTCCACCAATTTAACGTGACAATGTCTGGCAGAGCTGGTGTGCGTAGTGATAAATCAGGTAGTTTAACATAAAACATGAGAAAGTGTGCGATCTATGTTGATATAAAGTAACAAGGCCATTTTAATGTATAATATTGCGTAGTTTTAGATGTCAAATTTTATTGAACTAGGAAGATACATGTCCGTTTCTTATGCTCTGAATCGTTGCCTTATGGTATTTATGAAGTAGGATCAGTCTGTAGATGGACTCTACAACCTTCTTCATTTTCATGCTCAGAGATGTGGTATACTAACACTTATTTTAAAATGTTTTACAAGTTTACTTTTGCCTCTTATATCTAGGCTGCATTTTCAGATATCGGGTTTGAGCCCTTAAATATGCTTGGGGTTATACAGGTATTTTTTATGTCTAGAACTGATGAAGTTATTTGCACTTAGTTTTCATTTATCCACCCATACCTAGTTATCCTAATTGAAACTGCAGTCTCAAAAAATTGCAGAGCTACTTTTAGACTTGAAGATGAGTTGTCTAATATGCAGTCCAAGGATTGCTTCTGCCGACACTGCTACTGCCATATGTGAGGTGAATATGTCTCTTACATTTATAAAAAGATGTTCCGGTGGATTGCTTTTATGTGAATTTAATCTATATATATTCCAAACTCTTTTATTTAATTCAACTCCGGCAGTTGTGATCGTAGGTTCAAGAAGCAGCAGATTGCTTGGGTGCTGACTGTGTTCCTCGTTATGTAGAGACGAAAAAAATGCTAGAACTTGAAGTTGAACCTATTCTTCAGCGGGCACTTAAGGTAAACTATTTTCCATGTTTGTAGTCATCTGTTATTCTTTTTCTAATTAGAAATTCAATGGTAATTTGCTTCCTTTTCATGTTCATTAGTGTGCCAAATGGAACCATAAAAAAAAAAATTTCTTCTTCCGGACAAGAAGGTTGAATTAAGCTGACTTTTGCATGGAAACCTTAACGTCTATTTTGTTCTCAAGTGGAATTAGTTCATCTAACTTAAATTAAGAAAGAAGGCTAGAGGCTTAAGACTCGATCTTAGTTAATTTTAATAGCTAAACATAATCACGTAATCCATCATCTCTGGGGGGGTAAAAAGGCTAATGCGTGCTTAATATTCAGGGCATTTATCATAAAATTTAGACTGATCCTTATGCATGAAGTGCTTGGAACATTTATCACGTGATCATTTTTTAGAACTAATCCTGAATAATGAATTAGTAGCACAATTGAATATTTAATAAATCCCTAATTATGGTGTTATTTAACTTGTTAGTGATTGAATTTATAGTTTCATGACTAGTTATTTATTTAAATTTTCAATAAGCAATTTGACAATTTAACCTCTAATAATATATGCACTATATAATAAATTATGTACTGATAATAAATAAGGATGATATGATTTTTCTGATGTCAACTTAAATTTGTGTTTAGCAACTAATTGATATATTACTTGTTTAATGAGGAGATGGTCAAAAGGGGTGAACAAGCGTAACTTTAATCTAGCCTTCTTTAGGTGAATTTAAGCGTTTCCATTCATGGGATAAGTTGAGCTTATATTTTATTGAACTATGTTTAGCATTATTATTTTTGTTGATGAATGCTATACTTTTAAATAAACCTATATTTAAATCAATATCATCTAGCCAACTGTCCTTGTGATAGCTAACATGTCATTTATTATTAGAAATTTGGATAACTCTTCTTGTAATTTGGTATATTTGTAAAAAGATATAATAGTTTTAAAATTTTGTAAACATGATTACTAGTATACCATGTTTTATATCTAAGATAATTTTATTACTAAGATAATTGATCCTAGCATGCATGCTAGGATTTCTTAAAGTCCTAATATTAGCATAGAATTATATCAATTAAGTTATCTATATTTGGAGAGTGTTGTTGGTTATTTAAGTGTATAGTAAATATTGTATTAGATCTTCTATTATAAAATACAGGGGATATTTTATGAATAATACACACTAATTTTTTTTAACAATATTGCAGAGCCTAATTAGTCTTATTAGTTATTGCTCTCTTTCTCCCTTTTTTGAGCTTGATCCCGATCCCGTAAGCCTGCTTCTGTTGATAGTGCTTTTGCCTGAGTCCATGCCCCCTTTGGTCCGTAATGCTCACTCTGATCCACCACACTTGCTTCGCTTGCTCATTGCTCGTGACCTCTCTAGTTCTCCTCATCGTCTGCTTGCATGATCTTGTAGCCCTTTGCCACACAACATCGGCTACCCTTCTAATGGCTTCCTACTCGTGTGCTATTGCCATAATACACTAGGGCGAGACCACTTTATGGCTCATCCAATTTCTATGATTTGAGTTACCTCATGGATTCAATCTCTTTTTCATAATGTCAAGAATTTCACCCATATTCCAATGAGTCAAAATACCCCATCGATGCCAACATCAAATTCAATGGTACCAATTATTTCATATGGTCAAGGGACGTTTCACTTCCTTTTTTGTTGTCATGATATACTCCATTTTGATGCTTCTCCTTTGATAAAACTGTCATAGTTGACTTGGTTGATATGAATAGTTTTGATCCTCCTATTACCTGTGGTCATTTTAAGAGTCTGCCAAAAAATGTAGTTTTTTTGGCTCAACATACTTCCAAAGAAGTACTATCTTTCACGTCTATATTCTCTATTCTAAGATTTTTTTTCTGTTCAACAAAATAATATGCAGATCCAGGACTATTATAGCACATTAAGATTAAATTAGGACAAGTTCAATTGGGCCCCTTCACTGCTTATTTGATTATTAGTAGAAGCTAAATGAAGAATTCTTTATCACCAAATTTATCTATGATTTGCTTCATTTTTTATACGGTGTGAAATTTTAGTTGATGGCAGCCCTTACGATTTAACATTTAGATTATTCTCTTGGATTCTTTGCTTCACAGAGCTCTTTACTCTCCTAACTTACCCTTCTCACAACTTTTGTTTCTTTGTCCTTTGGATTAGTTATGCTCAATATGATCAATTGCTTCAATGATCTCAAACATCTATGTATATGTCTCAATTGTCTCTTTCTATGGGTTTGCACTGGCTATCTCTATCGGTATATCTTGATTTTAGATTTAGTTGTCTGTTCATTTATGATAGGAAACTACAAATTATTTTTATATCTCCACATGTCTATCACCTATTGCTGTTGTTTATGGTTTTGTAATTTTTCTAACATTGTTCTACCTTGCCTCAGATTTCAAGGAAATCAAACCCTATTCGAGTGGGATGGTTTGATGACCTCGATGATACCAGCATGGTAGAACTATGGTCTCAGTCAAGGAAAGCCTGGCTTTCCCTTCTACAGCAATTATCAAATGATTCAGAATCAGAACCAGAATCAGAAAGAAATGTTGTGGTCGTTGCACACCCTGCTGCTCATATTGCACTCATAGCACATTGTCTCAAATTAACCCCAGAATGGACGGGTTCTTTCCATCTCGATACTGGCAGCATCAGCGTCATTGATTTTCCTGATGGGCCTGAGGGAAAAGGTGTCTTACGATGTTTGAACTATACTGCACACCTGGGTAGATGGTCTATTCCCGTGACAAGATCACCTGGAAATGATGAGGAGTTCTAGGCTATGATAGCAACCATTGAATCACTGGTACTCTCCATTCTCTTTACACTAAATCAATTTACTTTGAAACCTTTTGAACTTTAAAGTTTTCCCTGCCAATATTTGCATTGCCAAGTTCAAGTTGAGCTCGGTATTGTTTCCCGCTTTGTCAAGATATATTAATTACATGAATCTGGTTTATTGTGTAGATGCGTTATTGTTAGGGAACAATGAATCAAATATAAAGAGAAATAGTAAAGAGAATCCAAAAATATTCTTACAACCAAAATTTGTTCGGTCGAACCATGCCAAGTTATTGTTAGGTCGAACCCCGTCAGGGGCGCTGCCTCCTTGGACCCCCGACATATATGTGAAATCTCTACACTTTTACTTTAGACGGTATATGAGCCATGTGAGTGTATTATGTTGTATTTGTTACTGAATAAAATCTTAAATCAATAGCAACGAGTTTTATATATGTTAAAAAAAGGATTTACATTTAAATAAGTAGCATCAATGTAGTCATAGGATTTGCTTGGGATGATTGCATTTTTTTTATAAAGATGAATATAAAGTTATTGTGGGGAACATAATTTTTTTGAAAGTTGTTATAAAAAAGTAAATTTTTAGTAAATTTTTTTTTTCAAAAGCAATAAGAAAATAGTAATAAAATAGAATTAATAGGCTCAAAATTTTTATGTGGAGATTTATCCCTAATTATCAAGCTACCAAGACAAAAGAGGCTAATTTTGATAACATATTGATAGCTTCTTTTAGAGTATCTATTATGTTGAGATATGTGGCGGGTTAATGAGATGAGAGATGTATTTGATGGTTGGGAGTATGTGTAGAGCTTCATATTCATAGCCGTTGTTAGATTATAATGTAATGATTTTACAATCAAAGTATTTTTTTTGGCTCAATTTTATAAAGCTAATGAAGACATGATAAACATTAGATTTTTACTTAAGTGGATAGTACCATATACATTTGCCAAAAAAAGAAAAAAAAAAAAAGACAAACAATACGTCTAGATTGAGTGAAATTATTCTGTGCAGATACGAATGTTGTTCAGACACAAATCATAGTGTGTCTCGTCACCTATTTGATGTATATCAAGGCTATGTAACAAGTGATGTGGCAGGCTTTGATTTGCCTCCGAATGATCCGGTATCCGCACAGAATAATTTCTCTTAGATTGAACTAGGAAACTAAATATTTGAGAATTGAGATTGATTGATGGACTATTCTATCATGCCATTTGGAGAATGAAGTTTTGGCACTAGAAAAAAGAAAAAGAGGTGACTTAAGCGAATGGATTATCTATTCATACACATATCTTTAATTTATTTATCATGTAAATAAATTAATATTTTTAAAAAAATGTATAAATTTTAATTAACTTATATTTCATTATGAACGATTAATCGAGTAATATTGATAATATTTGCAAATATATTTAGTATTTTTTTAACGTTGCATTACAACATTAAGAATCAAATAAAATACTTCCTTTCAACATAATAAGATAATAGACTATCATGAAGCTAATAACCCCTTATCTTATAATATAATTAATGTTTGATAATTCTCAACATAGAAAATGCTCTCTCTATTATAGCAGAAGTGATTCGTGAAGTTAATGCTAAAATAATAAGATTGTAAATTATGCAAATAAACATCATTCTTCTTTATTATTACAATTTTTTTGTAAGATTAAAAATGTTGCTTAAAGATGAAAATTCTAAGTAGGAGACTTTAAAATTATATGGAAACAATGCCAAATGGGTCCCTCCCAGCTTCATCATATAGAACAAGGACATGTATTTTTGGGAAATCGTTTGTGTTTCCCAGGGCTCTATACGCCTAGTTATTTTAAATGTGTATCATACAAGTGAATTGGCTGGACATTTCGGAAGAGATAAAACTCTTATTTTAATAGAAGAACACTTATATTTGCCCTTTCTAGCTAGATATGTTGCCAGATTTGTTCAGCAATGTAGAGTTTGCAAATTGGGAGCTTTACACTCTGTTACTAGTCCCAAAAGCCCCATGGATCGTTGATAGCATTGATTTTGTAATTGGACTGACTCACACACAGTGACATAAGGATTCTAGAATGGTTGCGGTTGATGGGTTCTAAAAAATGGCTCACTTTGTGCCTTGCAACAAGACACTTGACGTCACCAATGTAGCTAATCTTTACTTCTAAGAAATTGTTCGACTACGCGACATCCCTTGGATGATAACGTTTGATTGCATTGTCAAATTCCTCAGTTATTTTTGGAGAATATTATGGGAAAAAATAGGGACAAAACTTCAATTTTTCATCAGCCGCACACTTCTGAAAAGACAATCAAACTGAAACGGTAAATAGAAGGTTAAGAAATCGGCTGCGATGCTTTGTTGGGAAGAATATTCACCAATGGAATCTCATTCTAGCTCAAGTAGAGTTTGCCTTCAACAGATCCACCAATCAATCGATGTGCGGAAATCACACGTCTAGTAGAAATCTGGTGACGGGCGGAAGATCAATGTCGATTAGTGTCTGGGAGGTGGTTGAGGAGGAGTCTCTTTCTTTTCTTCTTGCTTCCTTGCTTAATTCCGGCGTTAGTTGGCTATCGGGAAGAACTCAGGTGTCAGTTGGCTGCCTGGTGGAAGTCTGACGGTGGTCAAGGAGGAGTCTCTTGCTTCTCTTCCTTTTTTTTCCTTATATTCTTACTTTCTTGCTTCCTTCTTCCTCCTCCCTTTCCTCTCTCCTTCAATGAAGAATGGAAGGTCTATTTATAATTTTCTGAGAGTGACATAACTAATAAATAGGAGGAAGATCAAGGGTAAATTTGTAGTGGCTTGAATGAACGACCGATGTTGAATCACTTGATCGTAAACTGTTTACTGGACATTTGAATGTCTCAATGATATCATAATTTGACGATCATGGGCTCATTGGATTCTTCTCGCCGAGCCGCTCGATTCAACTATAAGCATGTCATGTTTGGAAACCGTTTGGTAATCCAAATTATGGATTGAACCTTCCAAATGCGCTTCGGGTCTTTGATTTGGACTCATTTGGGCTCGGATTGAGTCGAATTTGGTGTCGCTGGGTTTGTATTTCCGAGATGTTCAGTTCGACTATAAATTTGCTGAAATCGGAGTTTAGATGATCTCCAATTTAATTTTTGAAGTTTTCAATCTTGATTTTGCTTCGAGATTTGTGCCCCATCAACATAATTTTTTGATGATATATCAAAGCTGGAAAGTATAAATAGTGGGCTTTGAAAGCAAGCCTCTTTCCATATTGTTGATAGTGAGCATTAAAGGACGCTTCAAAGGTGAAGCATCACATTTCGAGCATGCAAGCGCTTAGTCTGGTTCTTCGTGATTTCTCTTGGGGCTTGCAACTCGAAGCTTTTGGGTTCGGCTCATAGGCTCCATCGACTTCACAGTTTTGAAAGAGCACAAAACTAATACCATATTGATTGGGCATACAGGACTTATAATGAACTAAGCTTTCAGATCTAAGCAGGATTTAATTCACAAGGAAGAAAAACTTGGCCTCTGCCATTCAGTCAACTCGTCAGACTTGTTTATGGAGGTTGCTCTGCAATTATTGGCAAACCCTTACAGATGTTTGCATTCAAGACGTTGAAGTGGACTTGTGACAGCTTATGAAAAACAAGCATGAAATTTCAACGTCGGCAAGAAATTGTCCATCTGTTTCGATGGAGAAAGGATAGCTCAATTTAATATCAATGTCTCAAGAGAGAGAGAGAGAGAGAGATTACCATTAGTAATTTTTTTCTTCCTAGGTAAAGGGAAAGATAGTACATGATGGGAGACATAATTTGAATGTGGTGTTGAAGTAAAGTTAAGCACTTTGAATGGATAGATTATATGTGCGGAATTCGTACATAGAGAATCGTTCAATTTTGTCACTGTTAATAGTAAAAGCGTAGTTACCGTTCACTGTTCATCCTTGTGCTTTTACTATTCACAATCACAAAACCGAACGGTTCTCTGTGTCTGAACTCCGCACGTAATAATCTGTCCTCTGAATGCGGCAAGAGCCAAAGAAGATACATGTGTAAAACATGATTCAAGTTCATTTGCGGTGTAAGGGTGAAGTCGTTAATAATAGAGGTAGTTTAGCATAGATAGGCAAGGATTTATTAATCTTATCTACCATTAGAGTGCTCAACCATCTATGTTCAAAAACCTCTCTAAGGAGACTCTCTAACATTATCTGTCACTCGAGCGACTATAACCTTTTCATGTTCTATCTATAAGTATAAAACCAGTCATCCAACGGTCTCTTAAAAGTCAATATTCTTTAGCTAATAAAGAATTCCAATCCTTCCAACCAAAGTAATCCAAAGAACAAACCCATACAGAACACAACTACATCCTGCAATTCCTTAGAAATAACAAAACACATCGTAGAGTTTGACAAATCAAAAACCTTTATAAATTTCAACCTTCAAATTTAATTCTCAGCCGGCCCGACATTTAAATTCCACCAACTAATCACATACACCTCCTCGCTCCGTCACCACCTATAAAACCATCATCACCACCGCCACCATCACCACCACCACCACTCTCCCACTTCTCACCGCCCCTCCATCTCTCCCATGGCCATTTCGCTCGTCTTTCTCACCATCACCACCATCCTCTCCATCTCCTTCCTCACCCTGCTCTTTCTCTTCCGCTTCCTATTCTTCCGCCCTTCCAAATCCTCAAACCTCCCTCCCGGCCCCCCCTGCTTCCCCCTCCTCGGCAACCTCCTCCAGCTCGCCCTCTCCCGCAAACAACTCATTCACTACATCCCCGACCTCATTCCCCTCTACGGCCCTATCTTCACTCTCCGGTTCGGCTCCCAAACTCACATCTTCATCACCAACCCCGAACTCGCCCACGAAGCTCTGATCCAAAAAAGTCAACTTTTCGCCTCACGCCCGGCCGAAACCCCCATCCGCAGCATCTTCAGCTGCAACAAATTCACCGTCAATTCCGCTTTCTACGGCCCCGATTGGCGCATCTTACGCCGCAACATGGTCTCCAACATTCTCAGTCCCACCCGCCTCAAAACCTTCGATTCCCTCCGCCAAACCGCTATAAACCGATTCATCGATCACATCCGCGCTGAATCCTCTTCCAACAGCGAAATTTCGGTCCTCCGCAACACGCGCTTCGCTGTCTTCCACATTCTGATATCGATGTGCTTCGGCCTCGATCTCCACGATAACGAAATTAATAAGATCGACATTCTCATGAAAAAAGTCCTCATCACCGCTAGTCCTCAAATGGACGACTTCTTACCTTTGATCAAACCGTTCTTCGCCAAGAAGCGCGCGGAAGCAATCAAAGTCCGAAAAGAGCAGATCGACGCCATTGTCCCCTTAATCAACAAACGCCGCGGGATTCTTGAAAACCCTGCGGCCCATCCCGACGCCACAAACTTCTCATATCTCGATTCGTTGCTCGATCTCCAGGTCAGAAACTCCGCCCCGCCCACCGACGCCGAGCTGGTGACTCTCTGCTCGGAGTTTCTGAACGGGGGAACTGACACCACCGCCACTGCGATCGAGTGGGGAATCGCGGAGCTGATCGATAAGCCATCGATTCAATCAAGAATATACGAAGAGATAGCTGCGGTGGTTGGGAAATATGCGCGGGTAATAAACGAGAATGATACGGAAGGAATGGTTTACCTTCAGGCGTTTGTGAAGGAACTGTTGAGGAAACACCCGCCGGCGTATTTCACGTTAACGCACGCGGCGGTGGAGGATGGGAAGTTGGGGGGTTACGATGTGCCGAAAGATGCTAATTTGGAGATATATCTTCCAGCGATAGCGCAGGATCCGAGGCTGTGGAAGGACGCCGGGGAGTTCAAGCCGGAGAGGTTCTTGACGGGAGGGGAGAATGCGGATATGACAGGGGTGAAGGAGATAAAGATGATACCTTTTGGGGCGGGGAGGAGAGTTTGTCCGGGAATGGGGATGGGGATGATGCATATAACGCTTCTGCTGGCGAGGATGGTTCAGGAGTTTGAGTGGCGGAATCCGGCGGAGAAGAAGCTTAATTTTGGAAGCAAGTTTTTGTTCACTGTAGTCATGGAGCGGCCGCTGAGGGCCATAGCGGTGCCTAGGAAGTAGTGCTTGTGGGCTCATCAATATACTTAAAATAGTTTATATTAATTTTAGTCAGATTATTCTGACATTATTTTTTTATATTATATTATTTATGAAAAGTTATAAGTTTTTTTTTTTGAATTATGATATTGTGGGTGAAAAAAAAAGGACAGATGATTGTTCAACTAAGATAATTTATATTAATATGTGGGTGGATTTACTTAAGAGTTCTTTTTATATTTATTTATATAATTATCTAAGAATATAACGATTATGTGCTATTTATATTTTGTAAATTTTTCTAAAATATAATATTGATATTCTTCTTGTGTTCAATCAAACTATCACTTGATATATTTCTAAAAAATTCACTTGAGCAAGATGAATATCAAGGTAATATTTGAATGAGAAATTTTAAGAATTAAATTCAAGATCATCGAAGCTATGTTTTGCATAAACTTATAGTCTAATTGAACGTCTACACAACTCTCCTTGGCCTATTGGTTGAGAGCTTAGGCTTCCAATTAAGAGGTTCAGTGTTCGAGTCTATGTGTATGTGTTGTGTGTGTGAGTTTGCCTTAAATGGCCTAAATGTCCAGCATCGCACGACCACGCATCTCCAAGCGCCCCGCACTTTCAACCCTGCTCTCCAAGAGCAACCGACACTACCCCAGTGTCCCCCCCGGACTCCACCTCTATCCGTGCCAGCAAGCTTGCATCAACGCCATCTTGCTGCAAGAAATCCTTGAATTCACGTCGCCTTCTCAGCTTGCTAGACAACTGCCGATGTCACCATGACATCACCATGGCATCACCTTCTGCATAATCTTGATCAAATCCAGCGTCCAGCCGTTCTATCCGGGTAGGAAGGCTCAAGATCCTCCAAACGTTCTCCTTCCAAGCCACTGCTCTTGTGCGAATGACACACGCAAGAAAGGCCTCTCGATCCGCAAGAAACGCAAGAAGTTCTGCCCGTTCTCTCTTGCTGGCAAGATCGCACGAGCCAGTCCGCCTCACGCGAACTGAATCGCGACACCAGGTCGCTGGACCACGAGACAAGTCCTCGCGCCTTCGGCCAGCGTCTGCACGCGGTCTGCTTGTCTAACCGCAGAACTCCACGCTCCGGCAGCGTTCGCCTTCTGCCTTCTTTCCTCCATCCAAGATCGGTCTGCGGCAACCCAGCTCCCGATTCCGCCCGCACACCGGACCAAGATCCTCTGGCTTTCCTTCTTGCGTCAACAGAAACCACCGTCCGTGCTCCCTTCGCCGAGCCGAAGTCGCCTCCGATCGCGACACCCGCTACCTGTCGCCGCCGAGACTGCCTTCTTCCGTTTCTTTAGACAAGAAACCTTCTCTCCTCCATCTCGAGATCGCCACCGCCGTGGCTCTGATACCAGATGTGAGATCCCTTCACTTGAGGAAGAAGCACTTCCTCATGGATCTTGCAAGAGGAGGAGGAGGGAGAGAGGAGAGGGAAGGCGGTGAGCCAAATGCACAGCAAATCTTTATTTCCTTTGGCTGCCTCCTAATACAAAACTAAAGCCTATAAATAGGCTTCTACAAGCTATACAAATAGCTACACCTAAGCTATACAAAAACAAACCTAAATCTAGGACTTATACCTAACAATATACTTATCTAAGAAAATAACGATTATGTGCTATTTATATTTTGTAAATTTTTCTAAAATATAATATTGATATTCTTCTTGTGTTCAATCAAACTATCACTTGATATATTTCTAAAAAATTCACTTGAGCAAGATGAATATCAAGGTAATATTTGAATGAGAAATTTTAAGAATTAAATTCAAGATCATCGAAGCTATGTTTTGCATAAACTTATAGTCTAATTGAACGTCTACACAACTCTCCTTGGCCTATTGGTTGAGAGCTTAGGCTTCCAATTAAGAGGTTCAGTGTTCGAGTCTATGTGTATGTGTTGTGTGTGTGAGTTTGCCTTAAATGGCCTAAATGTCCAAAAAAAAAAAAAAATTGAACGTCTTGACAAGATGAATCTAAAAATATCAAAATAATCTAATTTGAGTTCAAATGAATTTAAATCAACCACAATTATATATGTAGGAAAATTCATGACTTTAATTAGAGGACAAATTAATTTTTAGATTTCGTATGTTAATAGTCAAATCAAGCATCTTGACGAAACAAATCAAGTGAGCTCAAAATTGTCTAATTCTAACATCATTAACACATTTAAATGCTATATATATATTCATGATCAAGTTGATTAATAAGGGTCATTCCATGAATTTTTTTTTTAAATTTAGTTAAAATTTATCGAAACACCCCCCTCAAAAAGCTATATATAAATAGAGTTTCATTTTCTACATGAGAGTGATTCATGAGTTCATAGATTCTTAGGACTCTATTGCCTTCCCCGATAATCACCATCAAAGGCCATTATATGACTTCCACCATTCAATTATTATCCTTTGAATAGAAACATATAATTATATCATTTGACATTCGTTGTCCAATCATGAGCACATGACCTTTGTTATATTATCATTGCTTGACTGACATTGTATAATCACTTTCACCTATCATCACTTCTTCTGTAATCTCTATAATTAGAGTTAGACAATTCTACTTAATTAAGTAATCCCACATTTTTCAATTACAAGGAAGAGCAACATCTTGGATCTTTAATTATGTAATGGACTATTTTAAGTGGGCCATGCTATGTTGTTTTCCCCCTTTTCGATTTGTCCTATAAAAAATTATAATGTCTTTTACAACTATTATTTGTGTATGCTTGTTTTTTTGTGTATAAAATTAAAATATCACACTCTCTATATAATTATAAATTTTTTAGCACGCAACAACTATTATTTTCTTTTCTTTTCAACTTCAAAATTCCCAAATGCCCAATTGAGGATCAAAGACTAGTTCTGATACCAAAATGTTGGCCAAATTCAATTTCATTGCCAAAAAAGGAAGAAAAAATAAATAAAATGGTAGAGGAGCAATTTATGCACAGTTGGGAAAATACCTAGCAATTGCGCGGCTTGGCTCAGTTCAGCCCTAGTAACTGTAATATAATCGATTCATTTTGTAGTGAAACCACCTGATCAAAGAGACTTAGTCACAACAGTTATCTAGCAACACCATTTGGTGATAAAATCAATAGGTTAAAGTATATGCGTCACATCCTTACTAGTGTGATATCTTTTATAGATTGATCATAGCATTACTCAATGGGGTATTGGTTCATTGTGAGCTTAAATTTATCTTAAACTTCTCACATTCGACAAACTGATGTTGATGGTGGATGGATTATTACTTTAAGTTTAGTGCAATCAATTTTGCTTAAATTTTTTTAATAATGTGATTTTTTTTTTGTATTTTTGTCTTAATTTGAGCTAGAAATGAATTGCATCGGGATTAGCCAGTAGTTTCAAAATGATACTACAACAGAAGAAAGGAAAAAAAGACAAGTGTTAACAAAGAAGCTAGAGTGACAACTGTTGACTTGGCCTTGAGAGACCTCCTCTCAACTGCCTATGAACTCTGTACAGCTTACTTAATCATCTGCTAGGTCTTATCGGAGAGTGCTAGCTACCACTCTCCTTCAGAACTGTGGAGTGATCTGCCACTACTGCCCTGATTGTAACTCTAACTGTCACTGCGGCTGGAACTGTGGCTAGGACTGTGGCTGGGACTAGAGATCATCTGAACTGTCTGGGTAGCCTTGTCTAAAGGCTGTATTTGTAATATCAAAAAATCTGCTCCAGGATCATCCAGGACGATCTGGATCGTCCTTGGACGATCAGTTGTAATTTTGCTCCAGAATTTGCCCAGTTTTGCTCCAGGTGATTTTCTGTACATATCGTACAGGCCGATTTGGACATCGTCCAGGCCGATCGGCACTGTAGAAAATTTTGGTGATTTATAGTAGCTCTGTTGTTCTGTGGTTGTGTGTCTGTTGAGTTTAAATATTTGGAAGATTCAATTCAGAAACCAATTCCAAAGCCAGATCCTGGATAAGAAGGTTTTGTCGCGGTCCGGCTCGGGCGGGATCCGTCCCCGTCGGGTCGGGTCGTGACAGTATCGAATCACTGTTCTGGAGATGGATCTTCCCGGTGGCCATCTGAGTCTGTAAGTGCATGACTTTGGCGTCCGTAGCTACTGATCTCGGAGATCCTCCTGCCTCGGGGTCTCCCTGCTCATCCTGGTCCTCGGGCTCTCTCTGCTCACCTGAGTGACCTCGACGGATAGTCTCACAGACCTGGTGTACTGGTATGTCCTCCTCTGAATCAGCTCCTAGTGTATCATCCTCTAAAAAGGCTCGACGGAGTGCCTTTATGTAGGGACTCATAGGGGAAGTGATCCTATGAGTGCTGGGAACTAAAGGTGTCTCAACTCGGTCTGATGATCTATCAGGAGTAGCTACTACATTCTCATCACAAGTCATCGGGACCGCCTCGGACCCTGAAGGAACTGCTACATCCATCTGATCTACTGCATCTGCTGTCTGAACTACCTCTGCCAACTGCGCTATCTCAACTGACTGTACTGCCTCAACGGGTCGTACTGCCTCTACTAACTGAACTGACTCGACAGGGGTATTTGCCTGTCGTCGTCTCCAAACTCGCCTACCGCGGCGGGGCTCGGTATGGGTAGCCGGCAGCTGAAGGGCTACCACAACTGAACTGATCTGCAGCCAAGCGGGCTCCTGCTGCTGTCTCTGTCTGCGGCGACGTGGGCGTCGTCCGACAACAGGAGTAACTACCGGCAATCTAACCACTGGAACTATATTTGCTAGCTGCTGAGGTGTCTGTCTTCTCTGTCAACTGTAAAGCCTCATCACAGTCTGTCTCCGTAGCTGAAAAGTAGCCTGAGAAATTTGTCGGAGTAACCTCTCCCGACTGACAGGCCCTCTACCACGAGCTAGGCAGACGATGTATCGAATCCTCTGAGTGAGGGTTCAAACACCAGCTTCCTTGGGGACCCTAGCCCGGGGAAAAGTAGTGGTATCAGGAGGAGCCGCCGCAATGTGGGCAACGTCCTCCTCATCCCTACTGCGTGTCAGTGGAGAGAAGCGTCCTTCCTGGATCGCCTTTATCTCAGGAGCTACTATCACCTCTGGGGTGGGTACTGCTGCGACCGGTCGTGGTCTCCGCTGCCTGGGAGCCACTGCCCTATGAACTAGCTCCTGGTGAGCTATCGCATCTGCCATCCACTACCTCTCGCAAGAATATTAAGTGGCAGACAACTTTGCCTTTCTGCATGTGACGTCCTTTGAACTTTAATGTCACTAATTCATTAGAAGTTAGGGAAGCTTGCCAGCAAAAGAAGAAAAATATTCAATAAAGCTTTATTATTATTATTAATATTTATATTTACTTGCTTGATGTTACGTTGAAGGCTTGAGCTTGTGGTTGCCAAATAAAAAACAACTTAATTGTGATGATGTTTTATACTTAGGGGAATCAAACTCATCCAAAATATCGATTTGAATATGTTAAGAAAAAAATCACTAATGAAGCACAAGGACTCATTATCATGACCCATAATGTTAGCAGTAGGCAATTCTTTGCTTTGTTGGCCTCCTTTTCCAAATCAAATTTATAATCTTCATAATCTCATTTTTTATGCATTTTAGAGCTTTTGAAGTTTAAAATGATAACTATTTTGTATGCCAAAGTTGCAATATTTTTGGAGGATAAATCAGATTTGTTTGATGATTATTTTCCATATAATTGATGAAAAAAAGGTTAATGAAACTTTAGAATCAGTCAGAGCATCAATATGACAGGATCTATCTCCTATTTATCTGATAAATGTCCAGTAGTTTGTTCAAAGGTCTATGAACTTACATGATTATAGGAAGAAGTTAGAGCACCAAATTCGACATCTCTAATTGGTGAAGTTATCGGTGCACGTCTTGTTTCTTCTAACGGGAGTCTTACATACACTAAAGTGTCTTGGAGAGCACACTCCAACCTTTTGGTTTGCAAGACAAAGACATATATTTTCGGATGATTTGAGCTTTAACGTCCGAAAATAGCGAGGAAACTAATGTGGCACCAAAAAATCATCTTGATTAGGCACGACAACTTCCAAAATTAAATTTGCGATCATCCAAACACAAATTTCAACAAACATATAGTCAAATTGAACATCTCAACGGCACAAATCCAATAACACCAAAATTAGTTCAATCCGAGCCCAAATGGGTCCAACTCAAGGGACAAAACTTATTTGGAAGTTTCAATGTATAAATTGGATGACCAAATGATATCCAAATATAGCATGCTTATAATTGAATCGAGCAGTTTGACAAGGCGAATCCAACAAGTCTAAGATCACTTAATTCTGACATCATTTGGAAACATAAATGTTTAACAAATGTTCTATGATCAAGGAGATCAATATGATCCATTCGATTAAACACTCCGATTTTGTCATTGATTATCATTATATTTATGGGGCATGCCACTCTTAAAAATCTATAAATAGACCCCCATATCCCACATGAAAGGGGGCTTGGAGCCTAGACCTTTAGTTGGAGATTGGAGAGAGCTCTAAGTCTTCATGGATCTAGAGCTCCACCCAGGAACCACCGCCGGAGAACCTCCTTCGACCATTGGAAAACCATCGCTCGACCGCCAACCTTCGCTGAACAACCGCCCGACCATCATCGTACCACCTCCAGGTCATCATCGAAACACTGCCTGACGATCATCGAACCACCACCCAGCCACTGGACGTCGCTAGACATCCAATTGGTTGTCGCCCATTGCCAGAGATCTACTCGACTGTCAACCGGTGCCAGACTTTCGTTTGACCATCGTCAGACCCCCACCCAGCCACCGACTATCACCTGACGTCCACTTGGCCACCGATCACAACTAGACTTATGCCCGACCGTCGTCAGACAACCACCTGATTGCTTACCGTTGTCAGACTTCCACTAGGCCACCGATCACTGCCAAACCTTCGTCTGCGACATACCATCGTTGGACCTCCTCCGCTCGGCTGCCATCGATACACCCCTCCAACCTCTGTCACCTCTTAATGACGGTCCTTCTGATCCCCTTCGCCCGCTGACTGCAGTCCCTGCGACTTCCATCGCCCGCCGACCATGACTCTTCTGACATTCGTTGCTTGTCAACCGCTATCCCTTCAACCACCATTGCCTACTGACTACGGTCCCTCAGAATATCGTCACCTGCTCGACTACAGCTCATTTGAACATTATTGCTCACCAACCACAGTCCCTCCGACAACCATCATTTGCTGACTAAGGTCCGTACGATGACTGTCGCCCGCCAACTAAGGTCTGTCCAACCACTATCACCCGCAAACTAACTCCAACCACCGTCGTATATCGACTACGATCTATGGTCCCTCTAACTATTGTCACCCAACTACAATCTTGTCAGCCAAATGAGCAGGCCCACACTCTCTTGAAAATAACTCTCATCACATTCGCATTTTGTTCAGCATTGTACACATATTTTGATGTATCATTAAATAGAATATAATCAAAACTCAATTCAGAAATTATAAAAATATCTCAATTGTAGTCAACAAAAATCGAAAATTCACATTTATAGAATATAATTAAATTACTAGGGACTATGTAAAATATTATTTTAAGACTTTAATCATATTATGCCATTATTTTTCATAGTCTGAATTATTGCCTATTTAATAAAAACCACAAAATTTAAAACCATCCAGGAAAATTTTTATGAAATATTGAAAAGGTGCATATCTATAACATATATAAGGTGCTTGATAAAATTTTATTAAGACAAAATTATTATTATTTTTTAATAAAAAATAATTTTATCATAAAAGTCTCATCATAAAATTTACTTCGTCTTCACTAATAAGGCTGTCAAAATCGGGTCACAGGCCGGGTTCGGGTCTAACCCGGAATTGACCCGGCACTTTTCAACTCAACCTGAAAACGACCCATTTTTGAAAACAGGTCAGTTCTTCGGACCCTAACCAGACATGCTTCGGGTTTGAGTCAACCCGACCCGACCCGTAAGTCAGTCGCCGCAAGTCCTATTCACGCGAGTAACGCGACAAAGACCATGGCTAGCTGCTTGGTTAAAAAGAGAGAGCTTTGAGAGTGAGGTAGTTTTGACAGGTTAGAGAGGAAAGAAGCAGTGAGCGGTGTGGTCTAAAGAAGAGAAATGCGGCGATTGCGCATCAATTGGCGCGGTCATGCGGGAGACGGTTAGATGAGTGGAATGAGATAGTGGAAAACACGTGAAAGAAAAATAAATAATTGTTTGTGTGTGAGACGACAAAACGGGTTTTCGGGTTGACCCAAACCCGACCAGGAATTCAAAATGGGTCGAAAAACAAGACCTAAATCCGACCCGTTCTTAAAACGAGTAGATGTGAACTTGAAAATTTTGGATTAAATTTGAGTCGAATTTTCGAGTCGTGTCAATTTTCGGCACCTCTGTTCAGCAATGAAATTGAGCATTATAGTATAAAAAAGACATTTATGATATTATGCTTAATGTAATTTTTTTTTTCTTATAAGATATCTTCTACAAATGAATGAATTGAATAGTCCTAATTAATGTCATTAAAGTCAAATGCATTGATGACATTAAAATAAAATAAATTTAAGAGAATAGCATGTGCTCTACATTACTAAGTGGCAGACAAGATACCTTTTGTGCATGTGACGGCTTTTTTATTGCTTTTTAAAACAGAGTTGTAGTACAAATTTTTTAATTTTTGTACTAAAATTCTATCTTCAAAAGCAATAAAAAAGCCGTCCCAAACGAAGCCTAAGTGACAGATGGCAGAGAACTGTCTTCTTCATGTGGCGTCCTTTGGACATTAATGTCATCAAGCTGATGAAATTCAATTAATAGTTTGGAGAATTTTTTTTTTTTTTGCGTGATCCCTACTCCTTACTTAAACCTAGTAATCAATCATAATATGATATGTAGGCATATTATTCTCTTATAATCTTAGAAGAGCGTAGATTTAATGACTTAATTTGCATTCATAATAACTCCTCATTACCACCACAATGCAACTCTCATTTAAAAAACTAAGCAATGAGAAAGCAAACAAAATGTTTTAAATCCATGGCAATTTCAAAAAAATTAGGTTTTCTATAATGATTTTTTAATAAAATATTTTTTTTTTTCAAAAAAAAAAAATTAAAGACTGATTTAGAAAGTAGTTAACTAATGATTATTCGACAGTTTAAGCTTTATTTAACACAGCGTTTTCACTATTTTTTTAAATAATGTTTTCAGTATAAGAATTTTTTTTAAATGATTTTTTTTTCCACAAAACTGTCCGAATGAAACCTTAGTGTGCATTTGCTTGACTTGACCTTAAGTTTTATCGTTTATGCGACGCCACAATTGACCATTTCCAGCTGGAATTCATTGGCGTTGTTGATGTCTCCTGTAAGCCGTTGGATTTTGAAGAAACGGTTGAGATGAAGGATGTAAGGATTTCCCTTAGCTTAACCAGGATATCCTCGTGAGCCCGTAGACTATCTAATCTTCATCTCTTCCACTCTCCCTTTTTTCTTACTGTTCAGTTGTTCTGCCCTACATCGATCGTCGTTGCCATGGCGGAAATGTCTCTTGATCCAATTATGGAGAAGATCATCAGCTTTTGCTTCCGTTACGTGGAAGATCAAGTCAGATGGAAGAGACGCACGAAGGAGGAGCTGCGAAGGCTGCGAGAGAAGTACCCCAAGATCCAAGCTGTCGTCCACTTTGCTTCCAGCCAAGAGCAGATCACAGAGAAATATCCGGCTCTTAAAGAATGGCTATGGCAGCTACAAGATGCCATTGATGATGCAGATGACGTGGTTGATGAGCTGGAGTACATGGAACTTGAAAAACAGCTGGCCAAAAACAAGAAGCTGAGAAGGGTGCGTTCCATCATGAAATCCATGAAGAAAAAACTCGTCAAAATTGGCAACCGAGTTATCAAAAGAGATCCCAACTTCAAGCGACTGGAGGAGGCTGTGCAGAAACTTGATGAAGTTTCGGCTTATGTTACTAATTTCCTTAAACTTTTTGAAGGCTCGAAGCAGGAACAGGAGCAGGAGGTTGATTTCTACAGAACACGTGAAACAGGATATTTGCCTAAAAATGATCTCATCGGGCGGCTCAAGCATAAGGAGTTTGTTATGCAGTGGTTGAGGAAGCCATCAAATGAGTCTCGGACAACTTGGTACAGAAACATTTCTATTCTATCTATCGTGGGACATGGTGGTATGGGAAAGACAACTCTCTTGCAGCATGTTTATGAAGATGAAATGACAAAACAATTTGATCTTAAAATGTGGGTTTGTGTTTCCAACAACTTTGATGCTAAAAAAGTCATTGCAGATATGTTGGAATGTCTTAAGAAGGAGAGGCCTCGTTTGGAGACACTTGGACCACTTCAAGGGGTTCTTAAGGAGGAGCTGATGTCCAAAAAGTTCTTGCTTGTGCTGGATGATATTTGGGTGAAGGATGAGGAGAAGGATAAAAGCAAATGGGAAGATGTGCTCGCCCCTGTAGTTTCTGGGGGTTTTGGTAGTAAGATTCTGGTAACAACTCGAACGGACTCGGTAGCACTGATTTTTGCAGAGGTAATCCAAAAGGAGGTGGAAAAAGTTAAATTAGAGGGCCTAGATGAAGATGAGTGTTTGCAGCTCCTCAACTCTCATGCATTTGCTGGTGTAGAGAATCCCCCTGATGATTATAAAAAATTAAGAGCCATTGCCGAAGAGATAGTTAAAAAGCTTTTAGGATCTCCATTGGCTGCTAAAGTCATTGGTGGTGTTCTGAAGAACAACTTGGATGAAAGGCATTGGAGGACAGTTCTAGAAAGCGATTTATTGGATCAGAATTCCATCAATTCCATCTTAAGACTGAGCTATATAGTTCTGCCAAATCATCTACAAAATTGTTTTGCATTTTGTTGTATGTTCCCACAAGATCATACGTATTATAAAGATGATATAGTCCGAATGTGGATTGCATTGGGTTTCATTCAGCCATTTCAAGGAACTATTATGGAGGATATCGGAGAAAGGTATTTTAATGTTTTAGTAAAAAAAAATTTAATTGACAAGGTCGGAGATGACTACAAGATGCATAATTTAATTCATGAGTCAGCATCTAAATTATTTGCACAAAAATGCGGTAAACTTGTGGTTGATAAAGAGTCACCTCTCAATCAGATTTCTGAGACTATTCGACACTTGTCTGTTCAAACTACAAATCTAGACATCTTAAGAAAGATTGAGAAGTTTAAACATTTGCATTCTCTTTTCTTGTTCTACGAAGATTCTAATCAGGATCTTGGCAGTGCACTTACTGAAATATTCAAAGCATCAAGATGCATGCGCTTATTATACATACGTACTGATCATAAATTGGAAATGATACCTGAGGAGATTATATATTTGAAATATCTTCGATATTTGAAGATAGAAAGAGTTAAATCATTTCGTTTCAATAGGCTTCCAAGATCTCTAAGTAATCTCTATCACTTGCTATACATAATTTATGGTGGCCCAGGGCTACTAATCCAACCTGAAGATCATGATTTCTTATCAAGTGAAATTAATAACCTTTCTAACTTGCGTTACCTGGAATTGCCCGTGGGTTCTTATTTTGTGATATGTGGGATTGGGAAGCTAAAGTTTCTTCAAGAACTGAATATGTTTGAAGTTAGAGATGTGAGTGGTTATAGAATTGGGGAGCTGGAGAATATGAATGATCTTTGCAAATTAGGAATAAATTGCCTTCAAAATGTTAAGGATGCTGAGGAGGCTTGTAGTGCCAAATTATGTGAAAAGAGGAGGCTCACAAATTTGGACTTACGTTGGAGTGACACTGATTCGAGGAACATCAATTTAGATGAGTACGTGCTCGACAAGCTTCAGCCACCAAAAGGTCTAAGGAATTTGAGCGTATGGAGTTACAGGGGTGCAAGGTCTGCAAAATGGATGAACAATGTCAATTCGATCTTCAATCTAGAGAAAATTGAATTGCGAGATTGCTTGGAGTGGGAAACTCTTCCTCCTTTCGGCCAACTTCCCTTCCTCAAGTCACTGAAACTTTCTGGCATGCCGAAAGTAAAATGGCTTGAAAGTAAATTTAATGGGAATGATAAATACCGTGCTTTTCCATTGCTAGAGGAGTTATATATTTACGGATTAGAAGCATTAGAGGATTGGTTTGAGGCAGGAGTAGCTGCTGAAGACGGATGTTTGTTTCCTTGCTTAACTGATCTGGTGCTGTATAACTGCCCGAAGTTGAAAGAGTTGCCCTCTTTGCCTTCTGAGCTCAAGAGCTTGACGATACATAACAATATGGAGTGGACGACTTTGAATTTTCGTAGCAATTCAAATCCTATTCCCCTTGAAACATTATATGTCGCTGAATGTCCAAACATTATATCTCTTCCTCTGGCTGATGAAATTGCAAGACTTGCAGCACTAAGAAAGTTGAAAATTGAAGAGTGCCCCAATCTGATCTCTCTCGGAGAAATGCAAACCAGTAATAATTGCCATCTCATGCTCAGCGATCTTAGCATAAGTGATCCATTGGTGTTGCTAATGGAGCCATTGAGAAGTATCGCCTCCTTAAAAAAGCTGACTATTGAGAATAATGATGAGATGGGTTCATTTCCAAATGAGGCGGAGCAGTTGTTTCTGAAAGATGGGTCATCTCTTTGTGAGCTGGAATTCCTATTTCTGAAATCCTTAGAGTCTCTCCCTTCCTCCTTGGAAGGCTTATCTTCACTTCAGAGCCTATGTATTTTTGAAGTTCCTATGCTTCGGGAATTACCGAACCTTCCTCCCAATTTAGAATTTCTATCAATAATTTGTGGGGAATGTCATCCAGAGTTTAAGGAGCGCTATCGAGAGGATGGAGGCTCCGATAGGCACAAGATTGCTCACATTCCTCATATGGATATTCGTGCTGGATAATAGGTACAAGTACTTTTATGAAAATTTCCTTGAAGAATGTAATCTCCGCGTGAACCAGTTTGTATAACTTGATGGATGTACTCAATTTTATTTATGTATTATTTGATGGCCCCTTTATATATACTAATAAAAATATTCGTACATTAAATTAAATACATGTGATTAAAATTTTAAAAATAAAAATTCATATTATATATTTTAATTATATTATCATTATTACATAGAAAATGAATAAAAAAAGAAATCATCATGTTCTAATCATGTTTAATATATATCTACAAATAATAAAAGAAAGGCTATGCGTGGAAAAGATTAGTTACTTGTTGCCAAGGATAGAGGTGAAGGTTGAGGATGGTTTGTACCTCTTCAGACGAAAACTTGCCCCTCTTGATATATGGCCTCAAGTAGTTGGTCCATCTTAACCTATAGCTCTTCCCACATCTATTAAATCTTGTAAGTCAGCAATAACATGACTTCTTTATCAATGCTCATATTCATACAAAATGATTGATATTTTAAAGAGAAAGGGAGGAAGAAGACGATACCAACAAGCTTAGGAAGTGCTCTCCAATTACCATGGCCATGCTTTTGGATGTAATGATGTGGGCTCCAAAAATTTGTGCCCCATCTCCCAGTGCCGATTGCTGCTATTACTTTTTGCTTTCAGGGGGAGTTTTAACGGATTAAGTTCCGGGGGAAATTTTGGAAAGGCATATTATGATTGTAGATAAGACACACCAGAGATTTTGCCCTCATTTTGCGAGGACTTTATGATCTCAGTTCTAGTTTCTTATAGGCGCAAGCCCCTATAGTTAATTACCCCTCCCAATCACGAGAGAGAACTTTCGATTAAGGCTAGTCATCGGTGAATACATTATATCCGTGGATACAAGATATTCATCATATAGTAATAGCATGGGCTTTGGTTTGGATGTTTGAAAGCTTGATATTTAAAAATTAAAAATTTCACCATCTTATACTTGTAGTGGATGATGACCCCAATCAAGATCACATGGTTCCATATTCTCTGGCCATTCTGGTCCCTGATCTACTTAGTCAAAAGAGGTAGTTGACCCAACCTGATAGAAGGATCCTTGTCAATAGCCATGGGTTGTGTCGTCCAAGGGTACCTTATAGACCTGGGGTGAATGTTTGTCTAAGAGGACAAATTTGAATCCTCCTTAGCTGATAGAGGGCATTGTGCCCTACCGATTATATCCTATTAATTCTTTACTCAATAATTTGACGTCATTGGGGAGCATACAAGTGCTAACTATGATCGTAATATAGTGGTGCCTTTCGGCGGCAAACCACCCAGTGTAAAGGGTCCCGATCATAACCATTTACCTGCGTTTCCATTTAACAATGAAGTCATAGGATTGGTTCCATTTGAAGGTGAAACTACCAGTTAGAGGACACATGTCACGTCCTTACTAACAAGAGATAGTTTGAGAATGAATACTATTGATATTCTCAACTAAACATTAGCTCTTTGTGAGCTAAAATAGTTTTCAAAATTGTCCACCTCGGTAAAACTTTTGCAGAGGGTGGATAGGTGTTTGCTTTAAGTGTTTAATAATTTTATTTTAATTTTAAATATCTGAATTTCAATACTTTTGAAATTTATGGACGTTTAGCGGTATTTTGAATGGTTGTTCTCACCATCGGTTGAGATAAACATTCAATACTGTCATCATCGGGGTGTTGTTGACTTCATTTTTGTATGAGGTCACTTTTAACTCCTTCCTGAGCTCTAGACCCTAGGATCTTCCTAGTTCCTAGCCTTTAGGTCCAGTCCATATTTTAAACTCAATCCAAACCCAGAATCCTTAGGCTAAAGGCTTAGGTCCTAAAGCCCCTTCTAGGTGATTTTTCAATCACCTTGAAACCCAGCCAATTGGCATCTGATTCAAGGTCTATCATAATGTCAACCTTCTAAATTTGAGCCCATTCTGAGTTCTATAACCCCAAAAACTTGACTGAAATCCGAAGGCTGTAAAACCTTCAAATATTTACAGTATGTGCCACTGAACCTTTTGCCTAGTGGATTTTGACCTTGAAACTTTTACAAAGCCTCCAATCACTTTCAAACCTTTGATCTTGACCCATTGAGCAGTAAACTGCATTTTGCTAAACCCATTTCGACCCCTAGTTGACCAGGGGGTCAAAATGACCAAAATACCCCTATGGGACTCAAATACCCATTTCAGCCCAAATGAACTCCAAATTGCTTGGAACCACTTCCAGCAAGTTTCAAATATCAAACCCAACCTGTTGGACCTAAACCAAAACCCTGAGCCAACCTGGTTGACCAAGTCAACCTAGGTTGACCAAACAGGCCCTTAAAGGTCAAAATAAGCATTTTGACTGAATTGACCTCCCTAGACCTGGGGACTACTTCCAATGGTCTCCAAATATCATTTTAAACCTGTCCAGCCCAGATTCACCTTTCAGGTCAACTTGGTTGACCCATTAGCTCTTAAGGGGGTTGACCCGTTTGAGCTCTTCAGCCCTTATTGCCCCTTCAAATCAATTTTTGGATAAGACTCAAGTGCCACTTGACATTTGGTCAACTCAACCCAACTTGAGTTGACCAAGTCAACCCTCAATTCTTGGTCAAATTTTAATGACATTTGCTCCCATTTATTCTAAGCCCTGACTTTTATCCTTGACCCTTGACCAAGCCACCTTGAATGACCCTTTACCTCCCCAAATGCCATATCATCAATTTTGACCTAGTTGACTGGTCAAACCAAGTCAACAAAGCCTTAAATCCTTCGTTGAGATGGTCAAATCCTATCTTTTGACCTCAAACACTTCTCCCTTAGGCTTGGGGGCTCTCCCATTTGCTGCTCCTGCTCCTCCTATGCCACCTCATCACTCATTGACCAGTGGACAGGTCAAGGGAGTCAAAGCATTCTTAAAATCCCTTTTCATGGTCAAGCCCTATAAAATCCCTCTCCCTTCCTATATCACATGCCTAACCCACCTTTTTAGCTTTATTTCTCTGATTAAGCTCTGATTAAGCTGCACCAAATGGCTGGCTTAAGCAATTTAGGCAATGGTCCCCCCAATTATCCCAAGTCCACCCAATAGGAGCAAGGCTTGTCCAGCCTTTGAGGCAGCCTTCCAACTGTTCCAGGGACATGTGACATTATTTGGGGAGCTGGCGAGTCGATCCTAGCAGTCCAAATTACTTAGGGACGTTTGAATGAGGAAAAAAAATGCCCTAACGAGCCTCATTGCAACCCTAACACTCTCTCACCATCTAGAGCTCCTCTAATCGAACTCTCTGCTCTTTTGAGTTCTCTTGAGTCTCCCTCTCATTTCACCACTCAAACCCCGGCGGTCAAAGCGGTTCCAGGCGAGATTCCGACAAGCTCAAGCCCAAATCCATCCAAGGATTATTCCAGGCGATCCGTGGCGTGTCGGAGCTTGGATTCAATTGGGAACTTAATCGTGGATAGTCTACAAGTTCAGAGTATCCAAAAGCGGTTCAAACCGTCTGAAAATCAAGGTGAAAATTGAAACCCTAGATCTAGGTACACTAGTCTAAATAGCTTTTTGTAAAGCTCGTATTAAGCCAAGTAAAATATACCCCAAAGATTATGTTCACTGGTTTTATTTAAGTTTAAAATTTCAAAGTATTTCGTCCACTGTATCGAACGAACAAGCAAAAAATGGATCCTAGGGCATCACTCGTAGTCTCCGGCGAGTGTACGTTTTCTGGACCGTTGATTGCTCGATCAACGGTCCAGATCGAGCCTTTCGGTGCCCACATTCGACCGTGTATCTATTTTGGCATTCGGTTTTTGGTCCGGTGGCATCTGGACCCTCCATCTAGAACCGCGGGATTGTGTCGTTCGATCAAATCCTCCCAGATCCGACGGCTGCGGCGTGGCGCTGACGTGTTTAAGTAGAAAATGCGTGACACTGCCCGCGTTTGACACCTGAATGACCGCCGCCTTCCACCTGGCGTAGCCACGTGCTGCTGCGTGTTAATCCGGAATTAAGTTTTTATATATGTATATATATATATATATATGTATGTATATATGTATGTATCTATGTATATGTATGTATCTATGTATTCCCATGCATATGCAGGGAGCTTGCTAGTATTATATTTATATTCATCTTAAATTATAGTAGAAAAAAAACAAGGGTTTTGAGGGAATTAAACAAGAAAAAGAAAAACTAATATAAAACTTCAAAGTTTAAATAAGTAAAGGAATATTTTGCAATTCTCAACCATTTATCTAATTTTGGAGTCCTCTCCTTTTGGTGTAACCAAGAACCAAAAGACTTGGGAGCATAATTTAGCCCAAGGTTTAACTAAAAAATCAAGAATCCCCTTCTTAAGTAAACAATTGAATCGTCCTCTTCTAAACTTGCAAAGCACCATATAGTTTAGAAGTCTAAATTTAAAGAACATGTTGGAGAATCTTTTGCAAATTCACAACATCTGTTAAACAAGGTCATTAGGTTTATGAAAAAAATTATTTAGTAAGAGAGAAACAAGATCATTTGTATGTAATTTTTATTAAAACTAACATAAATCACGCCTTCATGCACATTTGAGCGCAACAACATGTGAAGCTCGCAATGGGACCGTCAGTGTGTGAAAGCGTCGAAGTTACAATTCAAGAACCATAATATATGTTTTAATTTTGAGATATTGAAATTGGCAAGCAAAATGTAGATGGATTTATTGAAATTACCCAAGTACGTATGGAGAAATATGCATTTTAACAAGGCAAAGGGAATCATGATCTCCAAATTCCTATTACGAGAATTAATTAGAAAAAATAAATTTTATATGAATGGTTCTGAAATATATACTTAGAAAAGTAATTACCTTGCAATTACTTTATGGAGCAAACTTTTATGAACCAACTTTAAGGAAAACCCGTCCATCTCCAGAGTCTCGCCCATATACACGATATAAGCCTGACAAAATTATTCGTAAATAGTCGATGTTAATTAGCATTAATGGCTAATTAACTAACAATAAAAGTAACTAATTTCATGCAAGTTTACCTTCTTGCAGAGTCGTCTCCGTTAATGGTTCTGAAGAGAAAAGCATGGCTTCTAAATTAGCTAGTCGATAATGAAATAATTATTAGTAAGTAATTTTTAGGATTGCCTTTGATCATTAGCAAATAATTATTGTTTTAGTTAATATTTTTGCTCTTAAAATATTTTCTACGTTATTTTGAAAAATTTTCCCAAAATATTATCATAATTGGGTGAATGAATGAAGTTAAAAATAAGTTTATTTGGTTACTATCAATACAATTTTAAAAAATGATGGGTAAGAAATATAATTTTATTTAAAAAATGAACTTGTATTTACGAAAATAAATATTTTGATTTATACAAAATATATAAGAATTAGTTATGTTAATAATCTCCAAGTTCCAGAATATGTTTTTTTCCATTCATTTTTTTTGGATTTAAGAATAAACTCTAGTTACATTTAAAAGAAGTTATGTTTAATGTTGTAATTTAGGAATTTAGCAAATTCCTATTTATGAAAACTAATAATTTAAACATATTTTCACCCCGTATCAATATATGTTAATTTTTTTGGATTCCTTATTAATGACATTTTTAAAGTTTTGTTATTAACTTTTTAATGCAATATAATTTAGAATAAATTACGAAGATGATAGTGTTGATAGTACATCAAAATTAGAAAAAACTATTAAGATATGATTTAAGACTTGTATTTGTGGGTATTAATCTTGATAATACGTAGGTATTTATTAAATAACTTTGCTTATGTTGATAGTATGTCTCGATTATTGCTGTATTTCAATGGAGAGTTGCAAATTTCGGCTGAATTCACACCAAGTTATATTGGCGGGACGATTAGACCACTCCTGATCGATGATAATATTTCCCTTGAAATGTTAAAAAGAAGAATTATGCGTGCACTTAGAATAAATTATACAACAACCACTATTAACCTCACATGTCGTCTGCGAAATAATGGTGGATTTTGTGCGATTCATGTCACCGATGATGAGGTTTGTGAGTACATGTTGATGGAGGCAAGATCACAAGCTGTTGTTGTTTATGTGGAGATTGAGCAAATTTCACCTATCGAGGTTGCTGCACCAACGGTTCAAGCTTACATGTGCGTAACAACTATTGTATTTCATGACAGTTTGACTTAACTTGTCCTTACACCTAACTTAACTTTTATGTGTTAGGCCCACCATCACATCTGAAACCTTAATGACTAGTGTATAATAGGCTGATAAAAATCATTAACCAACTCTTCAAAATCAGTAAACAACTCCCCTTAATATTAATCCACCCCTTTAATTCCAACCAACTTATAATAACTTAATCAACCCCAATTGCTATTAGGTAACCCAGGCCTACGAGGCTATTAACTTAGCCCCAAGGAAGGTGAAATAAACTTCACGGCCTCGGTGTGAAACAAAGGTAGTAATAAATTAACCCTTAAAATATATTTAATTAAAATCCTTAATCTATTAATACTTAATCTTTAATCTAAATCCCCCTTTAAGCTTTAATCAACCCTGAATTTTAGACAACTCTAATTAACTACCCAGCTTAGGATCTACCCAGCCACACGACCTTTTACACACACTTTAGATGGTTTGATAGGACAACCAACTCTAGATCTAGGTTAGGCCGGTGTTTACTTTACTACTGTGTGTTGGAATTTTTCGTAGTTTTCACTGTATGTTGTGGATGAAATTGCCTTGCTGTGTCTGCTTACTTTTTCTGTACTCTGTGGATGTTGATGTGTATGGCGACTAAATTACCCTTAGGATAGGAATGATTTGGATGTTCACACAGTTTTCTGCAAGTGGCCACGCTCATGCAGGGCAATAAAAAGGGGGGTTAAGTTAATAAAAAAAAAATCAATTATTATAAATGCTTGCACAGGTGCTTTAGCTGCTAAAGCCCCCAAATAAAAAAAAGTACGTGGCCAGTGTGTTTACTTTCTTTTCTGCACATATATAACTGCTTGAGAATAATTACTTTTTATTTATTAACTGCTTAGGATAACCATGCAGGTGAGTCTAGATTTTATTTTCATATAAATGTAATTTGTGTAATTGTTAAGTGTTGTGAAAGTTAGTTTTGAGTTGGGATACATAGATCCAAAGTTATTTTCAGCGCCGGCGGCCTGTTGCTGTTGTTACTCCTGTTGCACAGGTTGCTCCGGCCCCTCAGCACCGGCGGCCTATTGCTGTTGTTACTTCTGCTACATAGGTTGCTCCGGCCCCTCAGCGCCGGCAGCCTGTTGTTGTTGTCCCCCCTATCCATCCAGCGGTTAGGCGACCCGTGCCTGTCGCTCCTGTTGCACAGGTTGCTCCAGCCCCTCAGTACCGGCAGCCTACTGCCGTTGTAACCCCCGCCATTCATGTGGAAGTACCTCGAGTTCGGGTTCCCCCTCCCACTTCCACTAGGGAGAGGGGTGCCCAGACCGAGGTGCGATCATCATATCATGTGCTCAAATCAATATAGTAAAATCTTATAAATGTGTACAAATATTATCCAGTGAGTCTATATCAGTATCATATCGATATCTTAATTATATGGTCAGTATATCATGTGCTTAGTATGTTACATGCTTAGCATCATTAATAAGTATAATGAATCAATAACAATAATAATTGATCAGTAATAGTATTAGTAATAATTCAATAACAATATCAATATATGTATCGGTACCAATAAATTTAGTGACAGTAATAGTAAATAAATTCTATAACAATAATTTGTACAGTAAAAATGAATCTATAAATTGCATTTCTTTAATCACGCTAAACAAGTAAGAAGTCTTGACTATCATGGTATTTTTCAGTATTGTATCAGTATCAATAAAAATCATTGGTTCAGTAAACAAAGTGATCGCTCTTTGCCCGTCGACATGATAATAATTTCTTATAACTCCTAATTGTTGCTTTGAAATCGTTGTATTGTTGTATCAGATAACACCGAACTATAATATTTAAAGAAAAACCATCAGCCTATCATCATATGTAGGTTAACCAATTTTCAACCAATGGGTCAACCAGTTTTTACTTGTCTTTTATACACATTCCAATAAAAGCAATAATGACTAACTATTACCCATTCACATAACATTATTCTTTCTCAATGCTTGAATAAAATACCTACTAAGTAAAAATGCACTGTTTCAAAACACAACCAAATTATCAAAAGCTGTGTAAAACATAATTTCTAGTTTTGAATCGTATTATAAAACTATTTTTCAGAGTTCTAATTATTTTTTATTAAATAAAAACCAGACAAATTCTAAATACTCAGTATAATTTTTTTAGAAAATACTAAAAATGTTCAAAATATCGATCTCAATAACATATTAAAAGTTACACAATGAAAATTTTATTAATTCAAAGTTATCCATATTTTTTGTTTAAAAAATAAAAATTTAACAGGAGAAATATAAAAAATATCGAATATTTGAAAATAGAGATAGGCATAATATGAACACCTTGATCCATACAACTTTCCCAACTAGTCTGCTTGTTGAAAATGACTCGAAGCAGCTCAAATTATAGTTTCTCTCTCTAAAAATCATCTCCCTCTCTCTACTTCGAACATAATAATGAATTTAAAATATATAAAAATTAGGGCTGCAAACAAACCGAACCAAGTTGAATATGTGCTTGTTCATGTTTAAGATCGTTTATTATGAACTTGTTCAAGTTCGGTTTGAGTTTGATTCGAGATTTTTGTTTGTGTTCAAGTTTGGTTTATTTAAATTAATAATGTTCATGTTTGGTTCATGTTTAGTTCATTTTGTGCTTTTCAAGTTTTAAACAAACGAGCATTATCAAGCTATAAACGAACTTTACTTCTAGAAACGAGCCTTATTTAGCCTTCTAACAAATAATTATATTGAGAATGTTCGTGAACATATATAACAAATTTTGTTAAACTATCAAATAAGCTCGTTCACAAACATATCTAATGAGTATTCTGGACCTATCAATTGAGCTCATTCATAAACATATCTAATTAGTGATTTCAAGTTACCAAATGAGCTCATTCACTAATAAATTATCTATGATTCATCTTATATTTGTTCAGAGAGCGGGTTTATAATTTTAGGCCGTTGTGAAAACCGGACCGAACAACGAACCAGAAGAAGGAGAGGTTCACGGTTCGACCGGTCGAATTAGGGTCGAACAGGATGATGTAATAAATAATAATATTATTAAAAAATTTAATAAAATTAACATAATAATGAAATATAATAATCTATACTTTAATATAAATCATTGTTAATTTATATTACATATTTAAATATAAATTATATAAAAATGCAAAATAAAAATTAATTGTTTATAATATATAATTAATTATTAAAAATTAAATAGATATAAATAAAATATTATTAACTACAAAAGTAAATTTCCCAAAAAAAATAAAAAAATAAATATTATTCATATTAAAAAAATAATTTTTTTATAATATATAATCAAATATATATAACAAATAAATGGATAAAAAATAAAGGTTGAACTGGGCCGGCCTTTAGACCGTTTTACAGTTGAAACAGCCGATCCGATATATATATATATATATATTAAAACTCAATTTTAATTCTAATCGAGCTTCTTAGTCGAACTCTAATCAAGCTTGTTCACAGGCGTTAATTGATACTATTCATGAATATAAACGAACCGAATCCCAAGTTGTTCAAGCTTGTTTATTTATCTATCTAGTATTTATAAAAAATATTCAACCTCATTTGTTTACCTTATCAAACAAAGATAAATGAGCTCTTATGGAGCCAAGCCACGAGTAGCTCGTCAAACGCTCGGTTCATTTGCATCCCCAATAAAAATGGAGATAATAGCCTGATGCTACTGCACTACCACCTAGAATACAACACAAGATTATTTTCCAAAATATAGAGACTGGAGCACTGCAATGCCACTATTTGGCGTATGGTACTGTTGCAGCATCGAGGAGCTTGGACACCCAGTATTGAGGCACTCAAATAGTAACATTTTTTAGATTTTGCCAAAATTCACTCTAGACCCTTGAGACTCATTCTCGAGCACACAACCATTTTCAAACACTAAAGACTTTCAAACATATACAAATGGATGTAAAATATGAATTCAAATATTTTCCTTCAAAATTTCCTTTTTATATTTTTGAATTGTTACGGTCCCTAAACTTAAAGGTGCAATCGATCGGGCCACACCCGATTAGGTCTTGGCATACTCTGAACTCATGATTATTGGCCTTGTTTAGGTCCCATCTTTGCTCATGCCTATCTATTTTATACTCCTTTTTGAGTTTCTTTTCTCAAAGATAAATTTTGATCAAGTTTCTTTCAATATATGCCGAGTTTGTCTCTCATTTCTTTTTTATGTTTGCACAAATACATTTTGGCATAGAAGCTACTTGATAGAAACCACTTATTTTTTTTATAAATGCCTCTCACATATTGTTCAACTTATGCAAACTCACCAGCTATCTCAAATTTGAAATGGGTCCTGTTTGTTGCGACTATGGGATCCTTCCTTAAATAGTAAAAGCTTAATAGATTTGGTTGGTTTAGAGGCCCAAAATGCATTACCATTCCCCCCTTTGCTCACCTCAGTTCTCTTACTGATGATAATGGTTAGAAGTTTCTTTTACCAAACTATTTGCAACCAATTCAGGAGATTATTTCATCACTACAGGTCATTTCCAATATTGGAATGGGATTATTGAGCATTCTTTCATTTTTTGTGAAGAAATTTACATGCATATCATTTTATAACATCCTATTTACATATCTAACACCCAAAACTTTAATATTACATGCAGGCCACCCTATATTATTTTAATATCAAATATACTATGTATATTTCTTTCATACCACTAATATTTGATATGAAAATGAACTAAATGTGATATGTATGTAATATTAAAGTTTTATATATTAAATATGTAATAGAATAATATAAAGTGGTATATAGGTAAATCTCCATTTTTTTATTTACTCAGGACTTGCAATCAAATGTGGGCTGAAAATTGCTAAGGCAATTGGCTCCAAGAATATCTCCAGTAACTAATAATTCCTGCAAGGTGGAATTGACCATGTCACACCTTCATTGACCAATGTTGCCATCTTTGTTGAGATGAAACTAAAATACTTAGCCATCTCTTTTTCTTCTGTTATTTTTCAATGGCAATTCTTTAAGGATGGCTATCCTGAACTTCTCTCTCTCTTAAACCCTTCTCTACTCCTAATATTGGAACACATTAACTCAATGGAATGAACCTACGAAGGCTTTAAGAAGTTTTATCTTCTTTCGGTGCACTACATTGATAACTATATCTCTGCTAGGAAATGAATAAAAGAAAATTTAGTAATTCCTTCACTAGCTCATTTCTCTTTTGTTCACCCATAAATAAAGCTGTACGAGCATAGCTATACAGATGGAAAAGAAATCGGTTTACAAGCAATTTCAAACAAGAGCCAATTTAAAAAAAAAAATGAAAAGTTTAACAAAACAAACACGAATACATGATAAACTCACCCAAACTCGACTCATTTACACCGGTAAGAAGCTGCAACAACAAAGTGGTTCGAAAGTAGGTGAAATTATTCTTTGCGGACGCCAAATGCCATCTGAAGACCAATCAGAATGCGCCACATCACCTCCAGCTCAGTACCTGGCTCGGTACTGTTGACGTTGCACATTCTGGTTAGCCTCTGGATGGTGAATTACGTTCGGCGTCCGCATATAATAATCTCTCTAGAAATAGAGGGCATACACTTGCTTAAGACTAGAACATTGAAAATTTATCAGGCTTTGAGGTTAATAGTTTGAGAATTGGGTGGTTTGTTTCAATTTAGATGTGTAAATCGGTTTAACACTAACTTTAAACACAATAATAAAAAACATAAAATGAACTAAGCGAAAATATAGGTTTAATTTCCACCATGAGTTCAGTAGCAAAACAAAAGAGGAGCAAGAAATAGATGAAACAGTACATATAAAATTTCAAATCTGAATTTTTCTATCCTATAAATAAAGCACAAGTTTTGAGATATTTACAATGAATTGTTATCAACTTCCAACACTCAGCTGGTGTGGAACTTTAACAACAATCTCAACAATGCTTCAACTTTGTAGAGATGGAGTTTAAACGGTCAGCTAAACTCTACATTGTACACAGAAAACTAAGAATTTGATGGACTCTCCATCTGCTTTACTAATTCTGTAGAGCAGTTTACTTCTGGAGTGCTAGAAACAGTATCATCAGCTCTAGCTGGATCTGGGATCAGACTTGATGAAAAATTGTCCACGCCAAATTGATAGTGATATGATTCAGAAACAAAATTTTCACGAAAAAGAGGTCTCAAAGAAGAATTTTGAGCAGGTGGCGTTTTTCGTCTTCTATCGGGAGAATTTCGTAATGAAATTCTGCAGACCGGACATGTCCAGTGCTGCCTCAGCCATGTGTCGATGCAGTAAACATGAAAAGCATGTCCACAATAAGGAAGGACACGCAGGATGTCTTTCTCTTGGTATTCAGAAAGACAAATCGCGCATCTGGAAATACAGGGACAAGTTCAATATAGGATATGATCTCTTTTCACATCATCAAATATGGAATAAAATTGCAACTCTTTAACTGGATCCCTATGAACCAGCGAATTAAATGAAAATCATGAAATAATATGCTTCAGATTTAAAATTAAAAAAAAAACATGAATTTTACTCAGGTGTGATGAGGTCAACTTCATAACTTCATCATTATAAGCCCTATCCCAAATGATTCAGGTTTGCTTTATGAATCTCCATTTTCTATTCATTCCAATAGAGTGCTACCCGACATGTTAAATCTATTCTTTTCAAATAATTTTGAATAACTTCTATCTATGATACCTTAGGTTTACCTTTCTCGTTGCTAATCCTCTTACACTAATTAACTAATTATATCTACTCATTTATTGGATTATTTCTACCCTTCATTGGGCATCAAAATCACTTGTAGCTATTTATTTGGTTGCCTGTATTTAGAGGGTATGTAAAGTAAATAAAGGGGTTTTGAATTTATTTGTGTTTGGTATGATGTAAAGTAAATGAACGAAGTATTAAAAACTTCTTCGATAGTGTATTTTTTTGTGTATTCCAAACACGCTCAAATCGGGGGAGTTCTGAATACCGAGCTCGTGATCTTCCTCATGAAAGAAATCCATAAAACAGAAGCTCTGAGAGTCGTTCCTCACGAAATCCTGCTCTTGCGCAAACCTGACATGCTCTCGTGCGTGCTTGTCCATTTTCCTCATCGGGTGCATGGTTTATCGCTTGCGAGGTCCAACCATTCGGGTGTGTGCTCATCCGTATTCCTCATTGGCTGCGTGGTTTATCACTCGTGTAGTCCAGCCGTTCGGGTGCGTATCGCAAAGTCCAACCATTCTATGAATTTTAAGATGAAAAAATTGCATTTTGCTATAACGGAACCTTTTTTTTAATTTGGAATCTTTGGCATCACTCATTTGTAAGGCTCTTGTTCACTTTAATTTTGTTTTTCACTTGAAATCACGAAGTCCAACCATTCTTTCTCACTTTAATTTTGTGAAAATCCAATTTTTTATTTCACTTGAAATCTTTAGCCATTATGTGAATTTTCTTTTATGTTTTGAAGAAAGAAAGGGTTTTGGAGAAAGGTGTTTGTGGGGTTCTTTCTCACTTCAATTTTAGAGAAAGGTGTTTTATAGTTTGGAGAAAGGAATAGATTGCGTTTTGATGTACTGTAGAATATGTTATTTTTTCAGTTGAAATCTTTGGCTATTAGTTTTGAAAGAAAGTTTTGCAGCACAATTGTTAGGTACTACACTTAAAAAAAAATAAATAAATAAAATCACTGTTGGTAGCTATAAGGATGGATGAACAATTGCAAGATACTGAAGATCAACTATCCAATTTGGATAAGTATTGGGGTGTTGCAGGAGTGGATGAATTCGACAATGATACAATCTTTCCTCTTGAAACCTATGGAGTCGAAGGCTAGATGGATGTGTAACGAGTTAGGAAAATGATTTGTGTTGCAGAATGTCAAAATTTCAGTCATCCCTTGGCATTTGATCCCACGGACATGATGAGAATCTGTGGGAGGCTCACCTGAATCACACCAATATCCTTCTATATTTGGGTAGCTGAATTAGGAAGGATTATATTAAGGCAACTATGTATCAATTAGAAGTTATTTATTTCTTTATTAAGACATCTTGTATAGATCTATAAATAGGGATACTTTTGTATAATAAGCAGAAGGTATTTTTTACCCTTATCAAATTCTATGAATTCTAACACGAAAAATGTTAGCACTTTGAGTTATAATAACTAGATATTTTTGGGGTTATTTTGTGTTATATATATAAACATGTTGAGCTGTAATGCCTTCATATGTATTTTATATTTATGAAACATTAATGATAATGTTGAGTATGTTTATAGAAATATTAAATTCACTCTAGGTTTGATTGCTCATTGAATAGTATTATTTCCATTCCATTTCAATAGTATACTTTACTTCAATACTGCTCATCATACCAAATAACTCCAAAAGTGTTCAAAATACATTGCTTTTACTTTACACTGTGTATACCTCACCAAACAAGGAAAATAGTTCCCTTGCATTTACTTTGTAGACAATCAAACAGCTCCGAAGTATTTTAAATACACTGTATTCCTTTTTTCAAGCAACCAAACAACCCCTTAGTCTATTTTTAACTACTTATCTTTAATACAGCTCAATAAATCAAGAATATAATTATTCTTTAATTTATCCTTTCTAATTTTGCAACAAATCTATTTAACATAGTCATTTTATTCATGCTCAACTTAGATAATGACAATAATTGAAGAATTAGTTGAATATTTTATTCCAAAAATTGTGTAATATTTATACAATTCTAGGAGAGATTCTAATAGGAAAAATACAAAATCTAAGGATAATGATTACAGAATAATCATGATAGTCCACAAATAAATGAGTAGGTAGAAATAATAAATAATGAATAATTATAATAATTCATGGATTGATGACTATACAACAGAGATATCACATATTCAATGAAGTGGCAATAGATGAGGAAGGAAAGATGATGGAAGTCTTGATGAATGTTGGTCCAACCCTAAACAAAAATTATGCAGACATTTCATACTTCTCCTTAAATGTATGGCTGACATCATTCCAAGCTTGCTTGATAATTCCTAAAAGAGTGCCTTTGATAATCCTTTTGATGAGAATGTCAGCAAGTTGGTCGACCCTAAACCCTAATGGTACAAGAAGCTGTTGTAGATATATTTTTAGGTTCTTCTAACAAGTTTTTTTGTCTTTCCATGCCACCTTGTAAATGGCATAATTTTTTTCTTCCCTTTAAAAACCAATCACGACCACTTAAGACAGTTCTTTACATTGAACAAGCATGTTGAATAGACAATACACTGTACTTTAAGGAGCTTGCTTAAGCAAGCCTTAATGGGTAGTCCACCAATGCCCATCATAAATCAGCTAGCCCAAGTTCTTGATGGACATTGGGGACTCAATCAAATACTTAAGTGGCTTGTGTTAGCTCATCTGACACCTATATCTACGAAGGCTTCATTTGGGATGAATTTTTTACTATTTTCTAAAGCAGCTTTTTAGTACAAAAATTTCTTGAACTCAAAAGTTGTTTTAGAAAACATTAAGAAAGCCGCCCCAAACGAAGCCTAAGTTCGGCATGTCAGCTACTTGATCTTCATTAGTATTGAATTCTAGAAAATGAAAACAACTTAATCACTAGTGAGATGAGAGCAACCCATAGATCAAAACAGCAAATGCTAGAACCACAGCACAATAAAGTTTGTATAATCATATTTCTGATAATTATTCAAACTTTACAACTTGAAAGCCTTTGCTAAATACAAAAAAAAATGATCATAACAATCCGCAAAAAATGCTTCCGCCTCAATTAGTGTGAAAAATAACAGTAATACACAAGTAATTTTGGTGCAAAAATATCAAACATAATTTAATTTTTAAAATTGATGCCATCATTTAAAAAAAAGGTGCAAACACCTATATGGATATCTTAAATCCCAGAATTTTTATGACTATTTCTTTCACAAATAACTCATTTTTCTACCCTTTGAAAGATGAGTAAGTCAAAGAAAAGTTTTGGAAGCACAAGGCGTCAACTTTGTAGTTTTAGTAGAACAAGCTAAAACACATGATGTGCTATGACGCCTTAAAATCAGCAAATCATTGAGAGAGAAAGAAAGAAAAGTATCAATACAAGAAGCTTGCATTGTTGCAAGCAATTTTACCTCCAACGCTATTTATCATTTTAATATTTTATGTTATCGTTCAAAACAACATGAGATCTTGCTTATTATTGTTCTCTAAAACTAAACGTGCAAACGTCCTTTAAGCATCTCATCTTCGCATGGATTGTATCACATCACAAAGCACTAATAACATGCTAACAGATCAAAACATTCCTGAGAAGCAAATGGATCTAGCAAGTCACATGCCTAAAGAAAGGTGAAAACTATGACATCTGCAACTAAGCAACAAAGCAAAACTTACATGTTAAAGACTGGTTAGATATAATACAGGATGATCAAAGCAGACAAAATAAGTTGAGAAGAAGTGCAAGTTGAACTGAAAGTAGTTGCGGTCATCAAAGTTCAATGAACTGTGCAGTTTAGGACATTTAACTTTTATCATCATCATACCTACACCAGTTCAGGTAGACCAGGAAAGGAATCAAAATTGAAAATGGAAGAAGGACGATCAAGGCATCTAGGATGATGGAATAAAATGGAAAATAATAACTTTGAAAATGTTTTCCACCATCATGGAAAAGGCATTAAGCATATCCTACACATCAAAATAATCTAGAAACTGGTTCAAAAATTCCTACTGGGGTAGTTGGGACTAGATCTTTATATCGAAAAAATGGGTATTCATTAGGTTATGTTTGAAGTCATTGTTTTGCTTTACTTGCAGAAACCACCATTAATAGAAATCCTATCAAGGTGTAATTAATGATGAGTGGAAAAAGTTAACTTTAAATTGATATGATAAACAAGTCATCAAGTGGTTACATCATTAATTATTATTATTATTATTATTTTACTGTTGATTATTTTCTGCTTAGTGCTAGAAATTTGATTCTATTAGCATAAAGACACAAATTGATTATGACCAAAGCCACGCGAAAATAAATCACTGCAGGATGATTAATTATTTTGTGCGGACGCCGAACGCCATCCGGAGACCAATCAAAATGAGCTAGGTCACCTCTGTGCTCGGTATTGCGGCTCGGTAGTGTGGCTCAGTACCGCTGATGTGACGTATTCTGATTGATCTCCGGACGGAGTTCTGCTTTTGGTCTCCACACAGAATAATTTCTCGTGCAGAATAAAATGTAAAGGACACAACTTACTGAGTATCTTGTCCATATGCGAACTGGTCAACAAACTTTGTAGGAAAACTTGACACCACAACAGGTTCAAGTCCATGGACCCCACGCTCCATCTGTTTCAAGAATAGAAAGATCAGAAGACAAAGTTAATGAACTACACAGTACAATTCCCTTAACCAGTTTGATCTGAAAGACCTTTTTATACGTTTAAAGCCATAACTGCATTCTCCTGTCTTTATAAAAAGCTGAAGAGATAACTCGCTTGAAACGAAACAGTAACAAATTCAACAAAGAGAAAAGTACTAAAAAGAGTCATCATGAGAAAACACAATCGCAAAGGGATCTCATAAATCCATGATCAAACTCTGAGAAAGCACAGCGGAAATACATAGCAGTTGATGCATAAAAGACATTTCCAAAACTTTCAAGCGCCTAAGCATCGTCAGAAATCCGATAAAATAAAAAGACTTAAAATAGGAATTAGAAGCGTAATAAGATCACCAGAAAACCAAATCAAGCAGAACTGTTCGCCAGACTTCTTAAAATATCAATCTAAATCAAAGCTTAAACTAAAATTACGCTGCCACAGTGCACTCTGCTGCTTTGACCTCATACTCAAATTGAACAGAGACGTGATTAATTAGAGCTTAATCCATAATTATGCCACCAATCGGCGCAGTTCGTTGCAAAGAAACAATTTTTCATCATAACAGAAATATAATACAGTACAAAAAGAAAATCTTCTTTAGCCAAAAGTCGAACAACCTCACCATTATTATGGGCAACGGAAAACTACATCTTTCTCAAAAGAAGAAGGAAAGAAATCGAAAGGAAATGGAGAAAAGTGCTCACGATGCTTAGATCAGATCTGGAAGCCGCGGGGAATGACCTCCTTGACGCCTGCAGTTGGATTCTAGCGCAGATGAGCCTCGTGCACACGAAGACGATGAACATCGTACTCACCGCAAATCCAATAACCGTCATCACAAGATTAATCCCCGCGGATATCATCTTCTCCACCACCTCCGAAGAAAACCAGATAAAAAATCCTAAGCTAGGGTTCGAATGAACTCGGCGACGCGTAGCAGCAACGCTCCCACTAAAGCTCACTCGCCGCCATCGAATCTGACAAGAACAAAGCACGAAATGGTATGCGAAAACCCTGGTTCGGATTCTGACAGCGATAAGCTGATAAAGCTGATAGATTGACAGAAATGGAGATGGAAAGGCCCCGCCTTGAAATCTATCTGCTCCCTTTCGATCTCTCCCTGCCACTTCAAAAAAAAATATAAATATAAAATCGCCATGATAGCACTATTTCAAGTCGCAGTGGTCATCACAAGATATAATTTTAATTATCATTATCTAAGATGTTTATTTATTTTGTGTGGTTGCACAGAAATCTATCCAATCAAGTGTTTTAAAAAGTTAATTCATGAATCTACGACAATTACTATTATGGCAAGTGGAAACAAACCATTTCAGTTTAATTTTTTTTTTTTAATGGCGGCTAAGAAAGAGGTGGCAAGGTGGGTGAACTTAAAAATCGAATAAGCTTAGAATGAGGGTTTGTTTCACGGGAGCTGTGTGTGTGTGTGTGTGTTTTTTTTTTTTTTTTTTTTTTTTTAAATGTTTTTCTTATTGAGTCTTTATTGAATTATGAGTGTAGACTTCAAATTTGGCCACTATGTATGATCATATTATATACATTTGATTGTTTCCACGTGTAGGTGTTTGATTTTGTAGATGAAAAGGTGTTTATGTTTGGAGTAGTTGTAGAACTTAATCTTAACCGAAAAAGTAAATGAAGATATTAGAATCATAGCAAATATAATTGTGGGCTCCGAAAATTCACAATCTAGCCTTCCCTTCTTTTAGGGGAGTTTTAACAGATTAACTTCCGGGGTAAATTTGCAGAAGACAGAATGGGTTTGTAGATATGTCACTGGCCAGAGATTTTGCCCTCATTTTGCGAGGACTTTATGATCTGAGTTCTGATTTCCTATATGCGCAAGCCCCTATAGTTAATTACTCCTCCCGGTAATGAGAGATAACTTTCAATTAAGACTAGTCGTCAATCATATACGTATAGATACATATCGGGCATATATTAGAAGCATGGGTTGATATTTGAAAATTTAATATTTAAAACTAAAAATTTCACCATCTTGTACAAAACGGATGGTGGGAGAGTGATGATGAGCTCTATCAAGATCTCATGGTTCCATTGTCCCGGGTCATCATGGTTCCTGGTCTACTTAGTCAAAGAAGATAGTCGACCCAACTTGATCGGAGGATCCTTATCAACAACCTTGGGTTGTATCATCCAAGGGTACCTCGTTGATTTGTGGTGAATATTTGTCTAACAGGACAAATTTAAATCCACTTTAGCTAACAGAGGGCTTCATGCCTTATCGATCATATCATATTGATTCATATATCAAGGATTTAGTGTCATTGGGGAGCTTACAGACTCTGGCCATAACCTTAATTTAGTGGTGCTGTTTGGCAGCGAACCCCCTGATTCAAAGGGCCTCGATTATAATCGTTTATCAACGGTGCCATTTGATTGTGAAACAACCAATTAGAGGACATATGCCATGTCTTTACTGGCAAGAGATTGCTTGAGAATGAATCCTAGTGTTATTCTCAACCAGACATTAGCTCTTTTTGAGTTGAAGTGATATTTGAATTTGTACACTTCGACAATTAATACGAAGGGTGAATGGATTTTACTTTAAGCATTTTGGTGATTGATTTCAATTTTAAATATTTTGATCTTGGATGATTTTTTAGAATTTGGATTTCATAGGAATTTTGTAGGCATTTTAAAATATTTACAGTTAACCCCTCTGGTTGAGATTTATGTTCAACACGTCCATCATTGGGGCGTATGGGCTTTTTAAATTTAATGGTTAAACCTTGTTGACTTGTCTACTTTCTAACAGAGGGTTGGGTTTATTGTAGGCTTTGTGCCTTTGATAGATCTTTTATAATTAACCCCTATGGTTGAAATTTATATTCAATATGGCCATCATTGGGGTGTTCATGGGCAATTTATTTCATGCGACTCTGTCTACTTTCCAACATAGGTTCAAATTTATTGTAGGCTTTGTGACTTTGCTAATTAGTTTTCCTGTTTATCGACCTTGAAGGTCTAATATAAATGTATGAAATAAATATCTCAGCTGACATCGCGGTCGTATACTTGTTTGATAGTTTGATCTGTGTCAACTTCTATCTACTAGCATATAAGGATCGGGCTCAAACTTAAATTCATCATTTGACCGGTGCATCATCCTCAGACGTTATGTGTATCTATAATACGCTCGTTGGGGTCCATGTGGATATTTAGGAGGGGACATTTTTTTAATTATTGGGTGAACCTTATCGGCTTTGTCTAATTACTGATAGAAGATCAGGTTCATTGCCAGCTTTAGCTTTTATCAATGAATCTTTCTTTTTGAGGGCCTTGAAGGCATAATATGAAAGTATGGAATAAACATCCCAGTCGATATGCCAATCATATATTTATTTGATAGTTTGAGCCGTGTTGATTCCCATGTACATGTATAGAAGGATTATGTTCAAACTTAGATTCATTTCTTGACCTGCGCAGTATTCTCAAACGTCATGTGTGTACCTATAACATGCTCGTTGGGGCCTATGTCGGTATACGATTGCATATACATTTCTTATATCATGCTTACATACTTGCATGTATATTTATACTTTTATTTATATATCAAATTTATAGAGATAAATTGTCATGAGAGGATTTTAACAGTACATGTTTTACTTACTCTTTTAAGATTCTCATAGGGTGACAAAATATGAGAGTTTATAGTGGTATTGAAGTTGGAAGGTTTAATCTATCTTTTGTCTCTTCACGCTTGACTAAGCGGTTGGTGATATATATGTTATGAATAATATCAATATAAAATAGAATTATTATGAAATATATTATATTTATATTCTCTCAATCCAAAATATTTTATCCAAATAATATTTCATTTAATTATTTTTATTTTGAATTAAGTGATTAAATCTTCACCAAAATTTATTTTTATTGAGTATGATAATTGTTGTAGTTGAAGTAGACAATGTTAGTACGTACAAGTAAACATTCTTCCTTACGGAATTGATACTCTACACTATCACTATATTACTTGATTCAACGTGTATACTTATGGATAATGAGAGTAGTTTTTATAATTTTTATATCAAAGAAAACTTAAGTATTGTTTAGGGATTGATAGTCTTAAATAATTTTTATAATTATTTAGGTTACTCCACTACCCCCATCATTATGGACGTGTAAGGTTTTGACACTGGTGATGGGTAAATAGTTCAGAGTGTTTGTGGAGGTCTGATTGCGAGCCCTGAAGTGATCAGGAATGTCGACAAAGGAGAGTTGCAGCTTGCAAGGTGTTGTCGAAGAGAAGAAGGGAGGAAGATTGGACAAAGAGGTAGCGAGCTCGTGGAATCGAGGGAGAAGGTGGAGATTTGATCGGCTTGGGAAGTTCGACAGAGAGTAGAGGGGGCATGTGTGGGAGGAAAAAGAAGAATGAAGCATCGTTGGTCTTCATTTTAACGACAAGGGCATAAGATATTGTGGTGAAACGTGCGAAGATCGTGGGAGGTGCTATTCGACGTACGAAGTAACGAAGATGTGCGAAGCATGACTTCAGGCAGGTGTTGGATTTGTGCATACTTTTTTTTTTCATTCATGTTTAGGTTAACAATGATCACATCCTTGAACCTATGAACCATAGTTAGCCATATCCATTTAAACCTTTTCTTCATCCAAGATGAAGTATGGGCCTAACTTTGAAGTGATATACCCTTCATTATGTTGCCAGCTGATCTACTATGGATACATGATATGAAACTGTTCATGGCTACTAATGAGACTCTCTACATGACATGATATTCCAACCCTCTATCATTATTACATAGAGCAAGCCTACGAAGCTGAAGTGGGATGACAGAACTACAAAATATCTTTAATCTAAAACATTATTGGACATCAAGTCCCCATGCAAAATTTTGATCTCCTAGACTTAAATTAAAATCAATCATTCTCACCAACTAGTTAAGGAAGGTCATTGGGATCTAATCCTAGTGTTCATTTGAAACTCCATGCTGCTCAATATTCCCCCCCCCAAAAAAAATCAAGAGAGGACATTTAAATCCCTCAATTCTATGAAAAATTCCCATCATGCACTTTTCAACTTTCTAGCAAAATGAAACATACAAAATTCATTTGACGCAGCGTACCTTGGTCTGTTCATTGGAAGTTTTGGCTACCGATCAAGAGGTATTGAGTTTGTAGCTTGCGTGTGTGTGAGTTTGACTTAATTGCCTCAAACATATCAAAAAAATAAATAAAATAAAAACTAAATTCATTTGAGGCATTTCTATAAAATTGCAAGTAAGACAAAAATGTTACTGATTTAAAAAGAAATTGCATACTTAACAGTAAGTGGTGTTCTAATTCATATAATTTAAGTTATCAGTTAATTTAGTTTTTTCAAAGTAAATCTCTCATATTTATATTTAAATATTCTTTTGCATAAAATCATACATCTGAAAATCTGAAGATCTCTAAGCCCCCATACAATTTACAATCTAAAATGATGTCAGGATATTTTTATACAAATTACATCATAACAGGCATAAGAATCGTTGGATTTGCTTTAAAATTAGTGCTGCATAAGAAGAATTTGTAATATATTATTCTCAAAATAAATTCAATGATTTCAAGGATAGACGTGCATGAGAATCGTTGGTTTTTGCTTTAAGATTAGAGTTGCATCAGAACAATTAAACCATATTAATATCAAAATAAATTCAAATTTTTAAGCTTCTTCTAATATAATTTATATCATGATATTCTAATATAATAAAACAAGTTGATTATGGGTCTGTTTGTGATAGCTTTCTAGCTATTGCTTTGCTTTTCAGAGTGCAATCACAATTTCATTTGACTACTATATTTTTGTTGCTTTCTTACTGCTTTTCATAAATCTAAAAGTACTTTCTGCGACCACAGTAGCGAAATTATTTTCTCTACAACAATTTCATAATTTTTATAAAATCATGTAACTATCCTAAACGGATCCTAAATCATTTATATATTATAACATGTCATTATTTTTTTAATTTTTTAATTTCTTTTTGCGGAATATTCAAATGTTGCTTATTGCATGAAAGCTGCCTTCTTTGAATAAATTTCAAGAAAATCTCGCTCGTCTATAAGATAAAGAAAAGTCTTCCCTGCTCGTAGAAGAAGCAGGTGAGTCTTCCTCGCTCGTAGAAGCAAATGAGATAGGCATAACGTATGAGTGTAATATATTTGGATTATAAATGACTGGTCCTTATCTTGTGGTGTAATATATTTAGATTGTGATTAACACAATTATACAAGGGTATATTGGTCTATCATGTTTTGTATATTATCTTCTATATTTGTGTAATCTTGACTAGATTTGATATATTAATTAATATATATCTATATATTTTAGAAAATGTATTTGATCACGTATGAATCTCGATGCATATTAGATTTAAAAGCTTATGAAGTCTGATTCAGAATCATTTGAACTCCAATTTCAATAAATTTATGGTCGGATTGAATGTTTTGGTGAGATGAACCTACAAGGTAACCTAAAGAAGCAAGCACGTTTTGGTTTATTACATTTATTTAAAGAAAACAGGCATCACATACGTAAGACTTGAACCCAAAACTTTCTGATTGGTAGCCAAAACTTCAACCAATAGAATGAAGTGTGTTGCATGCTTTATTGTTATTGTATATGAGAGATGCATATATATAGGGTCTACAACAGATAATTTTGTGTTTACACAGAGAACACGCAATGCCTTTACAGCTGTAAGGTAGGTAGAGATGAAGGCTTCGTTTGTGACATCTTTCTTAATACTTTCTTTGAAGTAACCAATACCAGCAGTTTTCAACTGCGATGCGACAATTATGCAAGGAAATCAAACTGTATATAATTTCAATCATTATGAAATTTTCACCTAAAGAAATACTTGTTAGGGGTGTAAGTGAGCCAAGCCCACCCGTGTGCTGGTTCTGATTGGCCTTAATAAATGGCTTGTGCTCAATTAATTAACAAGCACAAGATCAAAACCAGTGGTGGCTAGGCCTCGAACTTGATTAATATGTGATGTGTAAATAAATTCTCAATATGTATAAATACTTAATGGGTGACAATGCAAAACTAGTCCCCATATTAACTGGGGACAAGGCCTTGACGTGGAGACCGCTATTGCATGCTTTAAGCTAGAACATGACTCATTTAATTTAGACTTCATTTTGGACATTTTTTCACCATTATAATGATGAACCCTATTGTTGCTTCATGTAAAATCTTTAAGGAAAAGAGTTAAGAGAGGAAAATTTGTTTTATGCTCAAGAGTTCATCATCAATCTCGTGGATTCATTGTTGGGATCTATAATATGTAGAAGCGTTAGGTTTCGTTGATTTTGTTACTGTTTTTTAAAGCAGTTTTTTTTTTTTTTAATTTGATTTTTGTATTAAAACCATGTTTTAAGAAATAATAAAAAAGCCATCTCAAATAAAGCTTTAGTGAGTGATTTTTCTTATTAGAATATTATAATTAAATTTGTCTATGTATTTATTTTCAAGACATAGCGATTAAGTCTCCATGAGAGTTCAAGATAATTTTTGGTTGATTTTCTCATATTAAAGTGAGGGGTTATCAAAGTTCTTAAGGCTTCAGTGTTTAGGTAATACTCACCCTCCAAGACACTTTGAAGTGTAGGCTATATCATCAATAAGTAAAGAGTTTGTGAGAAAAATTCTCAATAGTTAATTTCTAGCTAGTTCGATTGTTGGCTTGATGTGTATGTATGTGTATATTGAAATCAAACAACCATGTAAATTTTTTTGGTGCTATTACTAATCAAATTACAAATAAATAGAGATTATGGTGTAGTTTTTTAATTCATTTGAGATAGCTATTTTATTGCTTCTTAAAACAGCTTTCTACTACAATAAATAAATTTTTATACTAGAAAGCTGCTTTAAAAGTCAGTAAAAAGCCGTCCCAAACAAAACCTTGATAATATATCCGGAGCAATTTCAAATACGATATTTTAGATGTTCTTACCGTATATGTAACTCATACTTCGATAATTAATTGTTCATTAAATAAAAAATAATAATGATCTCACTAAAAAATAAAAGACCTTTTTTTTGTTTATATTCTTAGAATTTATATTTAATTAATGTAAAATATGAATGGAGATTTCAGTCTATTTATGGAGAACAAACCTTAATACATAATACTCACGTTGACATACATTCAAAGACAAGACAAGAAAAGACTACTTGCACAGCTAATTTATTTTTGAAATTACACACAATGCACATATAAGATCCATAATTCAAAATCTTTTGAATAGCTAGCATTCTAGCAATATAACTTAAGCTCTTAATCAACAAGCTAAGATGGGCGACACTTAGATTTTATTTGGGACAACTTTCTTATTGTTTTTTACAACAATCACTGCAATAAAATATTTCATTACCGATTAATTTTTCTGGCGGAATATTTTCCATCGAAATTTCCCCCGGATTTTTTACAGATTGAATGAAATATTTCCAACATATTTTTCTGGCGGAGTTTCTAGATGTAATTTCTGGCGGATTTCTTGAGTATCGAAGCAGATTTTTAGTAATTTATTTTAATTAAATTTCAAATTTTATAATTTATTTTAATTCATTAGTAATTAAATAATTTATTTTAATTAATTATTAATTTATTAACTTAGTATAATTATTCATTAATTTAATAACTTATTTTAATTAATTATTAATTTATATATTTTATTTTATTTCATTTTAAATTATATATTTTATTATAATTTATTTTGAATTTTATATTTCCGTATTATCATAGTTTACGTATTATTATAGTTTAAGTGGGGGGAGACCTATGTTCAAATCCCTGGTCACGCGCGTAGAGGGGCAGTGGGGCTGGCGGTAGGGCAACTCGTGCGGGTAGGCCGAGCAGTGCGGGAGCCAGTAGGGCAGACAGGTAGCACGGGAGGGTAGGTCGGACAGCGCAAGAAGTAGCGGGGCAGCGGGCAGCTCGAGCGGTAGCCGCTGTGGGCTATATATATATATATATATTTAAATTATTCCGGTGGAAAAATGTTCCTGTGGCTTTTTTCTGCCAAAAAATTTTTCCGACGCGCGTTTTACATTAGAAAAATTTTTCACCGGAAACTTTCAAATCTGCTGGAAAATGAGCAAATTTCTGTCTGAAAATCTACCGGCAATATGTGATTTTCCGATAGTAAATATTTTAGTATAAAGAATAAATTTTTATTCTAAAATATTATTTAAGAGAGTAATAAGTGAAAACTGCAGTGCTGTTAAGCTTGCAGCTATCAAGAAAATAGGGAAGAAGACAATAAGGATTGGAAGCAAATAGATCATTTTATTTCAGTATTTACAATGCATTTTTATAGATGTTTACACAGAGATCAGCAGTATAAGTTACAACCGAAATAATGGCCAAATATGACTTTGCTGTAAGTGCATTTCATTCTTGCTTATATGTTAACTTACCTCTGCAAACTGATGGCACAACTAGGACAGTGAGTTTGCTAGCAAGATAATTGAAATGAGATATGTATAGGGATTTAGTGAGCAGGTCAGCTAGTTGATCTTTTGAAGCAATGTGATTAACTTGTATGGATTGATTTTTAATACATTCTCTAATGAAATGACAATCAATCTCTATGTGTTTGGTTCAAGTATGGTAAACCGGATTGTTGGCTAAGGCAATTGCTGATGTGTTATCGCAATATATTTTGGTGGGTTGTTGTCAAGTTATTGAAGCAATCTTCTAAGCCATATAATTTCAGTTGTTGTCGAAGCTATAGCTCTATATTCTGCTTCAATAGATGACCTTGCCATAGTTGATTGTTTCTTTGCACACCATGCATGGATGGGAGTAGAGCCTAAGAAGTTACATTATCCTGTTGTTGATTTTCTGTCTTGAGGATCCCCTGCCTAGTCCAAGTTTGTGTATGAGCTTAGCATGAGATACCCTGCTATGATTGCTAGACCAACCTGTAGAGAACCGCATAGATAACAAAGAATCCTTTTGAGAGATTTAAAATTAAATTCAATTGGGTGATGCATGTGTTGACAAGTTTTATTGACTGCATATGTGATATCTGGTCTTGTAAGTGTGAGATAGTGAAGCCCTCCAACCAATTGGCGATATAATTTTGGATTGGTAAAGGCAGGTGAATCTATTTTAAGGGCTGTCTTGAGGCTAATGGGAGTTGAAACTGACTTGTTATTTGACATTCCTGCATTCTCCAGATTACATTCTGCATATCTGGCTTGATGCAAAATTAGTCCAGTTGGTGTAGTTTCTGCTGTTATGCCAAGAAACTATTTTAGTGTGCCTAAATTTCACATATGAAATCGCTGGTGTAGTTTGTTTAGAAGTTTAGCAATTGACTAATTATTATTGCCGGTTAGTATAATATCATCAACATAGAATAGGAAATTAATGATGTTGCCATTGTGCCTGTAGATCAATAGAGAGGAGTCTGAGTGGATGGTAGTGAAATGCAAATCATGAAGAAATCCAATTAAGGTTTCAAACCACTGTCATGGTGCTTGTTTGAGGCAATATATGACCTTTTTAAGCTTGCATACATGAGTGGGATAATTTTCATCAATAAAGCCTATTGGTTGCTTTATATAAATCCGATAAGTGGCCATGTAGGAATACATTTGATACATCTAATTGATGTATGGGCCAATTGTGATGTACAACAATAACTAGCAAGATACAAATTGTAGATATTTTAGCAACCGGGCAAAACGTTTCCATGTAATCCCATCCAAACTCCTGATGACAACTCAACGCAACAAGTCTTGCTTTGTGTCGGGCAAGTGTTCCATCTGAATTGTGTTTCGTTTTGAATGTCCATTTACATCCAAGGAGATTTTGATCAGGGGATAATTGAACTAATTCCCATGTGCCTTGTAATTTTAGAGCTTGAAACTCTTGCGACATAGCCGCACGCCAATGTTCATGTTTGACTTCTTCTGTGTATGTGGTTGGATCGGCGTCAATAAGCTGATGAGTAAGATCAAATACTTGTTTTAGCCTGGGATGACATGTTTGTAAATGAGTTTTCATAGGGTGTGCCTGAACCGTTGATTTTTCTATATATGGAGGTGATATTGGCATGGGAGAATTGGAAGGTAAACTGAGTGATGTAGTAGCTAAAAGTGATGGTGTGGGAGATGTTTGTGTGGACTACGAAGTTCTGGAAGTTATAGTAGGAACTAACATCAATGATGGAATGTTGTTAGAGTGAAGTGTAGTTATTGAATGAGTAGAACTTGACTGAATATGCTTGAATGGGAAGATTTTCTCATTGCATGTCTAGGCACATAAACACGATTTATTATGGGATCTAGACCACTACAAGAAAAATGTCGAAATCCGGCGGTTACTCTATATTAACCGGCGATTTTTGCCTTACCGGCGGCTTGACGGCGGTTTTTTGACCGCCGGTAAAAATCGCGTAGGAAACTTTCACCGGCGGTTTATTATGGCGGCGAATTGCCGGCGGCTTAGACCGCCGGTTACAGGCGAATTTAGATCTACCAAAATTATTACAACATTTACTATCTAAATCATCCAAAATAACTCTAACACTTGCTTATGTCTAGTGAGAAGAAATAATCAAAGAAAAAACATAAAATATACCTTAAAATAGAAATCTAGGTTGAAAACTTGAAGTCGGCGGTCGGTTTGGGGTCGGACTGGGTCAGCGAGGTCGGACGTCGGAGTGCCGGTCGGATCTGGGTCGGCAGTCGGAGAGGTTTCGTCGGCGGCGGTCGGAGAACCTTCGTCGGTCGCGGTCGCGGTCGGACGAGCAGAGGCGAGCGGAGGCGAGGGAAACGAGAGAGAAAGAACGCGAGAAAGAATGAAATGTGAGTTGCGGGCCTGGTCATTTTAGGGCACTAACCGGCGGTTTACCGGCGTTTTAAACCGCCGGTTTACCGGTGGTCTAAACCGCCGGTTTACCGGTGGTCTAAACCGCCGGTACAAAATCACTTATCAACGGCGGTCCGGCCGCAGTTAAACCGCCGGTGAATAATATAATCCGGCGGTTTGCCGGCGGTTTTCAGACCTCATTTAATACCGGTGGTTTAACGTATAAAAAACACCGGTAGACCGCTGGTAAACGACGGCGGTTTAACCGCCGGCTAGACTGCCGGTAACACCGGCGGTCCATAAACCGCCGGTAATAGCCATTTTTCCTGTAGTGGACATCTATACCCTTTTTGTGTTTGAGCATATCCAATGAACACACATTGTATTGAGAGTGGAGATAATTTTGATTTAGCATAGGATCTCAACCATGGATAGCATATACATCCAAAGATTTTCAAATGTGTGTAAGTGGGAGGTTTGTTGTACAATTTTTTGAATGGTGTTTTGTTTTGAAGGGTGGGTGTAGGCAGTCGATTGATTAAATGTATGGCAATAAGTAATGCTTCTACCCAGAGATTGGAAGGAGAATTTGAATGAATTAGAAGACTTCGATCTGTTCATTTCAATGATATGTCGATTCTTTCGTTCTGCAACACCATTTTGAGAAGGTGTGTGCAAAAAAGTGAATTGATAATTGATACCATGGTTGATACAGTGAGATTTGAAATTATTATTTAGGTACTCTCCACCACCATCTGTTCTGATGGTTTGAATAGTTCGATTGAATTGACATTGAGCACTTTGCTGAAAATTTATGAATGTGCGAGCAACTTCAGATTTTTGAATCAACGGAAAGACCCAACTATATCTGGTATAATCATCAATGAAGGAAACATATATAATATCGATGACCTTGTACAGAAGTAGAGGAAGAAGGACCCCATATATCAGAGTGAACTAATTGAAATGGCTCCGTAGTAGAAGAAGTGGATTTAGAAAATGGTAATTATCTGTATTGGAAAAAGAAGTACATATATTTGAATAACTGTGAGGTAAATTCCATAGTGTAGAGGTAGTTGGATGCCCGAGACGATTATGCCACTGGTCAGGGATAGTTTCGTCTGAAAGCAAAGCTAGGTGTGGAGAGGTGGTATGAACTTTGTACAATCCATTATGGCAAGGCCCTTGAAGCAGAACATGATGAGTCTTCAAATCCTTTATTTCGTAGACGTCATAAGAGAATGATATGACACAGTTATTATCAGCAGCGAGCTGTGGGTGTAGGTAGAAGAGCACGATCAGTGTTTTGAATTGGAAGTTGATGCCCATTGCCAATAACCACTTGAGAAGAGCATGTATAAGGTTCAGTTGCACTTAGTTGAGATGAATCGGTTGTGAGATGCGTTGATGCCCTGTTGTCAAGAAACCAAACTAATTGAGGAGTCATATCAGATGAGCTGAACAATGCAGTATTGTGCCCCGTATCTGTGTATGTTGAATCGTTCCGGTACGAACATTGAATGGTCGAGAGACCTGTTTTACTGCATATCTGGCAGATGGTATTACGATGTGGGTTTCTGTCTCCCCGATCTCCCCATTCGGACAATGACAACAATTGACGGCATCTGTTTCCTTGTGAATTATTATTGTATCTTCCTCATCCTCGACCACGAGGAGCAGCAAGAGCTATGTAATTGTCTGATATATTTAAGGACTGAAGATCTCGTGTTGCCTCATTATTTAGTATCTGTTCTTCGCAGCATAGTAAGCTGTAGAGATCATCTAAATTTATCGGTTGCAGGTTTGTTCTTATCGTTGTTTTAAACAACTGATAGGAGGAGGGAAGGTCGTTTAATGTGTAGAGGATCACGTCTTCAGGATCGATCGTGTTGCCGGTTGTTGTTATAGCATCCACCTTCGATTTTACATCGAGTAGATATTGCGTCATGGTTTTGTTGCCTTTCGATAGATGATGTAATTCATTCTTTAATTGAATGACCCGAGAGCGATTGGTAGCTTGAAGACGATGTGTAAGGGTGGTCCATATTGCGTGGCAATGTGTTAGAGTGAGAACATACAACTAGATGGACGATGAAATTACTGAATATAATGCAACAGCGAGGTTTTGATCGGTAAGTACCCAGTTGCTGTACGAAGTTGGAAAACTGGTTGCGGACATTCGTCTGGAGCAGAGGACTGTTGTGGACACGTAGATGTGCCGTCGAGAAATCCTTTAAATCCGTTTGCAGTGAAAACCTTCTCCACTTGATAGCTCCAGATTGAGTAATTGCCAGACGTTAATGGGTTTGGGACAAGATTCTTGATATTGCTCATCAAAAACTTGAGTTGAGGTGGCCGGAATGGTTATAGAAATAATGGAGGAGTTTGAATCCATCGTCGGTGATTGAGTGGATGATTTAGCCATGATTTGTTGTGGTAGAGCTTGAAGATACAGAGAGAAGAGAAAAAAATCGTTAATCTTGATTGCTAAGCTCTGATACCATGAAAACTACAGTGCTATTAAGCTAGCAGTTGTCAAGAAAACAGAGAAGAAGACAATAAAGATTGGAAGCAAATAGATCAATTTATTTCAGTATTTACAATGCATATTTATAGATGTTTACACAGAGATCAGTCGTACAAGTTACAACCGAAATAACGGCCAAACACGACCTTGCTGTAAGTGCGTTTCATTCTTGCTTATCTGTTAACAATAAGAAAGCCATCCCAAATGAAAAGGCTTTCTTTTGATACCATTTTTTTATTATCGTAGTGAAAAGCTATTCCAAACCAAACCTTAATGTTTTCTAGCAGTTTTATACTCGAGGTAGCAAATCTCATCAGACCAGGAGATAGCATATATGGAACCTTGGCAAGCTCCCAGGATATTATTACCTAACATGTTAAGGCATTTTGAGCAACTGATGAAGTAAACGCTGGGAGAGCACCAGCCGAGGGCGAATTATTACATCCGGTCACCGGACGTCCGAACATCCAATCCAGACGTGCAACATCATCCAAATACACCGGGGCCCGGTGCATTTTAATGACGTGATGTGTCTAGATAGGTGTCCGGACGAATCCGGACACCGAAAGTAATAGTTTGCCCCAGCCGAGGCCATTCACGACTTTGGTTCTTTTGCCATAGGAGTACCGATAATATGAGTGTATGGGAGTCAATTTGACGAGGATGACACAACGGTCTTGATATTGGATAATATGCAGCGGTCTTTGATTAAATCTCCACAAATGGTATTGTAGCAGTTAGCGAAGGCGAGTAGAAGAACAAATAGCAGAAGATGGCGAGGAAAAGCCATTGCTGTTTTCTCAAGTTTTGCTGCTTAATTTGAATGTGAGCTTTCTCCTCCTTATATTGACAAGGAAGATTAATATGAGGAGTAATAAATTTAGTGGACTGGAAGCTGGAAGGCTTTCGTGGAGGCCGGCGAGTAAATAAATATACTTAGTGAAGGCCAGTGAGATTATGTTGATATTTATATAATCAGCCAAGTTGTTGAGAAAGCTGGCGAAAATTTTAAAACTATGATCTTAAACCGCGTATACAACTGGAAGAAAAAATTATGGCAACATGCATGTGATTGATACAAGAATATTTTTATTTGAAAAATATTGTGGTCTCCGAAAATTTGGGTCCCGGTTTCTCGGCGGATCCCTTTCTTTCTTTCGGATCGTCGAGGAGAGTATTAGTGTTTAAGTTTTGAGGCTAATTTTTAGAAGGCAAATATTGAGTTTTGAATTAGACATTACTCAGAGATTTTGCTCTCATTTTGTGAGGACTTTATGATCTGAGTTCAGGCCAGGTTTCTTGTAGGCGCAATCTCATATAGTTAATTACCCTCCCGATAATGAGAAAAAACTTTTGATTAATGATAGTCGATAAACAGATACAAAGTATCTAGCATATAGTAGCAGAATGATTTAGGTATTTAGAATTTTAATATTTAAAATTGAAAATTTACCATCTTGCACAGACCTGGGGGGGGCGTAGAATGATGATGAAACCGATCAAAATCTTATGGTTATGTCGTCCAAGGAAATAATTATCCCTATCCATGGGTTGCTTCGTCCAAGGGTATGCATGGAGTACATGTTTCTCTAAGGAGACAAATTTGAATCCACCTTAACTAACAGAGGGCTCTATGCCCAATCGATCATATCATATTGATTCATTACTCAAGAATTTGATACCATTGGAGATCCTACCTAGCTTGACATCAACCATTAGCATATGATAGACAAAGAAAACTCATCCTTTAGACATGTAATATTCAAGTCACCCGATCAAATAAATTTTGATTTCTCTACCTTTCTTTTAAACAAGGATGATACTGTCAAGCTAGGTAGGATACAAATCCTCTAGAATGAACACTATATAAATTAGTTTTTTTAGTTCCCTCAATAAATAACTTCTCAAGGTTTGGATGCATCATCCTAAGTACTTGCTTAACTGGTGGAATAAAAGGACTAAATTATAACTTGTGAGAGATTTTTTTAAGAGCTCATTCATGCATCTCAAAATAACTCCAAGAATAATAGTCATGATAATTATTTAAAATTAAGAATGACTATAGTCATAAATTCTTTAGAAGCAATATTTTTAAAGAGGAAGAATGGTGTTATTCTTTGTACCGTGATTTATACTTAACAAGTTAGCAATAGATGTTTAAAGCTTTATCTCTCCTAAACAATACTTAAATTTTCTTTAATATATAAAAAATAACAAACCTCTCTTAATATACACAAGTATATATGCCAAATCAAATAATAAAGTGAAATAATAGAGCATCCAATCCATGAGAAAGTATGCTTTTAAGCAATCAACTACTACCATTTAATCTAATTATAAAATTATCCTACTGAAATAATAATATTGGTTGTGGAGATTCAATCATTGACTAAACTAGTAAAAAATAAGGGATATAATATTTTTTATTGATTAATATAAATTGCATATATTTCTTAATGAAACTCTTATAATTTAGAGCATATGCATCCCTAGATCTCTGTCTAGTTTGTAGGGGTAAAAAGAATATATGTTGAACTCCTATAGTTATAGCATCTCCTTAAGAATCTAGCATATTTTATATCATGTCTAGGTATGCAAACATACTATTTTAATATTCCTGGTTATTCTTGTATTTCTCCGTCGAGGTTATACATCACACTAGATTTTAGCTACGCATATAACGAGAAATAACCAGCGATGACGAGAAATAAGAAACTAGTATATCTTCTATACCTTTCTCGGCCTTTTGGTTAAGATCATGTGTAGTATATGTTCTTATCAGTTTAATATCTGATACGTTGACCATTGGCTCACTATAATATTAAATTATTTTTTTTTAGGGAGGGCCCATTCTAGCAGCTTGCTACAAGGGTCTTCGAGCGTCGCCTTAGCGTTGCACTAAAGCCATGGCAGGCGCACCCCTATAGTATTAAAAAAAAAAAAAAAACTAGTATATCTTCTATTTCTTTAGCAAAATCTACTTCACATACAATAGTGGCATCAGTGCATTTATTGATATAGATTGTCAACACCACATATTGGATTAAGATTAGAGTTCTTCAATTCTCTAAGCTATATCTAATTTTACGGTTAATTTTGTCCTTAAGTTATTCCCAAGCTTATTTCTAGTGAGGATAATTCTCTTCTTCACAAAACTCCTGACAAGAATGAGATTTTTAATATTATTATGAGTTTGAATAAGGTCTCTGCTGTGGGGTCTGATGGATTCACCTCTAAGTTTTAGCACACATGTTGGAATATTATTAAGGGTGACCTTTGTAAGGCTATTCAATCTTTTTGCAAAGGTTATTCTATTCCTAATTTTTTTTCCAACACTTATATTATTTTGATTCCCAAATGCGTCAGCCCTAAAAATTGAATAATTTTAGGCCTATTAGCTTATGCAATACTTTTCATAAATTATTTCTAAATTCTGGCTTCTAGAATGGTCTCCATTCTACCTAATATTATTTTTTTAAAATTAGATAGGGTTTGTTAAAGGTAGATGCATTACTGATAATATCTTGATTACTCAAGCATTTATTCATGATATTAATCTTGAAGTTCCTGGTCATAATATCTTTTTGATATTAGACATATCTAAAGCTTATGACAACATTAATTAGGATTTTATAATGAAAATTTTAGATCTTTTTTGTTTTAATAATGAATACATTTCTTTATTTAGGAATATCATTGAGAATGTTTGATTCTCTATTATTTTGAATGACAAATCTCATTATTTCCTTAAAGTTGAATAGTGTGTTAGATAAGGTGATCCTATATCTCTTGCTCTTTTTATCATTATTGGTGAATATCTTTCAAGAGGTTTAAAACAATTTTTGATATGGTTAAATGCTTCTTTGGAGGTTTGCTCTATGACATTAGATAGGCTTATCAATAAATTTTTTTGGGGCTCTTCCCAGGATAATAAGAAGATCCATTGGGCTTCTTGGAAGTTGTGCTGCATACCTTTTAGTGAGAAGGGTTTTGGTTGCAAATCAATTTTTGATATGGTTAAATGCTTCTCTGTAAACTAGGATTGAAATTTTGAAGCAATAATACTCTTCAGGCCAGGTATATGAACCATAAATACTATAAGAATTTTCACCCCACATAATGTTTCTTTAAGAATGGTTACTCTTCTACTTGGGCTAGAATGTGCAAAATCAAATAGATTGGGGAGCATCATCTCTAATGGGGTATTACTAATGGTTCTTATTATTTATGGTAAGATGACTGGATGAGTTTTGGCTCCTTAGATTCTTTATATAATACTCACTCTATAAGTAACCTTAAGGTTTCTCAATTTATTCTGAATAGTAGATGGAATAGAAACCATCTTTTGGAGTATATTCCTAAATGTTATTTATAAGATTTTTATAAATATGCATACTCATGATCTTATCATCTTTAAGCATTCCACTAATGGCAATGTCAATGTTAATGAGATTTGGAATGGTTTTAGAGGTAAGAAGGTTCACAACATGCAAAAATTTGGAATTCATTGAGTACTCCTACTAATATATCGTTATTTAATTGGGGGCTTGTCAAAGGCTTCATTCTTATTTATGAGAGACTTAAAAAAAAAGGTTTTTGTATTCCCTTTAATGCCAATGTTGAGCTAATGTGTAACCTTTTAATCATGTTTTCCTTAATGGCCCTATTACTTATAGAGTTTGGGTTTTATTAGATTATGGCTCTTAATATTAACTTTAGTCTCAATATTTCTAATTGTTTGGATATACTCCAAAATTAGTTTTTTAATCACAATAAGAATCACATTGTTACTATTGTTCATATAATTATTTTTTGGCTTTTATGAATAGAGAGGAATAATAATAAGAACAAAGGCATTAAAATGAATGCTGACGGAATTATCATTGGTCTCAAAAATAAAATTCACCAACTACTTTCTGCAAATCTTTTGAAAATTAAGCATTTATAGGGCAATTCTTCTTGGGATGCTTTTCTTTAACTTATTCCATTGTAATAATAGATTTTATGGTTACCCTATTATTTATTTGTTGGAGGAAGCCTATTTTAAATCAATATAAGGTTAACATTAATGGTTCTATTAATATAAGTGCTCTTGGGTGTGGATGTATTATTAGAGATTCTAAATGGGGTTTTGTTCTTGCTTTTGCTTCTTAGATTCCCAAATGTTCTGTCATTAAGGCTAAAATGTATGGTGAAACATTTGGATTGAGTTGGATTCTAAATTGTTGGTATCTCTTATGTCTAAAAAGTCTTTTAATAACACTTCTTTATACTATTGTTCAAAAAAATTATGCATCTTTTGTAGCAGTTTCAATATATCATCTCTCATATTTGGAGAGAGGGCAACATGATTGCAGATTAGTTTGCTAAAAAGCCCAATTCGATTTCTAACTCTAGGACTTATCTTAGCACGAATAATCTTCATGATATTAAGGAATGGTGAAGATGGATAGCATTGGTTTCCCTTACATCATATTGAAATAATCTTTTTGGGGTTTTGGTTTGTGGCTGGGTTGGTGGATCTTTCTCGTTTTTGTTGAGGGTTTTTCTTTTTTCGTGGTGGTTTGTTCTAAGTTTTTGGTTCGTGGAAGGTTTTGTCTTCTGAGAGTTTATGCTGGCTAGGTTTGTGGATGGGTCTTTCCATCAGTTAATTTTATTTGAGTCTTCTTTAGTTTGTGTCTTCTATATTATTTTTGGGTTGTGACCTGATTAGGTTGTGGTCTGTTAATGGTTATTGCTTCCTTCCTATTGGGCTTGTTAGCTTGGTGGGCCTCGGTTCTATTTCTTTAACTTAGTCCAGGTGTTGCATTAATTTAATATTGCAATTCTAGAAATTCTCTAGTATTTGTCGGATCATTCATTTTTGCTATTGTATTTGTTGCAGTTGGTCTTTTGGATATTTTTTGTTCTCCTTCTTGAGGTTGGGTGATTGTTGCTCTCTTGGTTGTTTGTGAAAGCATTGTCGGATTCTTCCCTTTGGTTGATGTTCCTTCTGCTGGTTCGATCATTTAGGTGGTATGGTCTATTTTTTGGTGTTATTGTTTTTGTTGGATGATTAACTCTTTGGTTTGTTGAGCTCTTTCTTTTGCCGACATAGATTCATATCGTCGCAGATTTGGTCTTTTGGTGTCTATAAGGATGTTGCTTCTTTATCGTGGTCAATCTTCATTTATATCAAGCTTTGGCTCTGGAGATGGAACATCTTCATTTTTTGGGCTTGGCTTCTTCGCTGTCATTGTTCTTTGCTAGGTTTTCTTTTCCTTTATGCATTTTATCTTGTATTGTAATTGAGATCATTGACTCATTAGGTTTCTTTTTTATCTTTTTTGTAGCTCTTTGAGCATCAAAGAGCATGATTCTTTTAAGGACTTATACATCTTTTGAAATTAACACGTTTGTTAGTCGGTGAGTTTTAACCCAACAAAAAAAAAAAAGTTTAGGTTAAGGTCCCTTCATGTGAAGTATATTGATCTTTCTATAATTTTTTTAAGTGGCATTTCAATAATTTTAGTATATCCCCTGAAACACACCATTGAATGGCTAATGTTGTTTCTTTAAGATGGATTATATGTGTTTAGCATTTAAGTAATTTAATCACCTTAAAGTTGTGTGAACTTAGGTTCGTTTGTTTCTTGGCATCAACTAGCCATTTTGTTTGTAAGCATACAAGATTTTAAGACCATTTAGTCCTCTAATATATATCTATAACTTACAAACAATATGAATAGAAATTTGTATCCTTCGATGAAGACCAAATCTAAAAACATAACAGTCACATATTGATATAAAATCAAACACAAAAGACGACTCCTTATATAGAACTTAATTATTCTAGAAATTACACACACAACCATATTGCATATATATGCAAGATCAAATCGTGGTCAGAGCCTATGCTCCCAATCAATATATGTTAAGCCATATATCCAGCTAGTCATACTCAAGGTAGCAAGAGTCACCAGACCAGGTAGAGCCACATAAGTGATATTTGCAGCTATTTAGGAGGTTCTTACTTATTACGGCAACGCATATTGCGCAGTTGATGGAATTGATATCCGGTGAGCACCAGCCGACGCCATGCACGGCTTCGCCTCTTTTGCCGGAGGAGTACTCGGAATAGCCGGTTGCAGGAGTCAATTTGACGAGAGTTTTGACGACTTTTTTGATGCTAGATATTATGTTCTTGTTTTTGGTGGGATTTCTGCAGATGGTTTCGTCGCAGTTAGCGAAGGGGAGAAGGAGAACCAGCAGGAGAAAATGGTGATGGAAGCCCATTGATCTTTTGTTGAGTTGAGGAGATGTGAACGTTAAGTTGATCTTTATATAGACGAGGAGAAAAATGGTGGAGGACGTTAATGGCAGGTACGTACTTTAAGCAGCTTGCTTTACTAAAAAGCTGGAAGAATATATAAATATAACCACCATATCTCTGAAAGCTGGCGAAGGTATAAAAATAACCACCAGCCTAGTTTGTGCAGGCCTGTGAAGATATATAATTATATTTGCAATTTTGTCGTTATGTTTGCAGGTATTTTAAAAAAATTATTACCTGAGGTCACCAAATGTCCTCGGAGGCGAATCAGAATGCGTCATATTGTTATTTTGCAGTGTTCCGATGCTGTGTACTGCTGTATACCAGGTGGTATGGCGCATCCTGATTCCCCTCCGAACGATCTGGTGACCTCACGTAATAATTTCCCGCATTTTTAATGCATATTATCAATTAGGAATTTTTTAATTTATTGACTTATTTAATTTAAGTAAATGAGTTTGTCGCTTATCCTGCATGATCATCATATTTGTATACCATAATCTCATATCCACATTATGACATTTGGTGTATTAATTCTACCAACTATAACAGATCTTTGACTAATATTTTTTTTTGGTTAAAATCCTCTTATGGGGCCTACATGTTCATTTAAAACATCGGTTACAAAATCCTTAAAAGACTCCACCAACTCACTATTGCTCATAAGAGCTACAATCCAAAAATTGAAACACAAATTCTTTTAATTAGACAAGTAATTTTTTTCTTTTTAATTTCAATTATAATATTTAAATAATTAACAAGAAAAGAAACTGAATTACCAAATAGTTATGATTGATATAGGGTGAAACTTGAAAGAGTTAATATGTGTGCTCTTCTTTCTCGAATTTAGCAATTCCTTTTCTATTAGGGGTGCAAACGAGTCGAGTTCGAGTAAGGAAGTATTCGAGTCAAGCTCAACTGTCAAATACGGTGCTCGAACTCGAGCTCGTCTCATTTCAAAATTCCTTTAATATGAGAGAATAATACAAAGAAAAATTACTATTATTCTTAATATGACACGAAGTTTCCTAAAAAATTATTACTATTCTTAAATATTTGATCAAGTATATTGAAACAAGATAAACCTCTCACCATCTCCTTCTTTGACAAAAGTTTAAGGATGCCAAAACTGAGATGTGCATATCATAAAGTTCATAATCATAATGAGCTATTATAATAATATTGCAATCAGTTTATAGCACTTGGGAAAGACTAATTTCCTTCAAGAGAATTTATATCATTTCTCTTATTTTTTTTCGGTAAATTTTGGGGCAAAGCCCGTATATTAAAGAAGCAAAATTACAGGATCAGATTATTACTGATACTAAGCATGTAACATCATGAGCACATGATATATTGAACATATAATTTGCATTTTCGTGGCGTCCTTGTGTTCGGCTTTCGGGTGACCTTCGATCCTTCTTCTCCGGTCTTTTTCGTTTGCCTTTCTTCGTCTGCTGTTCCTGTGGTAACCTCGTTCCCCTCCTGGCTCCTTGTTTCTTTTGGGTTTTCCTTGTTTGTTTGTCCATCTGTGGTTTTATATTTCCGTTGGTGTTCGAGAGGGGGGAGATGACATCTTCGACGTCGTCCATCCCGCTTGTTTCTTTGACCCCCACTGCTAAGACTCGTTCCTTCAAGGATGTGGTGTCGGGTGGCTCTTCCTCTGCGACTCCTAGGGTTCATTTTGTGCATTCTTCATTTAAAGGCTTGTTGGTGGAATTTTGAAAACATATTTTAAAAATATTAGTTTTCTTTGGGACTTAAAAATTGAATTCTAAAATCGAATTGTCTCGTTAGAAAAAGTATATCACCTCGAGAGGTGAGAATAAAAAAAAATGAGGTCAACAAGGCTGTACAACTTTACTGTTTGAGGAGTCTGTTGTCTCCCTTCTTGCTGCACCATTTGCGTTTACTCTTGTAGGTAAATTTGTTTTACGAAGGCCAAATCTAGATGTGATTCTCAAATTTTTTCTTGCCCTTAAACTCTCTAGATCTTTTAATGTGGGTTTGTTGGATCCTCGTCACAGTGTTATTCAACTGACTAATGATTTGGATTATAGTTGCATTTTCTCACGGCATTCATACAATGTTCATGGTTGTCAAATGAGCCTGCTTAAATGGTCACCAAATTTTGATGTGAGGGAGGAGTCTCCCATTGCCCCGGTGTGGATTTCATTTCCTAATCTTCGTTTACATTTTTTTAACACGCATATCTTATTTGGTATGGCTTCTATGTTTGGTAGACCCTTACAAACTGATTAAGCTACTGCATCTTTATCTAGGCCTTCTGTGGCACGTGTCTTGGTTGAAATTGATGTCTAGAAAAAGCATCCTCATGAAATTTGGCTTGGATCGGAATTGAATGGCTATTTTCAAAAAGTAGAGATTGAAAATTTACCTATCTTTTGCTCACATTGTAAGATGCATGGACATGAGATTAATGAATGTTTTCGATTACATCCTAACCTCCGTAAGGAGAAAGTTTCTTCCAAATCTAATCTTGGTGGGGATGACATGACTTTAGTTCAAAAAGAGGTTGGTAATGGTTCTAAGGATACGGTGGATCATAATGGTGATCAGGTGGTGGAGGTTCCTTTGGCTAAGGACCTGGAAGAAAATTTAATTAATATTGCTACTCTTATTAATGTGCCTAATCATGATAAGAATTCTATTATTTCTACTATTAATGAGAATGGTAATACTGTTCCTGATTTCTCTTCTAATCTTGCTCCTAATTTGTCTACTATGGTTATTAAGGATGATGGTAGTTCTAATAGGGATCCTTCTCCCTTAGAACAAGAAATGTGGTAGAATGCTTTGCCTGTGGATAATACGGGTAATCTTGAAGTTGTTCTTGACCTTGGGGACATTGAATCCTCTAAGGAGAATGATCCTAATACTATTAATGATATTGTTATTATGCGAAGTGATCCTATTTTGCAGGAGAAAGATTTATCCCTTACTCTTGCTCAATCTATTCGTGATAAGGATTGCTGTGAAGGTATTAAGAGGAACATTTCTACTGGGGAAGATGGTGTTTTTTATTTGGTAGGTGAGAGGCTTCCTTTGGAGTCCTCAGGTAAATTTCATGATAGTGAGTTGCTATTAACTAATCATTATCACTGTGATGCTTTTACTGACACTGAAGTGGATATTATTGCTAAATGTTATGCTAGAGAAGATCATGATTTGAGCTTTTCTAAGGGTCATGGTAAGAGGGGTAGGAAACCTAAAAATGTCTTTTTACAGTCTCCTAGGAATACCCATTCGCATACTTCTCATTAATTTTTCTTTTATTATGTTTAATGCCATCATTTGGAATGTGTGGGGTATTGGTTGGCCCTCTTCAAAATTTAGAGTTAAAAACTTATGTCGTATTCATAATATTTATATTCTTGTTTTGTTAGAATCACTTATTTCTGTTAATAAATTATTGGGCACTGCTAAATATTTGGGCTTTAATCATGCTATGTCGAATGTTGCCAACAAAATTTGGGTGTTTTGGAAAGATTTTGTTAGAATTGATGTTATCGGTGACTTCCCTCAAGTTTTACACTGTAACATTAAATGCTCTAACTTTCAATGATGTGCTTCCTTTGTTTATGCTTCTTCTTCCTGTTATTCTAGAAGAATTTTATGGGAACAAATTGTGAATTTTCATAGTGTTTGTAACCTTCCTTGATTGGTTGGTGGTGATTTCAATACTATTTCGAACCCGTCGGAGCGTATTGGGGGTTCTCTTCCTATTTATCAGTCTATGGAAGAATTTAATGACATTATCATGACTTGTAACCTTATCGACATTGGTTTTTCAGGTAATAATTTCACTTGGCATCATGGGCACTTATGGCAATGGTTGGATAGAGTTTTTTTTAATAATGCATGGATTAACTTTTTCAACATGACTAAGGTGGATCACCTTAGTCATACCCTCTCTGATCACTCTCCCCTTTTTATCAAAGTTAAAGTTAATATCACGGGTGCGCCTTCTCAGTTTCAATTTTAGAATATATATGTGGTTGCAACATGAGTCATTTCTTGATGTTGTTCAAAATAATTGGCAGGCTCTCCTTTTTCCTGATGATTCTATTTCTGGTATGACTATACTTTGGCTTAAGCTGAAGAGGTTAAAGCTTTTTGTGAACTGGTGGAACCATAACATTTTAAAGAATATTTTTTTCGAACATTTTACTTGTTGAAGATAGGGTTAACTCTATTGAGGATCTTTGTCAGTTGGACCCCTCTATGTCCAATCTTGCTCTTTTAAATGAGGCTAAAGTGGATCTATGTAAGCTTCAAGCTCAGGAAGAAATCTTTTGGAAATAGAAAACTGCGGTCAAACATTTAGTGGAAGGTGATAATAACACTAGATATTTTCATGCTTTGGTTAATAAGAAATGGGCTATTAATCGTATTCATAAAATTTCTCGGGATGATGGTTCAGTTACTGAGAATATTAATGAGATTGCTAATCTTGCTGTTAATTTTTTTCAAAATCATCTCAATAAGTCTTTTACTCATGCTACATTTCATGATACTTCTTTTATCCCAAACTTAGTTTCTCAAGAGGACAATTGTAGTTTATCTAATTGCCCTCTTATTGATGAAATTAATGAAACCTTGTTTGACATGAATGCAGATTCTGTGGCGGGTCAGGATGGTTTCACTACTAAGTTTTTCCAGAAAACTTGGCATATTATTTCTAATGATATTACTTCGGCTGTGATTGATTTCTTTAATGGTACTCCTATTCCGAAGTTTCTTTCCTCTACTTCGATTGTCCTTATCCCTAAAAATAATGCTATTAATTCATGGAATGATTTTAGACCATTAGTTTGTGCACTATTTTTTTATAAATTACTTTCCAAAATCTTGATGAACTGCCTTACTTTGCTTTTGCCTAAACTCATCTCTCCTTACCAAATGGGTTTCGTGAAAGGGCGTGCCATTATTGATAATATTTTGCTGGCCCAGGAATTTTGTCATAACTTGGATGTTAAGGTCAGAGGTGGTAACATGGTTTGAAAATTGGATATTGCTAAAAAATATGATAATATTAACTGATGTTATTTATAAAATGCTGAGCTTATTTAGTTTTGATGATAAGTTCATTTCTCTTATCAAAGCTTGTATTAAAAGTCCCTTTTTCTCTATTATAGTGAATGGTAAGAGTCATGGTTTCTTTAAAGCCTCGCATGGTCTGAGACAAGGTGATCCCATTTCGATCTCCTGCGATCTTTATTATTGCTGCGGATTACCTGTCTAAGGGTTTTTCGGATCTTTTTCTCAAATGTCCTAGTCTTTAATTCAGAACTTTAGGTGGCATTAAAATTTTTCATTTATATTTTGCTGATGATTTTATTGTATTTTTGAATGCTTCGAAGAATAAGATTGTTAAAATTTTAAATTGTTTTGATCAGTTTGAATCTGTTAGTGGCCTTGCTTTTAATAAGAATAAGTGTTGTTTAATCATTGCTAATAATGTTCCTTCCGCCCGGGTTTTGGATATTAAAGTCCTAACTAGTTTTTCTTAAGCTTTTTTACCTTTGAAATATTTCGGTATTCCTCTTTTTAAGGGTAGGAAGAAGTTTTTTTTTTGTTTGATGATTTAATTTTTATTATTCAGAATAGGCTTTCTTCGTTGGATTCAAATTTTTAAGCTTTGGTGGCAGTCTCATTCTTATCAAAAGTGTTCTCTCTTCTATTCCGGTCTATAGCTTTCAAACTCTTTTTTCTACCAAGTTGGTGTGCAATCGTATTGATAGAATTTTTAATAAATTCTTTTGTAAATGTACTGCTAATTCTTCTAAGATTCATTGGACGTGTTGGTTTAATTGTTGTGGGACTTTGTAAGAAGGGGCTCTTGGGTGTAAGACTTTGTTTGATTTGGCTTATTTGTTTTCTTTTAAAATATGGTACAACTTTAGATCTAATGTGAGTCTTTGGGCAAATTTTTTGATGGCCAAGTATTGTGGGGGGATTCATCAATCCGGGTGCTATTTCTCCAAAGGCCAGTCTAAGGTGTGGCATCGGCTTTGTTTGATTAAGTGGAAAGTGGAGCCTTCTTTCGTTTAAGGTAATATTTTCTTTTGGTAAGACCGTTGGTTTAATGGCCAATCATTGGATTCTTTTTTTTAATACTTTTTCCATTGATAATGTGAAGGCTAACTTTTTCTTTTCTGATAATGGGTGGGATTTGGAGAAGCTTACTGATGTTCTTCCTGCTTCTATTGTTCAGCTGATTCTTAAGATTCCTCTTAATTTCACCTCGAAGAATATTTTACTTTGTACTCTTTCTAAAGATGGGCTTTTTAGAATTAAAGATTCTTGGCATTCTTTAAGAAGTAAAAATGAACCTACTAAGATTTTTAAAATGATTTGGCACAAGAGCTTTCCCTCTACTATATCTGTGTTTATTTGGAGAATTCTCCACAAGTACATTCCTACGGATGAGATGTTGAGGAAACGTGGCTTTATTATTTCATCTAGATTCCAATGTTGTTGCCATGTTGATAATATGCACCACGTTTTTATTTTGGGCCCCATTGCTATGAAGGTTTGGTATTTCTTTGAGGACTTATTTCAATTTAATTGTTATAGTTGTAATATTTTTGTTCTCAACTTGCTTGATGGTTGATTGGTTAGGAATAAAGGTCATATTCGGAATCTGATTCCTGGTTTGATTCTTTGGTTCCTTTGGTTGGAGAGAAATGATTCACATTTCAATGGGATTGCTATGAATCATCAGAGAATCATTCAAAAAGTTAAGGATAAGGTCACTGCTCTTTTTTCTGTCAATTTACTATCTTTAAAAAAATTTAAGCATTTTCCTTTCACTCTTGGGGCCTTTGTTATTACCTTGGATGGTGCAAATTATCAAAGGTTTTCTACTAGTATTAATTGGAGTAAGCCCTTCCCTAACTCTCTTAAGTTAAATGTGGATAGTGTTTATGTGGGGAATAATTCTTCTGTGGGTGGTCTTATTAGAGACCATAATGGTAATTTTATTTTGGGCTTTGCTAGCATAGTTAACGGGGGAGATAGAAATGGGGCCCTTTTGACTGCTATTCTTCAGAGTTTAAATATCTTTGGTACTCTTCATCTTAATAATATTATTCTGGAGGTTAGTTCTTACTTTGATTTAAGTTTTATTAATTTGGAGGATAGCACTTGCTCTCACTTTCTTTTCTATATTAGGAGTATTAGGGAGTTCTTGGTCTCTCTTAACTGCTCTGTTTCGACCATCTTGGAGATGGGCAATGCCTTTACTCAGGCTTTGGCTAAGCTGGGCTGCAATTGGCCCAATATTATTGAGTTCTCTTTACAACAGTTGCCTATCTCGATCCAAGGTCTGATTAGATTATATCAAATTGGGTTACCATATGTTAATCATTAATTTTTTGGGACTCCTAATGCTCTGGTGGCTGTGTTCCCTTCTTTTTTATGGGCACTGTTTTTTGGCTGGGCCTCTCTCTGGTTTTAGAGGGTTTGGCTTGGATTTTTTCTTTTGCTCGATTTATCTTTTCTTTTGGTGGCATGAGATGAATGTGTCTTTCCTTTGCCTGGTGAACTGGCACTTTCCTGGGACTGTCACGGGTGTGGTGGTTGAAGCTTATGTTGGGTTGCCCCCTTCTTCGTCTTTGCGTTGCGAGTTTGCTAGAGTGGTGGTTTTTTGGTGGTGCTGGTTAATTGTAAGCCTTTTGTTGGTTTGCTGTTTCGAGTTTACTAGTGTTGTGGCTTCCTAGTCATTTGCTGGAGGTTTTCGTCTTAGCCGGCGGGCTGGCTTATTTTTTGCATTTTGGTTGGATTGTTTTTACGCGTTGGCTGGATTGATTGTTTCATGTTGGTATGCTGGAGGAATTTTTCTATGCCGGGGTGTTGGCTGACCTTCTGCTAGTTCATTGGATTAATTGGGTGGTCCCCATGTATATGGACATTGGGTGTGTCATTGTTGTTGGGAAATGTGGTTTGTTCTCCTTATTGTTGCAGTTCCTTTCTGGCTCTTGGTCTCTTTCGGATGTGAGGTGGTCTACCTCCATTCGGCTGTATCCTTTTCGAGTCCATCTAATTTTAAGTCTATGAACTTTATTTGCTATATTGTCTGTTCTTTTTCTTTTGTATATCATGTTAGTTTGTAGGTTCATTTTTGGTCGATTAAATGGAAGATTTTCTTGGAGACCTGTAGCTGAGAGCATTTTGGCTGCTTTTTGTTTACTCCCTTTTTTTAGGTGCTTCTCCCTAAGCACCGTAGCATGTTCTTAGGTTTGTTTGTACTGTTTTCTAGCAGGGAACTCGAGCTTGTAGTTTTCTTTTCTCTTTATTTTTGTAGCTCTTTGAGAAGTAGTGAGATTGAGTTCCCCTTAAGGACTTGTAATATTTTTCTTAATTAACGCGTAGGCCCCTTCTGTGGGTTTCCCTTAAAAAAATGTTAATATAAATTTTTGAGTAGGCCAAAATGACTATTTTTTAAAATCATAAGGGAAAATTTTTTTAGAATATACTCAAAATATTCATAATAACCATCTCTATAACATATAGTTATGTGGTGAAAGTTTTATCAAAATAAAGTTATCCTCATTTTTCGATAATAGAAATACAAATTTGATCATAAAAATACTAAAAATACAAAATTATTGAAATCTAAAATTGGCAAAATGTAACCTACCTCAAGAAGAGCAAATTTCTCAACTAGGCTAACGGTCAAAAATCACTCTATAGTTGCCAAAACCCAACTTCCTTTTTCTATCTCCTCTCTTTTCTCTTATTTCTCCCAAAACCCTTCTCTGACGTTTCACTGGTTTGAAAAAAAATGCATGAAATGAGCTTTAAAGGAATTTTAAATGACTTTAACTTAAGTGACTATATATATTCCCTTTTTATATAATATATAATAATTATTTTTTAATATAAAATTTGTATAAATACTTATTGAGTTTTAAAATTATAGAATAATATTATAATCAATTTTCAATATAAAATTTGTATAAATACTTATTGAGCTTTAAAAATTATAGAAAAATACTTATAAAATAATTTATTTTATTTAAAAAAAATATGATGAAATCGATTTGCGAAATGGACACCAGTTATATGCTAATTTCTTAAGGAATTTCACTAATGCCCAAAAATTATAAAAATATTTATGGAACTAAAACATAATAAAATATATGTTATGGCAAAGTCGGTTTGTGATTTGGAGTTATAATGATTCTTGAATAAATTCTTGATCGTCATAGGTAAAATATAGTTTTCAAAATTTTGAGTTAGTGACTATATATATTCCCTTTTTATATAATATATAATAATTATTTTTTAATATAAAATTTGTATAAATACTTATTGAGTTTTAAAATTATAGAAAAATATCCATAAAATAATTTATTTTATTTAGAAAAATATGATGAAATCGATTTGGAAAACGGACACCTGATGGTCCCAAAACCCCCACTTGTACCATCAGGTGCCAATTTCTTAAGGAATTTCACTAGTGCTTGATCGTTGTAGATAAAAATACAGTTATAAAAATTTTGAGTTATAATACCTATTATTATTATTATTGGGTTATAATACCTATTACTTCTAGAGTTTGGGCTTTATTAGGTTATGCTCTTAATATTAACTTTAGGCTTAATATTTCTAATTGTTTTTATATACTCTATAATTGATTTTCTAATCACATTAAGGGTCACATTGTTACTATTGTTCCTATCATAATTTTTTGACATTTATGAATAGAGAGGAATAGTAAATAGTAAGCACCAAGGCATTACAATGAGTGCTGTCATAATTATCATTGGTCTTAAAAATAAATTCACCATCTTCATACTACAAATCTCTTGAAAATTAAGCATTTACAGGGCAATTATTCTTAGCATGTTTTGTTTAACTTATTCCATCATAATAATTGCTTTGATGGTCACCCTATTATTTTTTTTTTGGAGGAAGCCTATTTTAAATCAATATAAGGTTTACATTGATGGTTATGCTAATACAAGGGCTCCTGGGCGTGGTGGTATTATTAGAGATTCTAAATGAGGTTTTGTTCTTGATTTTGCTTCCCGGATTCCCAAATGTTCTTTCATTAAGACCGAAATGTAGGCTCTTCACTATGCTCTTCCTATTTGTGTTGACAACTAATGGTGGAACATTTGGATTGAGTTGGATTCTAAATTGCTGGTATCTCTTGTATACATAAAAGTTTTGTAATGATACTTCTTTATACTATTTATTCAAAAAAATTATGCATCTTTTGTAGTAATTTCAAATATCATCTTTGATATTTGGAAAGAGGGCAACTTAATTGCAGATGGTTTGCTAAAAAAGCCAACTCTGTTCCTAACTCTATAACTTATCTTAGCATGAATAATCATCATGATATTAAGGGAATGGTGAGGATGGATAACATTGGTTTCCCATACATCATATTGAAATAATCATTGTTTGGGGTTTTGGTTTTTGACTGAATTGGTGGATCTTTCTCACTTCCATTGAGGGTTTTTCTTTTTTCGTGGTGCTATGTTATGAGTTTTTGGTTTGTGGGATGTTTTGAGTTCTAGGAGTTTCTGCTAGCTAGGTTGGTGGATGGATCTTTCTGTCAGTTGATTTTATTTTGAGACTTCTTTAGTTTGTGTCTTCTATATTATTTTTGGGTTGTGGCTTGATCATGTTGTTGTTTATTTTTGGTTATTGCTTCCTTCTTGTTGGGCTTATTAGCTTGGTGGTCCTGGGTTTTATTTCTTTGCCTCAGACTAGGTGTTCTATTGATTTTCCATTACAATTCTAGAGGTTCTCTAGTATATGTGGGATCGTTTATTTTTTCTATTGTATTTGTTGTTGTTGATCTTTTTGGTATTTTTTGTTCTCCTTCTTGAGGCTGGGAATTACTAGTGGTTTATCTAGTTGGTGGTTCTCTATCTTCTGTATATATTTTTTGTCTTATTTTGTAACAAATAAGCCAGATGAGGAAAGCAATTCTGAGGTTCTTTCTTCCTGCCACTGTCTCCTGCTCCTTGAGCTGCTCTTAACTGGGGAGAGGTTCGCCTCTCCCTCCACAACAATGGCCCTTAATACAAACAACTTCCTCCCCCTCCCCCGGCCTAACACTTCCGTCCTCGATCCTCCTCCCTCTTCTCCCGTTGTAACATGGGCTGGCAACTTGGCTGGCCCTCCTCCAGATCCTGAAATTTTCCCCATGACGTTTGTTCCTCCTAGCTTGAAGCTCTCTTTTAAGTCTAGCAATCTTACGGAAAGTTCGACTCTTTGGTCCCTCTCTCTGGTAGGCTATTCTATTGATCAGCGCCCTTATTATGAAAGATTGTTGGCTGCCATGAAAAAGGCATGGACCCTTAAAGATGTTAAACTATATATTTCTCTACCGCCGTGAATATTCCAGGACGCAACATAATATATATATATATATATATATATATATATATAACTTACAAAAAAATATGAATAGAAATTTGTATCCTTTAATGGACTAATCAGGCTAATCGAACACAGTCGAGTCTAATTCGACTCAATACGAGCTGATTCGAGCTTGAATTGGCTTGACGGGGCTTGATTAATGGCTTGATTAAATCGATCAAAGGCCCTCGATGGCACTCGAATGAAAATCGCTGTCAACATCCTTATATAGAGCTTAATTATTCTAGAAATTACACATACAACCATACTGTACATATATGCAAGATCACATCGTGGCCAGAGCCTATCCTCCCTATCAATATATGTTAAGCCATATCTACAGCTAGTCATATTGAAGGTAGCAAGAGTCACCAGACCAGGTAGAGCCAAATAAGCTATCTTTGCAGCTATTTAGGAGGTTTGCACTTATTACGGCAACGCATATTGCGCAGTTGATGGAATTGATATACGGGGAGCACCAGCCGACGCCATGCACGGCTTGGCCTCTTTTGCCGGAGGAGTACTCGGAATAGCCGGTTGCAGGAGTCAATTCGACGAGAGTTTTGACGACTTTTTTGATGCTAGATAATATATCCTTGTTTTTGGTGGGATTTCTGCAGATGGTTTCGTCGCAGTTAGCGAAGGGGAGAAGGAGAACCAGCAGGAGAAGATGGAGATGGAAGCCCATTGATCTTTTGTTGAGTTCATGAGGAGATATGAACGTTAAGTTGATCTTTATATAGACGAGGAGAAAAGTGGTTGAGGACGTTAATGCCAGGTACGTACTTTAAGCAGCTTGCTTTACTAAAAAGCTCGAAGAATATATAAATATAACCACCTAATCTCTGAAAGCTGGCGAAGGTATAAAAATAACCACCAGCCTAGTTTGTGCAGGCCTGAGAAGATATAAAATTATATTTGCAATTTTGTCGTTATGTTGGCATATTTTACCGTAAAAATATTAAGCTATTTTGGAGAAATTGCGGTTACCAAATGCCGTCGGAGGCGAATCAGAATGTGTCATATTATTGTTTTGCAGTGTTCCGATGTTGTGTACTGCTGTATACTGGGTGATATGGTGCATCTTGATTCGCCTCCAGACGATCCGGTGCCCGCACGCAATAATTTCTCTCATTTTTAATGCATATTATCAATTAGGAATTTTTTTATTTATTGACTTATCTAATTTAAGTTAATGCGTTTATTGCTTATCCTGCATGATCATCATATTTGTATACCATAATCTCATATCCACATTATGACATTTGGTGTATTAATTCTACGTATTATAATAGATCTTTGACTAATATGTTTTTAATTATTAATCTATTTCCCTTTGCAATCAATTGAAACACAAATTCTTTTAATTAATTAGACAAGTAATTCTTTTTCTTTTTGATTTCCATTATAATATTTAAATAATTAACAATAAAAATCTGAATTACCAAGTAGTTATGATTGATATAGGGTGAAACTTGATAGGGTTAATATGTATGCTTTTCTTTCTCAAATTTTACCATTCCTTTCCCATTAGGGGTGCAAACGAGTCGAGTCGAGCTCGAGTCAGGGAGTGTTCGAGTCCAGCTTAACTGTCAAATACGGAGCTCGAACTCGAGCTCGTCTCATTTCAAAATTTCTTTAATATGATAGAATAATAGAAAGAAAAATTATAACTATTCTTAATATGGAAAGAAGTTTGCTAAAAAATTATTACTATTGTTATAGTATATTGAAACAAGATAAAGCTCTCACCATCTCCTTCTTTGACAAAAATTTAAGGATCCCAAAACTGAGATGTGCATATCATAGAGTTCATAATCATAATGAGCTATTATAATAAAATTACAAACAGTTTGCAGCACTCTATTTAAGAGAAAAACCAAATATTCTATTGATAGATAGGCTTCTCATATTGAATATTCAAAAGAAAAAAAAAATTCCTTCAAGAGAATTCATATCATTTCTCTTATAACTAGACAAAATTTAAATTTTATTCTTTATGTGGGTACAAAATAAGCATTTGAGATGAATTAATTCACTCCATTCTTTTAAGCATATGTGAAAATTTGCACTTAGAAGTATGACTGGTTAAATTATAGAAATTGTGGCATTTTGTTGAGACTTATCATATCTTATTATCATGAGTTGCCTCTTCCAAGTCCTCTTATTCCTTTTGAATTTTGACTCTTTTCTCCATTGTTTTGTTGGAGTTATATTGTAGCCACATCATCCTTCTCCTACACTTCCACAGCCACATCTTTGGTTATGCTCTCTTACTCTTTGGCATCTATCATTATCAAAGTTTATTTTTGTAAGTTAGTAATATTTACTTCATTATGACTGTTTTGGATTTTTATCTCTTTTTATTTTTTATTTTTTTCTATTATGCATTCAAGAAATCCATTAATTTTCTAGCACTAATGATTTTGTAAATATTTAGTATGTTCAATGGTAATAATAATGATATTAAAACTTAGATTTAAACTATAAAGAATTTTTTAGTGTACTTTTTCTTCAACAACACCTACATAATTTACTCACACATCGAGAAAGCTCAAAAAGAAAAAATAAGACTTTTCCTTAGTGACCGACTTTAGCACTTGTCAACTTCAATTTTTATCTTTCTGAGAAAGGCTAGCTCCTCGAATGCACTGCTAGGGTTATCTCCGACTACCCTCGATCCTTTGCCTATGCGATCTCTGTTTGTGGTTGCACCCTTCGGCCGGTTTCGCCTTCGGTCTAATCATGCCTTCATGTGTTTCAAGAAAGTTTTCCTTCTGTTTTTATAAAGTTTTTTTTTTACTATTTGTTGGTTTTTGGCCGGTTAAGTTTTGTTCTTGTGTTTTCTTCTCTTCCCTCTGGTTGCTCCCGCTTCAAGGGTTCCCCATATTAGTATGGCGGCTAATTGTACTTTACTATTGGATATGATGAGGTTTAAGAACTTGAAAATATAAAAAGTAAAGAGTTGAAATTTTAAAAGATCAAGAATTGGAATTTTATGTTTTGAATTCATTTGCATGTATTTTGAAGTCATTTAATGCTTGAAAATGGTTGGGTGTACTCTAAAATGAGTCTCAAAGGTTCGGAGTGAATTTTGATAAAATTTGAAAATTGTTACTATTTAAGTGCCTTTGCGCTTTGTGTTTGGACTACTAATAGTGACATTGTAGTGCTCCAGTCTCTATATTTTGAAAAAAAAATGAACTATCATTGTAGTGCTAGGCCTTTATTTTAATTTTTATATATTTTAAAATATACTAATCTACTTCATTTGAACTTTGAGCCAACCGAAGTAGAGAAAGAGGTTTTTAGTGAGGTAAACTCCGATTTGAGCTGCTTCGGGTCATTTCAACTATTGGGCCAGTTGGAAAAGTTATTTGGATTAAGGCAGGTCACATTATGCTTATCTCTATTAAAAAATTTAATGTTTTTGAGATTTTTCTGATTAAAATTCAATTTTCATTACAAAAAAATTTAAATAATTTTGCACTGGTAAAACTTTCATTGTGTAACTTTTTATTTATTATTGAGATTGAGATTATGAATATTTTCTAGAAATTTTCTATTATGTATTTTAGTGTTTGTGAGGTTTTAATTGAATTGAAACTAATTTGAACTCTAAAAAATAGCACTTTAGTATGATAAAAGTCTTGAAATGAAATAATCCTTGGTAATTTGGTTATATTTTGGAACTATGCATTTTTTACTCAGTATGTATTTTGTTACGAGTATATTGTTAATACAAGCTTTGAGAATGGAAATGAATATGTGATTGGTTGATTGTTGGTCACTATTACTTTTATTATAATGCACGTAAAAGATAAGTAAAGCCTTATTGACCTATTGGTTAGAGATTGATTGACTTGTACAACATGGTGGGCTGACGGGATTTCCTTAATTTAAATACTATAGTTTAGAGGTATCCATTAATATAATAATTTCAGAGCAACGATTGTTAGTTATAAGAAATTATTATTATGTCGGCGGGTAAAGAGTGACGACTCTTTTTACTGAGTCAACAATTTATTGATATTGATATGATACTAAAAAATACCATGATAGAAATAATTTTTTTTTAATTAAAACCCACAAAGGGGCCTACGTGTTAATATCAAAAAAATGATTACAAGGTCCTTAAAAGGAACATCCAACTCACTAATGCTCTTAAGAGCTATAAAAGAAAGCAAAATAAAACCTGAGAGCCGATGGTTCATTGTACTAAGATATACAAAAAAAAAAAACCTAAGAATATTCTAGGGTTATAAGAAAACAACACCCAAAAGCTCCAAAATAGGTGGAGAAACTCCCTATGCAATCATTGTAACACCACATATCTGGGCAGCAAATCTGCACAAAAGGAACCTCCAAAAAGAAATCATATGACAGGTGTACTGAGATAAGAGATAAATAAACTTGCAGATAACATGTGGTAAAGGAAATAAAGGCAGTAAGACTTCCCTGAAGCCTAAAGAAATAACCTCTTTGAGATTAAGCAAGGAGCCAGAGCACCAAGATAGAAACTGCACCCGGGTTTTGCCTAGAGCAGACATGAAAGAACAAGACTAGAGATGGTGGACAGTAGTCAGAAGTTGTAACAATAACCTCATGGCATATAACATGAAGGAACCAGACACAAACCACTGAAGAATCAGTGTAACACTGATAACACAAAACGGGCAATCAAAAGTATCCCTATTAATTAAAGAAAAAGGCCAAACCATGCGATAAGCACAACCCATCAAATAGTGAGTATACATGAAAACATAAAACTATTACTTATTTAGTGTGACTACTTAAATATATATTATTGACTCATTATTATTATATGGATTATTATTACATCATTGATTTACTATTAATGTCCATAGATTTACTTATATCGATATAATCACCAATATTATTACTGAACTATTACTGATATTATTATTGATACCACTATTGATTCACTATTACTATTATAGATATATTGTACTAATTAATCATATTGAGCATATAACATGTTGAGCACATGATATATTGAACATATAATTAAGATATCAATATGATATTAATATAGACTTAATGGATAGTATCCATACACTGTTATAAAATTTCATTATATGGATATGAGTTTAACAGTTCTTTATCGATACGAATATAATAGAATCCCACATCGATCGCCTATAGGATCTGGCATCACATCACAACACTTCACAATATATTTTTAATGCGTTTTATTAATTAAAACATAATTGGACACAATTTAGAAATTACCAAAATTCTGTAATGGTAGACAACAAAAATACTACAAAGCAAAAAAAGCATAATTTTCAAACATAACCAAAACTACCCGAGATTGTTTAAAATATCATTATGAAGCTTTAATTAAACTGAAGCACTATGTTTATATGTTAAAATAATTTTTTGAGTAAGCAATAATGGCTATTTTTCAAAATCACAAGGAGAACAATTTTTAGAATATACTCAAAATATTTATAATAATAATCTCTATAATATATAAAAAGTTATGCGGTGAAAGGTTTATAAAAATAAAGTTATCCTCATTTTCGATAACAAAAATATAAATTTGATCAAAAAAATACTAAAAATATTAAATTATTGAAATCTAAAATAAGCAAATATATATAACCTACCTCAAGATGAGCAAATTCTCAAGTGGGCTAACAACCAAAAATTGCTCTATAGTTGCCAAAATCCAACTTCCTTTTCTATCTCCTCTCTTTTCTCTTATTTCTCCCAAAACCTTTCTCTGAGGTTTCACTCGTTTGGGAAAAATGCATGAAATGAGCTTTAAAGGAATTTTAAATGACTTTAACTTAAGTGACTGTATATATTCCCTTTTTATATAATAATATAATAATATTATAATCAATTTTCAATATAAAATTTGTATAAATACTTATTGAGCTTTAAAAATTATAGAAAAATACTTATAAAATAATTTATTTTATTTAAAAAAAATATGATGAAATCGATTTGCGAAATGGACACCAGTTATATGCTAATTTCTTAAGGAATTTCACTAATGCCCAAAAATTATAAAAATATTTATGGAACTAAAACATAATAAAATATATGTTATGGCAAAGTCGGTTTGTGATTTGGAGTTATAATGATTCTTGAATAAATTCTTGATCGTTATAGGTAAAAATATAGTTTTCAAAATTTTGAGTTATAATACCTATTACATCTAGAGTTTGGGCTTTATTAGATTATGCTCTTAATATTAACTTTAGGCTTAATATTTCTAATTGATTGGATACACTACAGGAAAAACGTCATTTTCCGGCGGCCATTTTCGTAGGAAAATGGCCAAAAATCCGTCAGAAAATTGCATTTCCGGCGGATTTCCGGCATAAATAATTCCGCCGGTTTGGTTCGCGTCGTAAAAAGACTTCCGGCATTAAAAAATCCGACGAAAATATTTCCGGCGGATTTACGACGAAATTTTCGCCGGAAAAAAATTTCCGTCGAAATTTTAATGCGCCGGAATGCCGACAAAACAAAAAAAAAAAATTTATACCGTGCTCCGCCTGTTCCGCGGACGACCACAGGTCCTCAGGACCCTGAGCCCGCCGCCCGCGTGAACCGCGGAGCCGGCCTGCCGTGAAAGCCGCCGAACCGGCCTGCCCGCGAATGCCTGACCCGTCTGACCGGACTGCCCGCGTGAACCGCGAACACTGCCCGCCTTCGGCGGGATTCGAACCCCGCCCACCCCCTCTCTCACGCGCTTCTTCCTTCTGCCAACTAGTCCGGTAATGGGCAGTTTTCCTGTAGTGATATACTCTAGAATTGGTTTTCTAATCACATTAAGGGTCAAATTGTTACTATTGTTCCTATCATAATTTTTTGGCATTTATGAATAGAGTGGAATAATTAATAGTAAGCACTAAGGCATTAACATGAGTGCTGATAGATTTATCATTGGTCTCAAAAATAAAATTCACCAACTTCATACTGTGAATCTCTTAAAAATTAAGCATTTACATGGCAATTATTCTTGGGTTGCTTTCTTTAACTAATTATTCCATCGTAATAATTGCTTTGATGGTCAACCTATTATTTTTTGTTTGAGAAAGCCTATTTCAAATCAATATAAGGTTAACATTGATGGTTTTGTTAATACAAGAGCTCCTGGGCATGGTGGTATTATTAGAGATTCCAAAGGAGGTTTTGTTCTTGCATTTGCTTCCTGGATTCCCAAATGTTCTTTCATTAAGGCTGAAATGTAGGCCCTTCACTATGCTCTTCAGATTTGTGTTAACAACTAATGGTGGAACATTTGGAGTGAGTTGGATTCTAAATTGCTAGTATCTCTTATATCCAAAAAGTCTTGTAATAAACTTTTTTATACTATTTATTCAAAAAAATTATGCAGCTTTTGTAACATTTCAATATATCATCTCTCCTATTTGGAGAGAGGGCATATGATTGAAGATTGGTTTTCTAAAAAAGCCAACTCGGTTTCTAACTCTATAACTTATCTTAGCATGAATAATCTTCATGATATTAAGGGAATGGTAAGGATGGATAGCATTGGTTTCCCATACATCATATTGAAATAATCTTTGTTTGGGGTTTTGTTTGTGGGTGAGTTGGTGGATCTTTGTCGCTTATGTTGAGGGTTTTTCTTTTTTCATGGTGCTTTGTTATGAGTTTTATGTTTGGGGCATGTTTTATGTTCTAGGAGTTTCTGCTGGCTGGTTTGGTGGATGGATCTTTGTATTAGTTAATTTTATTTGAGACTTCTTTAATTTGTCTTCTATATTATTTTTGGGTTGAGGTTTGATCAGGCCAGTCGTTGTCTATTGTTGGTTATTTCTTCCTTTTTGTTGGGCTTATTAGCTTGGAGGGCATGGTTTCTATTTATTTGCCTCGGTCTAGGTGTTGCATTGATTTTCCATTGAAATTCTAGAAGTTCTCTAGTATCAGTGGGATCATTTATTTTTTCTATTGTATTTGTTGTTGTTGGTCTTTTGGGTATTTTTTGTTCTCCTTCTTGAGGTTGGGAATTATTGGTGGTTTATGTAGTTGGTGGTTCTCTATCTTCCGTATATGTTTTTTGAGTCTTATTTTGTTTTTTTTGTTTTTTATGTTGATATTTAGATTGTGGCATGCTCTAGCTATAGTGTGTTGTAGATTAGTGTTTTTTTCTTGATGGCCTTTTTGTTGTGTGGACCTCTATTCCTTGAATTCGTGGATGGTTCTTTTGGTTCTATTGGTTGTGGCCGTGGTTGTTGTTGGATGATTGTTTCTCTCTTGGCTGTTGACAACTTGGCTAGATTCTTTCCTTTGGTTGTTGTTCCTTCTATTTGTTTGATCATTTAGGTGTCCTGGTCTATTTTTAGACGTTATTCATTTTTGTTGGATGATTAACTCTTTGGTTTGTTGATCTCTTTCTTATGCAGGCATAGAATCATGTCTTCACAGCTTTTGTCTTTGGTGTCTATAAGGATGTTGCTTCTTCATCCTGGTCAATCTTCATGTATATCAAGCTTTGGCTCGGGAGATGGAACATCTTCATTTTTTGGGCTTAGCTTTTTGCATGTCGTTGTTCTTTGCTAGGTTTTCTTTTCCTTTCTACATTTTATCTTGAATAGTAATCGGAATCATTGACTCATTATGTTTCTTTTTATCTTTTTTGTTGCTCTTTGAGCATTAGAGAGCATTTGATCCTTTTAAGGACTTGAAACTCTTTCGATGAATTAACACATAGGCCCGTTGGTGCCAAGTAGTGGCATAGCAGCTTTCTAATCTCATGCAACTTGATTTTGCTTTAAGATTTGTGCCCGATCAAGCTTTGGATATATGACCCAAACGTTTATGCCACAAGTAAGCAGAATTTTCATTCATTAAACCACCTTTTGTTCCAATATTATGATGCAAGGTTAATAAAGTCTCAGCAAATAAATTATCAAGTTTTAATTTATATAAACCATCACAAAGCATACCAGAACCAATAAGTTGATTACACTTAAATAAACTGAAACATCCACTTCCAAACTTAAAACAAAAACCAGCTGTATCAAGTTTCGATAAAGAAACTAAATTTCTAGAAACAGAAGGTACATAAAGAGTTTGAAAAAGATCTAAATGATGTCCAGTATCTAAAATCAAACGATATATTCCAATGTCTTCAACTTTAGCTATGACTCTATTTCCCATGAAGACAAACTTTTCATTTGGCTTTATGGTTTGGGTCGTAAGAAATCCCTGCATCACATTTGAAACATGAGTGGTGCAACCAGAATCAATCCACCAAGTATTATAAGGAACCTCAGCCAAATTTGATTCGAAACATACAAAAGCACTAGGCTTACCTTTCTTTTCAAACCAAGCCTTACGTTTTAGGCAATCTTTCTGATAGTGTCCACGCTTGTGACAGAAATGACATCTATCATTCTTTGGTTCCTTCTTTTGGATTTGGACAGATGACACATTAAGCTTTAGGTGTCCTTTATTGTCCTTTGGATTTTTCTTTCCTGATTTTCTTTTAAAATCTGGTTGACCTATGAGATTAATTGAGTGAATTCCTTGTTTCTTAAGCCTTGATTCCTCCTGAATAAGCATACTTTGTAATTCGGTCACATTCCATTTATCTTTAATAGTATTATAATTAATTTGGAATGGACCATATTCAGGAGGTAATGAGTTTATAATAAACTGTACAAGGAAGCTTTCACTCACTTTCATTCCCATAGTATTCAATCTTGCTGCTATATTAGTCATTTCAGTAATGTGCTCATAAATTGTACGAGAACCATCAAATTTCATGGTGGTTAACATACCCATTAAAGTTCCAGCACGTGACTTATCAGCAGACTCAGATTGAGAAACATTCTCCACAGACTTCATAAATTCTTTAGCATTATCTGTTATTGGAAGTGTTGGCTTAATAATGTCTGCTACAGTCATCCGCATAAACATTAGGCTTAATCTATTTGATCTTTCCCAAGCTTCATGAAAAGATCTTTCTTCAGCACTGCTTGTATCAATAAGAGCAGTAGGCTTATCATTAAGTAGTGCAAAATCCAGATCCAAAACACCTAAATGAAACTGGATTTGTTCACTCCATTCAGAATAATTAAGCCCATTGAACTTTATAATAGATGAAGCTTGCGAATGAAGAATTACAGAATTAGATGCTGCAAAATAAAATACAAGACTCTCACATATCGATGATTTGAAAATTAAATTTAAAACATAAAACAGATTCAGATAACATTTCATTAATCAATAAAATGTATATTGAAGTTCTCCTTTGGGTGATACTACAATATACAATGGTAATCATAATTGATGCTTAAAATAAAATTCTCATAATTGATAATTATACATACTCCAATTAAATATATTTGCTATCTTTGGATATACTAAATATATTTAATTAAGTATGATAATTTATCACATTTATATCCAATAGTACAAAATGACTAATCAACCTTTGGGCGATTCTTAAATATTTTGTAGCAATTTGAATGTTAATTACTCGTGATAAAATTTTTATATAACATTATGTCATTCTGTTAATAGCATCGCATACTCACGAGTAATTAAATATTATCTAATTGATATTTATGAAAACTTTCTAGTTTGACCACTTTGGTGATTAACAAACTATGCTTGATACAAATATCAAATTAAATAATTATGATGATGATTATTTCAAATAAATGAAATACATAAGGAAAATACTTAATGTATATAATTACATATACGAACAAAATCTCTTTAAATGAAATATGGATTTACGTCATTAACTTTAATATGACAAATCCATTCATAATGAAATAAATAACATAAATTATTTCCAAAAGCAAAAAATAGAAACATAATTAATTTGCCATGAATTAATCAAGGCAAAATTATGATTCAATAATTGAAATCGATAACAAATAATATGAATTCGATTTCATTAGAAAGAATCATCGAAGAAATTAAAGAAAAACTTAAACGAAAAATCACTAGTTTTCAACCATGCTCTGATACCACATGTAAGACTTAATAGAGTTCTCTAACTCTTTGCATAAACTCGCATCATAATTTATGTAAAAGAATTCGAAACGAAAAAAACTTGATTTTACATAAGTCTTAAATCCTCAAGATCTTAAACAAGATGATTTTCACAATCTTTAATCGGAAGAAAAACATACCTTGATTCATTTTGAATTCGTCGAATTTCGAACTATGGTTTCTCTCCCTTCTCCCTTCACTTTCTTCTATCATGAGTTAATCATCTATGGAGCAAGATAACTCCTCCTTATGAGAGAGAGAGAGGACCAATAGTTATTTCCTACGGATTTTTCATAATAACCCCTCATGAGAGTTATTTTACAATAACTCATAAAATAACTCATAGGAGTTATTTTACAATAAACGCTCATATGAGTTATTTGATCAAACGGTCCATAAACGAATGATCAAATTATCTTTTCTTGACCAATAAGATTTAAACATAAATAATTAAATTGTAATAATTCAAATATATGGGCCACATAATGATTTATATAATTAAATATATATTCTTAAATAATTATTGCGACGTCTCGCATAATTAATATATTTAATTATTCTAACATTATTTTGCCGAGAATTTGGACGGCTTTCTTCACATTATGTCTTGCTTTCCTGTTGTTTGTGGGATTTCTGCAAACGGTTTTGTCGCAGTTAGCGAAGGGGAGAAGGAGAACCAGCAGGAGAAGATGATGATGGAACTCCATTGATCTTTTGTTGAGTTGAGGAGATATGAACGTTAAGCTTATCTTTATATAGACAAGGAGAAAGTAGTGGAGGATTTTAAGTTAAAAACTTGAAGAATATATAAATATAACCACACTAATCTCTGAAAGCTGGCGAAGATATAAAAATAACCACCAGCCTAGTTTGTGCAGGCCTGAGAAGATATAAAAATATCAATTTTGTTGTTATGTTGGCATATTTTTCCGTAAAAATAGTAAGTTATTATCAATGCTAATTTAATAGATATTATAAATTAGGAATTTTTTTTTATGTATTGACTTATTTAATTTAAGTAAATGAGTTTGTCGCTGTCTCGAAGAAGATGCTTTGGCTTTGGTTACTTGTCTTGCATGATCATCATATTTGTATACCATAATCTCATATCCACATTATGACATTTGGTGTATTCTGCCTATTATAATAGATCTTTTACTAATATGTTTTTAATTATTAATTTATTTCTCTTCACAATCAACTGGTGATTAAATAAAATTCTAATTTAAAAAAGATTTAACTAAAAAGATGTTTTAGAAAGCATTAAGAAAGTTGTCCCAGATAAGGACGAGTTTTTTATTGTTTCTTAAAACAGAGTTTTAGTATTATTTTTGAACTAAAATTCTATTTTAAAAAAACAATAATAAAGTCGTTCCAAAAGAAGTCTAAGATAATAATTTTAACTTCTACTTATTTTGATGATTATGAATTAGGATGATATATATTTGATTTTTTTTTTTAATATTTAAACTTATAGATTGGTATTATATTTCTAATTGATTATAAATTTTAATTTTATTTTGATCTTTTTACCGGAAGAAAAAAAATTACAATAACAAACTTTTTTTAATTGTTATTTTTGGACAATAATTTTGCAAGTACCCATTGATGTTATATATATATATATATTATTATTTGGTTTATGTATTCATCAACAAATGAGACATTTTCTTTTTGGACCTCCATGTGCATTCCTCTTTATTCATAAATGTTGTTGCTTGCATTATTTGATTGGCCCTAGTTTGTTGCCATTCCATGCTAGAGATAATGTTCCAATTTCTCCTCTCATTTCAAGGAAGATGGTCTTCTCCTCTTTTTTTTTTTTTGGAAATTTGCACTTAGAAGTATGACAAATTAAAAAAAAAAATAAAAAAAAAAATAAGTATGACAAATTAAATTATAGAAATTGTGGCACTTTATTGAAACTTATCATATCTTATCATGAGTTGCGTCTTCCAAGACCTCTTATTCCTTTCCGATTTTGACACTTATCTCCATTGTTTTGTTAGAGTTGTTATTGTAGCCACATTTTTAATTCCTAGCCTTCTCCTCCACTTCAACAACTAGGGGTGTCAAAAAGGGTTGACGGGTCATGTTCGGGTCAAACCTGAGATGATCCTGGTATAAACGGGTCAACCCGAACCCGACCCATTTTACAAACGAATCAGTTATTTCAAACCGGACATGACCCGGGCGGGTTACCGGGTTGACCCGACCCATCCCACGGACCTGTCTTGATTAAAAAATGGGTGAGTTGTAGGTCGCGGTCAGGTAAGTGACAACAACAGTGAGGTGAGGCACTAAGGCTGAGCACTTGAGTGTTTAAGCCGTGAGGTGAGGCACTGAGGCTGCAGCCAGGAGACAGAGGCCGTGGTTATGCCATTATGGGCTCAGGGCGAACCAGTAGGCGACGGGATGAGCGCTTCAGCATGGTTTGATTTGTGGTATATAATGCAGGGAAGGCTAACGACCATCACGACCACTTCGTTTGGTCGAGACGAGGGCGCAGGTCATCATTCCATTAGCTCAAGTGAGTTCGGTAGCAGCACGACATTGGTCGCGACTTCATGCGATGAGACAGGATGGGACGAGACGACTATCACTCAATGAGAACGAGACACACTCGCAATTTTTAAACGGGTTAAACGAGTTCAGTTCTATTTTCTGGGTCAACCCAAACCCTCCCATTTTTTCAAATGGGTTGAATCTGGAAACTTGAACCTGACCCATTTCGAAATCGGGTAGGATCCAACTCGAAATTTTTGTGTTGAGTTTGAGTAGGATTTTCGTGTCGTGTTAAATATTGACACCCCTATTGTGAAAGCCTTACAATTTTCAAGATTTTTATTAACCTAGATTAGTAAATAATTATTTCATGAGTTATTATAAGTTCAAATCACAAACCGTCTTTATCACAATATTTATAATGTTGTGCTTCAATTACTCTATTTGTTCATAATTTTTGGACATTGTTAAAATTTCTTAAGAAATCGACATCTATTGGTACAAATGGAGTTTTTGGGACCGTCACGTGTCTATTTCGCAAACTAATTTTACCATAATTTTCTAAATAAAATTTACTAATTTATGAATATTTTTCTATAATTTTTTGATTTTAAAAATATAAAAAGAATTTAAATAAAATAATATTTTAATATCAAATAATTATAGTAATTAATATTTTAATGCAATATCTCATTCCACTATTATATAATATGATAAGATTTGTTTTTATTATTCAGGTTTTTCCAAATAGAGATCGGTAAGAGAAATTAGAGAGAAAGAGAGGAGAGAGAAAGGAGAAAATCTTAGTTTTGGGCGAATTCAAATCTTTTTTGTCCATCAGCCCAGTTGGGAAACATGTTCGTCTCAATGTAAGTCACATTATGCCCATCTCAATTTTCAAAAATACATAATTTTTAGCAAATTTTTTGATTAAAATTTTATATTTTTTAGCAAAAAATGCGGATAACTTTGCACAGATAAAACTTTTTTCTCGTAACTTTTTATATATTATATAGATTATGATTATGTACATTTTGAATATTTTTTGAAAATTTTACATTATGAATTTTGAAATTTGTAGGATTTTTATTGAATAAAAAAATATATAGATATTGAAAAATAGTGTTGTTGTTGATAATTTAGTAATTTTCTAAAAAGTTATTTTTACTTAGTAGAATTTTTTATTGTCTACCGTTATACAAAACTATGGAATTTTAATATATACTCAATTACTCTTTAGTTACTATAATATGAAGATATATGTGTATATATGATTAAATTATATCTTTTGGGAGTCATAAATGACCAGAATCCTCTAAGATTCTATCTATATAAGGGAATTGCTGGGAGTTATAAGGGGCTAGAATCCTTTGAGATTTTGTTTAAGATAATGATATGTGATATATTTTGGTGCTATAAATATAAATAAAAATGGAGTCATAAGAGGTTAGAATCTTTTAAATTATGTATGGGCCCAAGAAATGTGATATGAACTGCTCTGTGATATGAATTTTAATTTATTTAATATTATTATTAAAATCAGGGAATAACTATTATGCATTTATTATATATTTTATTATAGTGATTTATTTAGATTGCATCTGACTGCTTTTAAAGATTCAGCAAATATTTGATAAAAAATATTTAAAAATTTAGATTAATTTATGTGATTTATTGAGATGTTGTAACTAACTGTAGTTTTGCTTCTAATTTTTAGAATCTGAGAAGGGGAAGGGGATTAAAGATTAAGAGTTCATGATCAGATCTAAGTTCATAGGTATTTAGTTATTTTAATTTTTTTATAGTCATGGCTATTTACATTTTTAGTTTTATAGTTTTTGCCTAACCATATACTGTAGTATAGATAATGATTTTAATGAAATGAAAAAAAAAAATTTATGGCTGAGTTTTTCAGTATTTAGATATTTTAGTAGCTTTGTAATTTGTTATTTATTTCAAGGAATATTGATAGAAAATTTGAAATAATTCTAAAACTAGATATCAAGATTTGTCTATCACAACTTAATGATAAGACCTATCCTAATTAGGTTGGGTTTTGACAAACTTTTGTGGTGAGAGAGTAATAGTTTTGAAATTGGATCGTAAAACAGAGTTATAGGAATTGATCTATAAGTCTAGTGGGGTAGTTTGAAGTTATTATGGTTGTTCATTATTTTTGTTTCATATGCATGTATGTTCAGTTGCATATTTTGTGTGATTATAGATCCATCAAACTCAGATGTGACAGATGGGTAAAGTACTAGTTAGGCAGCTCTTGTATATAGTTCTGCTCTGACAGTTATTTCAAATATAGTTTCATAGTTTGCTATTTTAAGTCTAGACGATGGGTGAGACATAGAGCAGGATTCTTGTTGTTAGATTTGATGAAAAGGTGGGCAGACATCTACATATGTTTCTAAGATTGAAGCCTTTGAGATTTGAGGGTATTATCAAGTCCATAGCAGCATAGGATTAGTTAAGGAAGCTGAAAAAGATATTTGATAGTATGTAGTGTCCTCTTGAGAGAAAGGCATCGTTAGTAATCTTTCTATTAAATAAAGAGGAAGAATGCTGGTGGATGGGTTTGTAGGAGGAGAAATTTTAAGAGAGATTGAACTCTCTCGTTACTTGGGAGGAGTTCTCTAATGTGTTTAGAGTCTGATTTGTACCCCTTTCTACATGAAAGAAAATGCAGGAGACTTTTTTTAAGCTTATTCAGGAGAGCAAGGTAGTTATGCAGTACGAGGCAGAGTTTGTTGTTTTGGCTAGATATGCTCCATAGTTGATTAGCATGCTTGTGGAGAAGTGTTATAGGTTTTTGAGAGGACTTCTGGATAATCTGAAATATAAGCCTCTGGTGCCATTTCACATTTCTAATTTTTCCGAGCTCGTGGATAGAGCTTATCTGATAGAGAACAACTTGATAGCTACTCAACAGCGATGAACTACTAGTAGGAAGAGCTTTAGTACTGAAACTTTTGGTATTGGCTTTTCTGGAAAAAAGAAAAAAGTTTCACCTGAAGATTCTAAGAGAGGTAGACAGTTAGCATCTACAACATTTTTTAGTAGTGATAGCATAACCAATTATAATTTTGTTAGTGGGAGACCTTTGTGTTAGAGTTATAGTAGACACCATTTTGGTCAATGCTACAGAATGAATGGATAATGCTTCAGGTGCGATCAAATATATCATCAGCTGGTAGCAGATCGAGTATCCACATGCAAGATTTGACCAACGTTATAAGTCCTGATCTGAGAGCTTTATAAGACCGGTAGGGAGATCGAGGGCAGTTCCTCATCATACTTTTTCTAAAGGACTATCTGGTAGAGCTGGGTATTTATGTTTAGTGGTAAGGAGGCCATTTGACAGTGGTCAGTGAGAGCTTAATAATTATATTTCTCCAGCTCCAATTCTGCCACGTGTATATAGTTTGACTTATTATGAGGCTTTTGATGCTCCAGATACTGTGACAGGTATGACTTATATTTCTGAGCATCCATGCATGTTTTATTCGATTGTGGAGTTAATTATTCTTTTATTTTTAATTATTTATTTTATTTATTGCACTTTCCTTCAGTTATACTATATGTTTTTTTTATGTTACTTTAGTGACTAGAGATGGTATGATTGTCAGTAAATTTTGTTTATGTGATATTGAGATTTCTAATAAGCAGTGAAAATTCAATTTGATTTTATTACTCATTTTCTCATATGATATCATTTTGGATATGAATTGGTTAAGTATGGGGCTCAGATTGATTGCTTGAAAAAGTGAGTTATATTATTTATGGGCGGTGAGAGTTGTGTATTCTAAGAAGTTAGAGGTGTTTATCATGTTTGATTTCTATAATGGAAGCAAATAGATTGTGAAAGAAGAGTTGTATGATATTTTTGACATCAGTCTAGGATATGAGTATAGATGCTAGTTCTCTTTCTGATATCTTGATAGTATAAAATTTTTTAGATGTATTTCCTGAGTTATGTTAGACCATCGCTTGGCGCCAGATCTCTACTAGACCACCACCTAAAGTAGGAGTTTCATCGAACCACCTCCTGACATCGGACTTTAGTCAGAACCGCCGTCTGATGTTAAACTTCTGTCGGATCACCGCCTAATATCGGACTTCCATCATGACCATAACCTGATGCCTAATCGAGTTCCGTCGGACCACCACCTGAGGTCAGAGTTTTACCGGACCACCGCCCAATGTTGGAGTTCTGCCAGACTATCGCTTGATTCCAAAGTTCTTCCAAACCACCGTTGGACCATCGATTGAGGCTTGAACTTTCATCAGAACACTAACATAAGTCAGAGTTCCGCCAGACCATCGAATAAGGCATGAGATTCAATTGGATCACTACCTCATGAATACGCCTTTCTAACCCTTATCTCCTATCGACTTTGGTCATTCTTACCTCCGTCGCCTACTACGATCCTTCCGACCTTTATTGCAAGATAATGATCTTTTTGACCTTCGTCTCCTGCCTACTATGGTGAGGGGTGTAAACAAGTCGAGTCGAGACGAGTTTTGGCACTATCAAGCTCAGCTCATTAGTTGGAAAGTGAGCTCGAACTCGAGCTCAAGCTCAAACTCGAGTTTGTCCTACTATAAACGAGCTCAAGCCGGCTCGCGAGCTTTGGCAAGCTAAATTCGTTTTCCAAAAAAGAAACAACATTTATGATAAAATTCAATTTTTTAAAAATGTTGCAACACTATTCAAAATAAAGTTGCAGAATTTTCTAAAAAAAAGCTCCGCTGGAACACGTTTTACTGCCCAAATACCACCTAAATCAAGTTTTTAAGTTATATTTTAATATTCCAAAAAGCTGCTGTGCTTTTTTTATATCTATCTTGTATATGACATGGAAAAGCCTATTTGGCTTTCTTGTCTTGGGCCGTACATAGGTAAGGCTATATATTTTTTTTTTTTTGTGATGAGGAAGCACTGTCCTTAGGCCAGTGAAAACCCCGGTCGACCTAGCATGCAACCCCCGGTCGACCTAGCATGTAAGGCTATATAATAGCTGTTATGATCTTTGTATATGATATGAAAAGTTTAATCAATTTCCTTTCTCTTGTTTTACCTATTGTGCTTTATTCTTCTTATTTCTTCTTTAGTTTCAACAAATGTCACCACAATTCTTATTTATTATTAAATTTTTTTAACTATTTAAATTTAAATAAAATAAATATTATTTAAAAATATTAATAATAGTTTGAGTCAACTCACAAGCCGAGCCGAGTTTGATCTTAAACTCGAGCTCATTTAATAAACGATCTCGAGTTTGAGCTCGAGCTCAATATCGTGGCTCGATAAGCTCGGCTCGTGAGCTCATTAATGAGTTGAGTTTGAGTCGGCTCGTGAGCCTGCTCGGCTCACTTACACCCCTAACTATGGTCCTTCCGACCTCCGTCACATACTACGGTCCTTCCGACCTTCATCGCCAGACAATGTTCTTTCTAACCATTGTCTCCCGTCATCTACGGTCTTTCTGACCTCACTCGTGTGACCACCATCTCCAGACTACGGTCTGTCCGACCTCTATCACCCACCGACTATTATTTTGCTGACTAAACAAACATTTCAATACTAATTCTTCCAATTCCCACCATGTAATATGATATACATTTGTTACATCAACCCAAGACCTTCCCCCCAAGGAAGGGCCTCATTTATAATCGACTGCAAATAATAGGGGATTCATTCAAACTAGGCCAAACCATGTAGTTTTCCCCCTTTTCAAGGGTTTACACATAAAAACTCTAGTGTCTCTTATGATCGCTACACCCTCTATTTTATCTTCTTATGTGCTGGATCTTCGTACAAAGCTAAGACATTAAATTTTATATTTCTTTATCGTAATGAATATTCCATAACGCAATAGTTATATTTTAGGTTATGAGTGAATTTAGAACTATTTGGTTCAGATATGATAACTTTCTCAATGGAAAAATTTTTTGATAACTATGCTGTTTTATCTCTTGGATACATTTGACATAAGATTTATATACCATTAATATTTACTCAATTTATATTTGTATAATGTTTTATTGATTTTTGTAATTTGATTATAGAAATTGATTTTTTTGCTTTTTTCCACATATTCCACCATTTAGCAGTGGTTTTAACCATTGTATTTCTGTAATATAGTACTGGTTAAAACCATTGCTAAAGCTACTGCTATCATAAATTAATTATAACATGACGGTTCAAAGAGCGCTGAGAAAACCATTTGCAGCGCTTGCAGATATTGCGGTTTTGCAGCACTTTCTAAACAGGTGCAAGAAATTTTGCATATATTTTAACCGCTGCATTATGTCAAAAATTGTGTTACGAGAGCCAGATTAATTAGTGGTGTGCATGTCTTGAGCAATGTCAGAGATCCTACCAATAACAAACATCTATTATTTAATGCCGAGATCGTTGTTAAAACCCTCATCAATTTGTTCATTGTTAGATTGTAGAGGATTGTTGTTGGTGGGACTTTGCAGAAGATTTTGTCTTAGTTAGCAAAGGAGAGTCGAAGAACCACCAGGATAATATGGTGAGGAAAATTCATTGATGTTTTGTTGAGTTCAACATATTTTTACAGCAATTTAGGCTTCGTTTGTGACAACTCTTTTAGTATTTTATTTTTCAGATGACAACCACAATTTTTGTCTCACAATTATTTTTTATATTGTTTTTAAACAATATTTATGCTTGTTGCGGGCCAGAATATATGCGGCGATAGAGTTGTGATTTTATGTCTTAGCATTATACGGATATCCAGCTCACGCATAGAGAACAAAATATTTTTTACATTGAAAACCCTTAAAAGGGGAAAAACCATGGGGCCTAGCCCAGTTGAAAATGATTCAACTAGAATTTGAGTAAGTTACAATGGGCTGATTTTCCTCTGAGGTCGATCAGATTATAAATAACAATTGTACAAAAGAAGTCCGGGTGTCAGGAAATGGACTGGCAGAACTTCGGGCCTTAGATGGTGGTATGGCATAAACTTTGGGCCTTAGGTGATGATCCAGTGAAGGTGAGAGCCTCAGGTGGAGGTCTGGTAAAGGTGAAGGCCTCGGGCGGTTGTTCGGTGAATGTGAGGGCCTACGGCGGTGATCCGGCGAAGGTGAGGGCCTCCGGCGAACTCCGGTGGTGGTCTGGAGAACTCTAACGGTGGTCTGGCGAGCTTCGGCGGTGGTCCGACGAACTCTGGTGGTTGTCCGATGAACTTCGACGGTGGTCCGACAATGGTCGAGGAGGAGCTTCTTGCTTCTCTTCATTCTCTTCTTTCTTCTCTTCATTTCTTCTCTTCTTGCTTGGATCCCTTCTCAAGAGAAATGAGGGGTCTATTTATAGATTTTCTGGAGTGGCATGGCCCATAAATAGGTGAGAGATCAGGGGTAAATATGGAGTGGTTGGATGGATGGCCGGTATTGAATCCTTTGATCATGGACCATTCGTCAGACATTTGGAGGTCTTAATGAATTCAAAATTTGGTGATCTTGGGCTCGTTGGATTTGTCTCGTCGAGCCGCGCAATTTAACGATAAGCTCGTCATGTTCAGGAACCGTTTGGTAACTCAAATTGCGGTACGAAGCTTCTAACAGCTCTTTGGGTCCTTAATTTGGGCTCATTTGGGCTTGGATTGAGTCATATTTGGTGTCATTGGATTCGTATTTCTGAGGCTCAGTTTGAAAATCAGAGTTGAGATGATCCTAGATTTAATTTTTAAAGTTTTTGGCTTGATTTTTCATCAAGATTCTTGCCCGATCAAGATACGTTTTTTATGATATATCAGTCCCCCCCCTATTTTCTAACGTCGAAGCTTCAAAAATCTAAAAATACTTGTTTTGACATTTTATATTGGCCAAATCGCAAAAAATTGCGTTCAAAAAATTATTATCTTGATAAAATTTGATTATAGAGATCCCGTTGAGCTTCGAAAGTGTCAAAATTAAATCTGGAACGTTGAAAAATGTGTCTAGAGACCCCAAAAACATCAAATTTGGACCGTTCGGGCTAAAAATCGGGCTTGGACATGCTTAGGCGGTCGAACCGGATGGTCAGCCGGCGGATGCCGCTGCCAGTGATGGAAAGGCGAACACGTGGTCAAAGCAGTCAGTCGGTTTAAAAATCGGTCAGTTACGCTCATATATTAAAAATAAAAAAAAAAGTTAATTTTTCGCGGTTGCTACAGTAACCACGGACCGCTATAGTAATTTTTGCAAATGAATTTCATGCAACCGTATTCCAGTTACTACAGTATCGATGCTATAGTATTTTCTTCAAATGAATTTTCATGCAACTGCATCCCATTTTCTACAATACCGGTGCTACAATTTTTTCTGCAAATAAAAATTTCAACAATCGCATTCTGGTTTACTATAATATCGGTTGCTATAATGCAGTTCCTATAGTAACCACGCCAAAAATTTTTTATTTTCATGACTTTTTCAACTTCCCTCCTACGACTATAAATACCCCCCCTAGGGTAAGAAAATTTACACCTCCTCTCCCTCTATCCTTACAATTGAGGCATTTCCTTGGTCCTCCAAGGCCTCTCTCTTTGTAAGAAAGTCTGAAGATCCCCCTTCTCCCTCTATTCTTATAATTGAGGCTTTCCCTCAGTCCTCCCAAGCCCCCTCTCTTTACAAGAAAGTTCGGAGATCCCCTCTTCTTCCCCCAACACCCTTAAGTAGGAGAAATGTCGGGTGATCTCCTTCCATCGAGAGATCCTGCGAGGGTAGATGAGATAGCATCGACTGTTAGGAGTGACTTCCTAATCCTTTTCCACAAGAATTTTCATTTCCTAAATGATGTGGTGAAGATTGTCCCTAAGAGGTTCGATCGGGCTAGCCTTCCTCCTCCTGAGTACTTGACTGTCTTTGAGACTCACTTGTGAGCGGGGTTATGCTTTCCACCTCCTATTGAGTTGATAAAAATTTTACGACAGTGTGGGGTGAACCTATCCCAATTTTTAAACTAAGCGATGCCAGTGACTGTGGGATTGATTACGCTCTTTAAGGATCGAGGAGCTTTTGATGCCTGAGCACCTTTCATGGACGGGGTCATTTTACTAGTGACACGCATGGGCGTGCAACATTCAGATCCAAATGATTGGATGTGCATACTTGTGATCTTTCAAAGAACTGGGCCAATGCATTTTTCTTTGTAAAAAAGATTGGAGCCTGATGGAGATGTTGGGAAAGATGAAGGATATGCTAACCCCTCCTCATGTCGGGGAAGAGGACATAATGAGAATCCTCAAGGTTTCTTACATCGAACATCTTTTATTTAAGGTTTGTCATATGAATAGATACACCGAGGAAAAGTGCTTATTTAAGGTTGGGTTATTGTTCTACGCTGGAAGGTCTGATGCAAAGATGTTGAAGCCATCTTCTAAGGTTCCCGAGCCCCCTCACCCAGCTTCAAAGGTGACTCCTAAACGACCGACAGGAAGATAAGACCCCCAGATTTAGAAAAAGAAGAGGTTGGAGGAGACCGTGACCAATATCGATAAAGTTCTACCTGACTCTTCTACAACCAAGTTCCACATCCCTGAGCATGTCTTGAACCATCAATGTATCAGATGCCACAGAACTGGCAATGTGGAAAGTAATATCTTCCCAATGCGTTTTCTCTTTTTCTTCTGGGGTGGAATTTAACACATTTTTTTTCTTATTTCAATTTTTGAACCTTAGAATCGAGCTCACCGATGCTTTGAATGAATGGAGCAGTGAATTTGTGAAGACAAAATATCTTCAAAGAGAATTCAAGCAGATATACGACCAGAAGACCAAGAAGGTAAAGTTGCTTGAAGGGGAGTTGAGTGAGTATAGGACTGAGTTAGCAAACACAATGCACTCCTTATCTCTTTAAAATTGGTAGGCAGATCGCCATCAAATTGATCTGGCGGAGGCACAAGCGATAATCACCCGGCTTTTGAAGGATCAAAATGTTGCGGATCTATGGTTCATGATTTTGATGATAGCAAACATTTCCTTTTCTATACGATTGCCTTATGTACTAACATTTCAGGACCACACAATCAAGACTGCAATTCAGAACCAGCTCAAGATTGGGTAGACTAGGTTTGTGTCAGTTTGTAATCTTTTTCTTTCTTGAGTCAATTGTATTGGGTGTGGGACCTATTGTTATGTAACATAGAAGTTTTCATGTTGTTCCCTTTAGGATTTCTGTTTTTGGTAACATCGGCCTGGACGATCGTCCTATCGACCTGGCCGATCGGTCTAAAAATCAGGATGCTCGAGACTATATCTATGATATAGAAGTGAAGATCTTGGAGCAGCAGTGTATTGATGATGGATTCATCCGGGGCTTTTTGAAGGGAGTTCACTTGATGCAGCGGAAGACCAGAGTTCAAGTTGAAGGGGTGACCCCTAGCCAGGCTTTAGATGACTTTCCTCCAGACTCTGATGGCGATGAAGTTGAGAGTGAGCTACAGAAAGCCTTTGTTATTAAGGTGGATGATGAGATTATAGACATTGAGTAGTTTTTTTCAGCTATTTGTACCTGCTTTATCTTTTTTAGTGATTGTGATATATTAGATGTTTGTATTCATGTTTGTAAGCTTCTATGATTTAATAAAAAATTATTGATATTTTTATTTTACTAGTGAACTTTTCAGTGCCCTGATTTTATTTATGCTAGTTTAAGGTACTTGACCTGTTTAAGGCCTTTAGTTAATGCATTCCAACTTGCGTGGAGGAGGTTAGGAGAATCTACTAAGGATGTATGACCTATCCGAGGTTATATGTCAGAGCGTTGCTTGATGACTTTAACCTGTGTGGAAGAGATCGAAAGAATCCACTAAGGATGTGCGACCTATCCGAGGTTGTTTGCTGGAGTTTTCTCAAAGGTGTTAACCTGTGTGGAAGAGATCATATCGAATCCCCTTGGGATTGATCATCCAGTGATTTAGGTGCAACAAAGAGTGTGTATTCCTCGAATCAAGGATATAAAAATTAAGTGACACATACATCGGGTGATTGACCTATCTGAGGTTGTCGATTAAAGTATTATTTAATGCTTTTTAACCTGTGTGGAAGAGGTCGAATCGAATCCCCCTAGGATTGATCATTCATTGATTGAGTTACAATAATTTTTGTGTGTTGCTCGGATCAAGGATTTCAAGATTGAAGTTCACAGCTTGTGTAAATCTGTCAATATGATTGAAGAAGACAATAATATAACTCTACAAAGGAATATAGTTTTACTATATTAAACAAATACATACTTCCCTGATATTACTTAGGGATGAAGAAGTTACCACAAACAACAACAACAATGTTCAATATCGAAGACATACAACACTGAAGACTCAATACTGATGACACAATACTGAAGACATACTTCTGAAAACATAATAGTGCTTAAAATAAATAGCACTACTGTGCTCTACTAATAGTACTTAATGAGATTATATACATTTCAGGTCTGAGGAAGCATCTTTCCCTCAGCATCCTTCAATTTGAAAGTCTCGAACTTCACCATAGCTGCTACTAAGTATGGACCCTCCTAATGGGGGGAGTGTTTATTATATTGAGGGCCTTTTCTTGTTGCCTCGATGCTGCGCAGAATCATCTCCAATCGATATATGATATGGTTTTATCCTTCGGTCATAATGACGGGCAAATCTCTGGTGTTATACAACAACCTTGAGCATTGCCTCATCTTTTATTTCTGGAAGGAGGTTTAGGCTGTACTTGAGCTTTTCTTCATTATTATTGAAGTCAAAAGTTTGAACTCTATGACTTGGGACTCCAATGTCAACGAGAATAATAGTTTATGTACCAAAACAAAGATTGTATGAAGTTTCTCCTATTATAGTTCTTACAGTAGTACGATAGACCCAGAGGATATTTGGGAGCTCATCAACCCATTGCCCCCAGCCTTCTCCAACTGTGTCTTCAATCCCTTCAGAATAGTTTGATTGGTGACATCCATTTATCTATTAGTTTGAGGATGGGCCACAGCCATGTGTACTAGTTAAATATGGAGATCTTGACAAAATAAGGTGAAGACCCTTCCAGTGAATTGCTTTCTGTTATTAGTGATAATTTTTGCAAGAATGTCAAAATGACATATTATGTTCTTCCATAGGAACTGTTTGGCATTTGCTTTTGTGATTTTTGCTAGAAGTTATGCTTCTATCCACTTTGTGAAATAGTTTACAGCCAAGATGATGAACTTTTGTTGACCCGTCGCTATAAGAAAGGGTCCTACTATATTAATCCTCCATTGGGAGAAAGGCCAGGGACTCTGTAATGCTGAAATCTCTATAGCATGTAACTGACAACTGTTATATTTTTGCACGAGCTCTAGTGCATCCTACTTCATCGTTGGCTAATAAAACCCCTATCTCAATACCTTTTGGGCTAGCGCCCTTCAGCCTAGATATTCCCCACATATGTCTTAATGTACTTCTTAGAGTGCATAGTTTGCCTCTGAAGGAGGAAGATATTTGAGGTATGGCCTTGTAAAAGATCATTTGTATAACTCTCCATTAATAATAGTGAAGTTCGTTGCCTGTCTTTGAAGTCGTACGGCCACCATCGGATCTTCAGGAAGAACACCTTCTTGTAAAAAAGTGAGAATGGGATCGATCCAAGAAGTTTTCTTCGATCCATCCATTGATTGAATCACCCATGGGCCTTGAACCCTCAGAAAGTGGATCTCCTCAATATACTTTCTTCTGAAAATGTCTCCTGTCATAGAAGTGGCCAGCTTGGAGAGAGTGTCTGCCCTTGTGTTCTGCTCCTGAAGGATATGGATGATCAGATATTTTATTATTTGGGCAAACAAGAATTTAACTATTTGACAATACTGGGCCAACAAAGGATGTGGACATTGAATTATCCCTCCACTTGAGAGGCGACTAATTAGGAATCGGTGTGAACCACCAAGTCCTGTACTCCGCAATTAATTGCCAGCCTTAATCCTGCGATCATAGCCTCATATTCGGAAACTTTATTTATTGTTGGGAACTTCAATCTAAATTCATATTCAAGTGTATCTTTCTGTGGGGATATTAACAAGATTCCAGCACTGGCATTGGAGTTCCCAGAAGCTCCATCGATATATAAGGTCCAGCACAAGGAGGTAGGAGACTCATCTAGCAGTTCATCGAAGGTATGGTTAGTACATTCAACCACAAAGTCGGCAAGCACTTGTGACTTGATGTCAGGTCTGATAGGAACTGGATATCGAATTCTCCAAGCTCCACTGACCATTTGATTAATCTTCTGGATACCTCAGGCTTTTGGAGAATACTTTTCAATGGTAAGTTTGTATAGACCCTGATCGTATGTGCTTGGAAATAAGGGTGTAACTTTCTGGCCGAGAAGACTGACACCAAGGCTATTTTATTTGCTAATTGGTAACATTTTTCTATCTCTGAAAGTACCTTGCTAATATAATAGATTGGGCATTGAACAGTATCATCTATCCTAACCAAGACCAAGCCTATAGCCTGTCAGGAGACAGCTATATACATGTATAAAATTTCCCCTGGAATTGGTTTCGAGAGTAATGGTGATGAGGCTAGATAAGCTCGGAGTTGCTCAAAAGCCTCTTGGCATTCATCAGTCCACTAAAATCCTGAGCTACAAGCGCACCTGAGACCCTTGAAAAAGGGGAAATATTTATCTCCTAAGCGAGCTAGGAAATGAGAGAGTTTCGCAATCCTTACGTTTAACCTATGCACTTCCTTAATATTTCTCGGGGGTAGCTTGTCCCTTAGGGCCTTGATCTTCTCAGGATTTGCCTTAATCCCTTGGTGGGTAACCATGAACCCTAGAAATTTTTTTAAGGCCACTCCAAATGCACATTTGGAGGGGTTGAGGTGTATGTTATAAGATTGAAGGAGGCAGAAGTATTATTCCAAGTCGAAGATATGCTGGGATTTCTCGAGGCTTTTAACTAGCATATCGTCCATTTATACTTTCATAGTGCGTCCGATAAGGTTCTTAAAAACCTTATTCATCAGGCATTGGTATGTTGCCCCTACATTCTTGAGCCTTAATGGCATTACTAGGTAGCAATACAGCCCCTTATCTGTTCAAAAAGTTGTCGCCTCCTCATCAGCAGGATCCATTTATATTTGATTATACCTGGAGTAAGCATCCATGAAGCTCAGCATCAACCAGCTGGTCGATACGGGGAAGCATAAAATTATCCTTGGGGCAGGCTTTATTGAGATTAGTATAGTCTACACACATCCTCCAAGTTCCACTTGCCTTTCAAACCATAACAACGTTTTTTAACCAAGTGGGATAGTGTACTTCCCTTATAAATCTTGTGTTTAAAAGCTTATCAACCTCCTTCTCAATTGTCAGCTGACGATCTGGTACAAAGTTTTGCTTCTTTTGGATTACCAGCTTGTAAGCCGGGTAGATCTTGAGGGAGTGAATGATTATTTCAGTGCTAATTCCAAGCATATCAGCTGGACTCCATGCAAATACATCTTGGTTTGTATGTAAAAAGTCTATATAGTTCTTCTTCTTTTCATCTGAGAGAAGTGATCCGATCTGTACTATTCTTGAAGGGTGCTCATCTAATACAGAGACACAAGTAAGATCTTCTAAAGGGGTGGCCCTTTGAGGGATATCTTCATTTCGGAGATCAAAGTCTTAGATGCTTAGAGTAACTGATGAGCGTGGTTGAGTCTGTCTAAGATAGCAGGATTATGCTACTTGTTAAAAAAAGTGGAGTAGAATATGTAATATCAAAAATCTGCTCCAGGATCGTCCAGGACGATCTGGATCGTCCTGGGACGATCAGTGGAAAGTTTGCTCCAGATTTTGCCCAGTTTTGCTCCAGGTGGTTTTTTTGTACACATCGTATCCGTCCCCGTCGGGTTGGGTCGTGACAGAATATGACATCTACTGAGCTCCCATTATCAACCAAGATCCTTTTAACATTGTAGCAAGGGTCACCAATTCCCGTGCTAATCACCAATGGATCTTGATGAGGGGTCTTTTTCCCTTATTGATCGGACTCCTCAAAGGTGATGGAGTGATCGGTTTGAAGCTTCTTTATTGGTGGCTCATTGCTCTCCATAATTAAAACTTGACTAGGTGTCGAAGGGCCCCCGGCGATAGTTTTGATTTTGCCAACTATTTGGCAATTATTTGTCGACTACCTTTGTTGTTGATTCTGCCCCCCAGCAGGACCAACCTCGTCTCGAGCTGGTGGATTTTTTGATGAATTGTCAGAGATATTCTTGTCAGACCAGTCTCTCGATTTCTTCCTTGAGCTGCCTACATACTTCAGTAGTGTGCCCATGATTATGGTGACAGTGGCAATATTGCTTCCGGTTCCCGACGTTGGGCTTCAAAGGGTGTGGCCACTTCACGCTCTCCTAATCCCAGATGGCCATTAATACATTTGCTCGGGATGTATTAAGTGGCATATACTCCTTTTCTTGGCGAGGCTCTCGTCGCGGTTGTGAGGGTCGAGGAGGAAGATTATAGTTTCCTTGCTTCTTCCTTTGCGAGGATGGATTCTCCATTCCTGGTAGATTTTTATACTTCCCAGTTGTTTACTCAAATTATTTCCTATGAGCATTAATGGCTTCATCGACAGAGATTTGGGCCTCCACAAGATGGATCAGGCCTGCATACGAATGGACCATTTCTTGCATAAGTGTTGAGTAAAAAGGGCCAGGGCGAAGCACTCCGAGAAATACATATCTAAATAACTCGGAATCTACCCCTGGAATTTTTTAGGCTTCTATAAAAAACATTTGAAAGTATTCTTTGAGAGATTCACCCTCATTCTGACATATCCGTAAAAGATGTGATGAGTCTTTGATCATTCTTCGATTGGCGATAAATTATTTGACGAATTATTTGGCCAACTTAACAAATAGTGGAATGGACTGGCCAGGCAGTGAATAGAATCACGTCCGGGCTTATCCTTTAAGGGTGGCAGGAAAAACTTGACAGATGAGCGCATCTGGAGCCCACTGGATATGCATATATAATGGTGCGGTAGTGATCGATATGCTCATAGGGGTCCGACGTTCCATCGTAAGTATCAATACTCTAAAGTTTAAATCATGCTGAAATGGGGTGTCAGAAGACAACTTCAGTGAAGTGTGATGACTCTTGAAAGTCTCATTGACGAAGAGATTGTCTTATATTTCCTATGGGGAAATCCTCTCGGACTAATCTTTATAATTCATATCGTAGGGTATTACAGGGGAGTTCAGTGATGTGCTATTGAGCTAAGTCCTCGGGGACATCAGGAGGAATGTGATGCTGGCAGCCTGGTCGTAAAGGATGGGTCGAGCTTGCTGTGTTAGAAAACTCATTTTCTGGTTGTGTCGAAGGGCGTATCCTTGGTGGTGGAAGGGGAATCTCGACATGAGGATGTTCGGGTTAAACATCTCCAAACCCTGGTGGATCTCGAGGGAGGAGAGTCTCTTTTTTAGGCATTAGTGCCTGCCCCCGAGTCTCTCACAAGAGTTGAAGGATCTCATTCTGAAATTCCTCCATCTTTTTGATACGATCTTCCGGGGATGGTCTTGAAGTCCCTTTTCCAGTAGGGTTTCAGCCACCGGGATAAAAAGAGGCAGATGCTTGGCATCCCTCATTCAGGGACTGATTTCGAGATTGATGTGAATTGGAGTGGGAGGCTCCCAAGATATGATTATTGTATCTGTTGGCCATTGCAGTGGTACTTTAGAATAGCGGGTCTAGCTTTCCCATAGATGACGCCAAACTATTGCGGGCCAGAATATATGCGGCAATAGAGTTGTAATTTTACATCTTAACGTTACTTGGATATCTAGCTCACACATAGAGAACACAATATTTTTTACGTGGAAAGGGGAAAAACCATGGGGCCTAGCCTAGATAAAAATGATTCTACTAGAATTTGAGTCGGTTATAATGGGATGATTCGCCTCCAGGGTCGATTAGATTATAAATAACAATTATATGAAAGATGTCCAGGTGTCAGGCGATGGACTAGCAGAACTTCGAGCCTTAGATGGTGGTTTGGTAGAAACTTCGGGCCTTAAGTGATGATCTGGAAAAGGCGAGGGCCTCAGGTGGAGGTCTGGCGAAGGTTAAGGCCTCTGGTGGTTGTCTGGCGAAGGAGAGGGCCTCCGACGGTGGTCCGGCGAAGGAGAGGGCCTTTGACTATGGTCCGGCGAAGGTGAGGGCCTCCGACAGTGATCCAACGAAGGTGAGGGCCTCTGGCGGTGGTTTGGTGAACTCCGGCGGTGGTCCGACGAACTCCGACGGTGGTATGGCGAACTCCGGTGGTGGTTTGACGAGCTTCGACGGTGGTCTGGCGAGGCTCTGGCACCTCTCTGGCGGTGGTCGAGGAGGAGATTCTTCCTTCTCTTTTTCCTTCTCTTCTTCTCTTCTCTTCTTGCTTGGATCCCCTCTCAAGAGAAATGAAGGGTCTATTTATAGATTTTTTGGAGTGGCATGGCCAATAAATTGGTAAGAGATCAGGGACCATTCGTTAGACATTTGGAGGTCTTAATGAATTCAGAATTTGGTCATTTTGAAGTCGTTGGATTTGTCTCGTTGAGCCGCTCGATTCGACTATAAGCTCATCATGTTTGAAAACCGTTTGGTAACTCAAATTGTGGTATGAAGCCTCCAATAGAGCTTTGAGTCCTTAATTTGGGCTCGGATTGAGTTGAATTTGGTGTCGTTGTGTTTGTATTTTTGAGACACTCAGTTTGACTATAAGTTTGCTGAAATCGGAGTTTAGATGATCCCAGATTTAATTTTTGAAATTTCTTGCTTGATTTTGCATTGAGATTCATGCCCAACAACAACAACAACATCAAGCCTTTATCCCACTACGTGGGGTCCGTTACATGAATCCTTTTTCTCCATTTTGTCTTATTAAAGGTCAAATTCTTGTTTAAATCTAATAAAGAAAGAATTCCTAATATTTTCTAACCAAGTCTTTTTAGATCTACCTCTACCTTTTTTAACATAAGTCAATTCTAATACCTCTACTCTCCTAAATGGGTCATTGGAAGGCCATCATTTTATGTGACCGAACCATCTAAGGCTACTCTCTCTAATCTTATCTTCTACTGGAGCTACTCCAACCTTTTTACGTATATGCTCATTTCGTATTCTATCTCTAAGGGTAAAGCCACTCACCCACCTGAGCATCCTCATCTCTGCCACACTTAACTTAGTATTATGCTTCTCTTTTCATGGCCAACATTCAACACCATAAAGCATTGCAAGCCTCACTACCATCTTATAGAATTTTCCCTTAAGTTTAAGGGGTACTTTTTTATCACACAACAAGCCCGATGCATTCCTCCACTTCAACCATCCAACTTGAATTCTGCTGATAATATCTCCATCAATTTCACCATCAATCTGAACAATAGATCCAAGATATCTAAAATGTGTACTCTTATTAATGACTTGATCGCCCAAAGTCATAATTCCCTCACTAGGTCTATTACTACTAAAATTACACTCCATATATTCTGTTTTAGATCTAGTCAAGCAAAAACCTTTAGTCTCTAATGTTGACCTCCATAATTCAAGTTTACTTTCAACTCCCTCTCTAGTCTTATCTATAAGAAGAATATCATCAGCAAAAAGCATACACTAAGGTACATCCTCTTGTAAATGTCTAGTGAGAACATCCATGACTAAAGAAAAAAGATATATGCTTAAGGCTGATTCTTAATGTAACCCAACCGAAATAGGGAAATACTTGGTCAAACTACCTTGTGTTTGAACACAAGTAATAGCTCCTACATACATATCTTTAATGATTTTAATATAAGCATTATTCACTCCTTTCTTTTCAAGAACTCTCCATAGCACTTCTCTTGGAACTTTATCATATGCTTTTTCTAAATCAATAAAAATCATATGTGGATCCTCCTTATTTTCTCTATATTTCTCCATCAAACCTCTTAATAAATGTATGGCTTCCATAGTCGACCTATCCGGCATGAATCCAAATTGATTTTGAGAAACATTAGTATCACGCCGCAACCTATGCTCCATAACTCACTCGCATAATTTTAAAGTATGACACATTAACTTAATTCATCTATAATTCGCATAATCTTATATGTCACCTTTATTCTTAAAAAATAGGAATTAACACAGTCATTCTCCACTCATCTGGCATCTTTTTAGTCTTCAAAATAGTATTAAAAAGTTTAGTAAGCCAAGAAATTCCTTCATCTTTTTTTTTTTTTTTTTGAAGAAATGCAATTAATGCATTAAAATGAAAGAAATAATAACCTAATGCATATTAGAAAGAAGAAGCTAATGGTTCCTTAATTAATAAGGAACCTTATTGAAATCATATTTGTTAAAATAAACTTATTATAATTAAAATGAAACTCACTATTTCCCATTTTAAAACCCTTGAGATGGAGGAGATACCAAAGTATTAAACAACCCGAGGGTTGGTTAGTATCCCAGAGTTCCCAACTGGTTAAAAAATAAGACTTAGTATCGATCCCATAAGCTATTAGAATAAGTTTAAAAAACAAATAAAAAACTAAAAGAAAAAAGAAGCTGCAAAAGCTAACAAAAAGGAAAATACAATTTATCCAAGACATCCTTAAAACACCTAAGAGAAGGTATTTCAGATGCATTTGCCAACTTCCAAAGATGTAATCCAAAGCTAGTGTTATGACAAACTCTTTGATTAATTGCTTCCTCCTAAGGTATCTTTCTACTTTGTTGATTGCAAAGAGAAAACCAGCTTGCATATTAATGAGATAATTGAGAAGAACCTCTCATAACATTCTTCATTTTGAGATCAGCCATCCTTCTTCTAGGTAGATCTTTCACCGGTCCTAAGGCTTGTAGTTCTTTGAACAATATATGCTTAGATCCAGAAGAACCAATCTCCTTAGTAGAAACAATTTTTCCCTTCTTTAAAACAGTTTTTTTTAATTTAAATTGATCGAAGAATGAGGAGAAACTATTTCATCACAAACACTCCTCATTCCATCAATAGTATCTTCTATCTCAAAAAAACTCGCTGCATTAGTTGAAGGTGAGCTTGAATTCTGTTCATCAATAACCTTTGACTCAGCCCCTAAAACAGATGAAGGCGGTACCGCCACAAATTCTGTTTTAGAAGTAATATCATCTTTTTCTTTCTCCTGAATATCCAAAATTTTGATTTCAAAATCTGTTTTACGAGTTCCCAACAGATCAGCAGCCAAAGTGGGTTCAGTATAAACTGCTTCCAACATATTAGCTTCAATACAAACGGTTTGCTCAACTCCATCCACAATTTTAGCATTTTTTAATTCAGAATTTGAATTTTGAATTTGCTGATCAATAATTAAGCTTCCTGAATTTTTGAATCAAATTTCTGATTCATGAGCTCCCAACAGATCAGCAACCAAAATGGGGAATTTAGAATATGAATTCTGGACAGGCTTAACTGAATCAATATGACAATTTGAATTAATAGCTTGAATCTGATCAATATGAGCATCCTTGATTAATTCAGCTGCCATATAATCACAATTATCAGAAGATACATTATGATCATTGGAAAAACCAAAATCCGATTTGTGATCTACCACAGCATTTCTGCCCAAAATCCTATTAGCTGGATGATCTATGGAAACCAAATTATTAAGATTGATCTTTTGACTTTTTTTTGTTCTTGAACTTCTCATGCATCCAATGCCCATAAGAGTTCTCATCAATATTAGAAAAACTTTTAGCAACTTCTTTATCAACCATAATAGGATTATAAAGATTTAGACAAACAAAATATTTATGTCCAATTTTTTCACATTTAAAACAAATAGATAATATATTTTCATATTCAATTTTTTGATAAAATCTACCATTAAGACCTTCAATCCAAAGACCACAAGGTAGTTTAGAATTCAACTTAATTCGTATGCAAGCTCTTGCAAACTCCCTATTTCCCCATCTAAAAATATTGCCATCCAATAAAAACGGGGTTTCGATTCTAGAAACAATTCTAAAAATATTTGTTTCATTCCAGAAATGCAGAGGAAAATGAGGCAAACGAACCCAAATGAGAGAAGAAATCCCATCCATTGAAATAGGATTAAAGCTAGGTGACCATCTGTCAACACAAATGACAAAACCCCCAACAAACTAAGGACCTCCATTAAGAACTTCCTCCAATGCTTCATACGACTGAAAAGAACACAGCAGCCAATCTAACCCAAGCGAGGTTATATGAAAACCTCCAAATTTACTCCATTGCTTCCTTAATTCAATTGAACATTTTGAAAAAAGCAAGTTTTTACATAATATCTTCACCACTAATGAATTCCTTAAAATTTGAACATTAGCTTTTTCTTTTTCCAAATCAAGCTTGACAACATTTGCATCTTCATTATCATCATGAAGTTCATTTAAATTAATTTTAATATGTGGTTTTTTAATCCACACATTAGCATTAACCAATTTTGAAGAAGGTTTAGATGAAGAAGCCTCCAAATCATTAGCTAGAGGAATAAAGACCGACTTAGATGAAATTGACTTACTATTCAAATATGGAATAACTCCTTTCCTTTGCCTGAGTCTGCAAAACCATTTGCTTAGAGGCCAAACCTCCCTCTTTGATCACAAGATGAGAGTTTTAAAAACATAAATTACGAGATATGTTGCGGTTGAATGAAAATCTACCTTTTGAATCCAACGAAATTGGACGCGCAGTAGATAATAAGGAGAAGGTGTTCCGGTCATCCAAGGATCACCGGCCACCCTCCACCATCTTCAACAAAAGTAGCTGAAATCCTCCAAAATCCCTCCTACTTTCTTGGACGTTCTCTCTCTACAATCTTGGACGTTCTCTCTCTAATGGTGTTCCTTTTACTTGCTATAACTATTTTCCTTACAGGACTTATGTGCAAGTTTTCAGATATTTTTTCTCATTTTGTGTAGGGTCAATTTTTGGTCCAGAACATTGAGTTGATTGACTATTTAAGAAATTCCTTCATCTCCTAAGCATTTCCACACCTTTATTGGAATATCATCATGTCCAACAGCTTTTTCATCCTTCATTTTTTTTAAAGCCTCTCTAACTTCAATTTTACTAATACGCCGATAAAAACATACATCTTTATTTTCATTTAGGGTGCTAAGGTCACTATAGTCAATCTTATTTTCATAATTTTCATTAAAAAGTTTAGCAAAATATCTCATCCACCTATGTTGAATATTATCTTCTAAGAAAAGTTTTTTTTATCTTCATCCTTAATACACTTCACTTGAACTAAATCCTTACTACTCCTATCTCTTTGTTTGACTAACTTATACAAATATCTTTCTCCCTCCTTAATATCTAAACTATTATATAAATCACTAAAAGCTATAAGGTCTTTGCATCGCATATTGCTTTCTTAGATTCCTTACGAGCCTCTTTATATCTTTCTCAATTATCAGAATTTTTAAAATTAAACCAATTTTTATAACAAATTTTTTTATTTTTAATCTTTTCTTGCACATTTGAATTGCACCACCAACTATTTTTACTATGAGAAGTTTTTCCCTTTGATACTCCCAGCAAATCTTTTGAAATATTCTTAATATCACTAGCTACTTTTTCTCACATAACATTAGCATCTTCATGTACAGATAAAATCTTAAGATCTAAAATCTTACTCTCAAAAATATTTTTGTTGATATTCTTTAAATGCCCCCATCTAATCCTAGAATATCATTTTATTTTATTTTTTATTATCTACCCTTTTATCTTAAAGTCCAAAACTAATAATCGATGTTGGGTACATAAATTTTCACTCGAAATAACTTTACAATATTTGCAATCTAAACGATCTAATTTTCTTATAAGAAAATAGTCAATCTGGGTTGTACTATATCCATTTTTATAAGTGATGTGATGCTTATTCCTTTTCTTAAATAAGGTATTATCAATTGAAAAATCATAAGCTAAACAAAAATCTAATATGGTCTTGCTACCTTCATTTATTATTTCAAATTCATAGCCACCATGAATGCTTTTAAAATTATCTACCTCTCTACCAACATGTCCATTTAAATCTTCTTCAATAAAAATTCTTTCTTCTAGAGGTATCTTTTGTAATAAGTCTTCTAAGTTGTTCCAAAAATTTAATTTAAAACTCATATCCAAACCTACTTGAGGAGCATAAACACTTATAATATTAAAAATCTTATCATCAACAATAATCTTTAAAGCTATAATTTTATCTCCAATCATATTAATTTTTATAACATTATCCTTCAAACTCTTATCTATAATAACACTTACATCATTTCTAGTAAGACTCCTACCCGAATACCAAAGTTTAAATCACAAACTATCAATTTCCTTAACCTTCTCTCCAACCCATTTAGTTTTCTGAATGCACAAAATGTTTATCTTCTTATGAAATATAATATCTATTAATTCCATTAATTTTCCAGTAAGGGAACCTATATTCCAAATTCCTATCCTAATTTTAATTTCATGGACTAGCTTCTTTGCCCACATCCGTCCTTGATGTGGGAACCCTTGCCTGTTTAACACTACACCCAGACGCTGATGCGACGGCCCTTGCACACTTATCACCGTATTCAGGTCTTACAGCGCGTCGCTTCTAAGGGACGCCTTAGCATTAACACAATTTCTTAAAGGATTCATGTCATTATTATTCGATAAATTTTATGCTTGCTGTCGACTACCTAACGCAACCCTCCACCTTTCTCATCCAACCTGGCATGATCAAGATAATTTTTTGACGATATATCAATGCTAATTAGAAGCTACTTTCTAAAAAGATTCCTAATAGAGATTATTATTCAAACAATTTTTTTTTCTCTCAATTCGGGTGATTGTGTTAAATTAAAAAAAAATATCGAAATATAAATTTAAATTTTTTTTTATTTCATATTGGAAATATCAATTGTTATAATTAGAAAATACTGGTCAGAAATTGATCAAAGTTGAATAACTCGTATATTTAGGTTCAATGAGATGTACACTGTGACATAAAAATCAGTTAAAATTATTCATTTTTTTAAATAGGTTTTATTTTTTAAAATTAAGAAAAAAAAACCTTTCTAAATAAATATTTTTGATGGTAGATTGTCGCCACATTAAGCACGGGGGACGGGCGTTTTTTTTTTTTTTTTGGGTGATGGATGTTGAATCTTGAAATTTTATATTCAATTAAAAAATGTAAGTTTAAATTAAATTAAATATAAGCTTGAGATATTTATATTCAATTATATTTATTTCTTTTTCTTGAAACTTTACTTTAGTGACATCTCCATTTTTTTTTCAATTGATGACAATGGTCAATATTATATTTTTCTTCTGTCTGTATCCAACCAGACTTTGTAGTGATGCCGTACTGTACGGTTGTATAAAAAATTTTTAAGCTGGGAGAACCCCTGCTAGGGCTGTCAAAATCGAGTTACGGGTCGGGTTCGGGTTCAACCCGAAATTGACCCGACACTGTTCAACCCGACCCGAACCTGAGCCGTTTTTGCAAACGGGTCGGTTTTCCGAACCCGAACCCGACCCGCTTCGGGTCCGGGTTAACCCGAACCCGACCCGATTCGGGTATATTTTATTAAAAATTTTTTATTTAATTCAATTTATTTAAATCTAAATCAAATTAATTAAGATAAGATTTACTTCAATTAATTTAAAATAAATCAAGATTAATTTAATTTGGGCAATAATATTTATAATTTTTTGAAATATCATTTACTTATTTCATAAAAATCCATTAAAACCCTCCTAAATTAATTAAAAAAGGGTACAAACCGGGTTGATTTCTGGTTTTCGGGTCAACCCGAACCGACCTGGTTTTACAAATGGGTCGAAATCCCTAACCCAAACCTGACCTGGTTCGGGTTCGGGTTGACTCGAACCCGAAATTTTCGGATCGGTTTCGGGTCGAGTTTTCGGGTCGAATCAAATATTGACACCCCTACCCACAGCAAGCTTGACCAATAGAATTTAGGTCTAAGGCAATAATACAATTCTATTGATCAATACAATTATATTCCACACAAAACTTATAACATATCTTTGATTAATAAACCAACCATATAAATATTTTTGGAACTATTATTAATTAAAAAACATGTTAATAAAGATTAACACGAAATCTTATAAGTAAGTACATATATTTATTTTTGGACAAAAAGACAAATTCCTTAAGCAAATGCAAACCCCTCTAAATTATGCTCTTAGATTATATTTATAGTCTTTTGATAGAGAACAAACCTAAATACATAATACTCACCATGACATACATTCAAAGATGAAAAAAAAACTAATCATATAGCTTATTTATTGAAGGTATTTCTCACAATGCATATATAAGTTCTTGAATCTAATATCATGACATGAGTAGTATTTAGGTTTCGTTTGGGACGGCTTTCCTGCTATTTTTTAAAATAGCTTTTTAGTATAAAAATTAAAAAAATTTGAATTAAAAAGTTGTTTCAAGAAGTAGTAAAAAAATCGTCCCAAACAAATCTTAGGCTTCGTTTGGGACGGCTTTTTTATTGCTTTCTAAAACGGAGTTTTAGTTAAAAAATAAAAAATTTTGTACTAAAACTCCGTTTAAGAAAGCAGTAAAAAAGCCAGCCCAAATGAATCCTTAATCTTATTGAACTTGTTGATAGCTGATGTAGCAAGCGTCAAAAAATATAAAACAAAAAATGCCTCGAGATGTGTGCCCATTCAAGATAAATTTTTGATGATATATCAGTACTAAACATGGGTTTAATTTGGTTTGGCCAAGTAGTTAGGCTATGCCATTTTAGAAAGTGGGTGTTTGTAAGTATTTTGGGTTTCTAAGAGACAAGTTGGGCAGTTTCAATAATTAATCATCTTAAAGAGATGAATTTAGGCTGGGCCAACTACGCTTCTTTCCTTAAACATTTTTAAAGGCTTGATTTATTATGTTCATTTGGCTGGCTTAATCTAGCTTACAAATTATAATCCTCTTATATGTTATGTTAACTAGAGTAAAAATGTTAATTACCGGCGGATTTCTGACAATTTTCCGTCAGATTTTTTCACCGGAAAGTCTTTTTTCCAATGGAAATGTATTTCTCGCTCTAGAAATTTAAATTTGCCGCCGGTAAAAATCGAGCATTTTCGTGCAGTAGTTGCTGCTTATTTGACAAATATAAAACATAAATGGAGATTTGTGTCATCCTTTAATGGAGAACAAATTCAAAATATTTTCTGCGGTAGTTTTTGCTCATTTGAAAAATATAAAACATAAACATAGATTTGTGTCCTTTAATGGAGAACAAATTCAAATACATAACACACTTATTGATATAAATTCAAAGACAAAAGAAGACTCCTTATACATATAGCATATTTATTCAAAAAAAAAAGCACACAAGATCTCAAATTCAAATCTCTCCTATTTGCCAACCTAAGCTCCCAACAAACAATTCTAAAAGGGCTAAGCTTAGCCCTTTCAACCGAGAAATTATTGTGTGCGGAATCCGAATCCAGATGCGACACGTCACCGGATGTACTGGGACGTGGCATGCCCAAATTCGCCTTCGAACACGTTCGGACTCCGCACACAATAATTTCTCCTTTCAACCAGACTGAAAGTCAATATAGCAATACTCACCAGACCAAGAAATGGCAAAAATACTATTTTTGCAGCTTTTCAGGACGTCGTTACCTCGTATGCGAATGCATAATGCACAATTGAAGGGATTGAAGTTGGGAGAGCACCAGCGGAGGCCGCGCACGGCGTCGACGCCGTGGCCGTGGGAGTAACGTTGAGAGCCGGCACTGGGAGTCAAGTGGACGAGGGCTTTGATGACGGTCTTGGCATTCGATATTATCTGCTTGTTGTCGGTGTGATCTCCGCAGATGTATTGGTTGCTGTAAGCAAAGGGGAGGAGGAGAAGCAACAGGAGAAGATGGCGAGGAATACCCATTGATGGATGCTTCGCTGATTTATTTGAGGAGATATGAACACTTAGTTTAATTGTTCTTTATATAGACAAGGAGAGGGGTGGCGGAGAACCCATTGACGTGCATGCCGGCGACAATATATATATATATATATATGGCCTAATTTGTGCAAGCCGGCCAAGATATAATTAATATAATATAAATATGTAGCGTTTCTAACCTAAAGGTTGGTCCAATAGGAAATAAACAAAATTTTTGAAACATTTTTTTTTTTTTTTTTTGAAGAGATTGCCTTCATCTTCTTTAATTTTAAGCTTGAATTTGCAAGTATTCCTATAAATGTCTTGTTTATATTCACAGTTTGGTTTGTTGGATGCCTTTATGAAATAAAGGATGTCATATTTGCTTATAAGATTGTTTTTTCTGGTCATTGGATGGAATTGTAGGGTAGTTTTTCATAATGTCTCCTATGCTCATCATTCTTCGTTGCTTTTGTTAAGTGAATCGCAAGTGTTGGCTATTCCTGAGGGTTTGTGGCCCTTTTGGGCGTGGATCACATGAAGAATAAAGGTTTTTTCAACCTTGATTCTGAAGGTTCCAAATCTCCTTCTACCTCTAGATCTTTTAAAGAAGTTTTAGAGGGGGCTTCTTCAGGTGATATTTTTCCTAATGTTCAGCAATCTGTCTTTAATGGTTTTCCGGCTGTGCTTTTATCCGATGAAGAGGTTCTTAAACTGACATCGCCTTTTCAATTCACTCTGGTGGGTAAGTTTGGTGTCCGGCGACCTAATCTTGATGCTATTAGGAATTTTTTTTCATCTCTTAAGCTAACTGGTTTTTACTCGGTGGGTCTTTTGGATACTAAACATGTGGCTATTCAATTATCAAATGATCTTGATTATAGTAGGATTTTTGCTAGACGCTCATATTTCATCTATAACTGTCAAATGCGTATTTTAAAGTGGACTCCTTTCTTTGACATTAAGGAAGAATCTCCCATCGTGCCGGTTTGGGTCTCTTTCCCAAATCTTCGATTGCATTTTTTTAACTCTAAAGTTTTGCATGTTTTGGGTTCCATTTTTGGGAGGCCGCTCCAAACGGATCAGGCGACATGGAGAAGGGTGGCGGAGAACCCATTGACGTGCATGCCGGCGACAATATATATATATATATATATGGCCTAATTTGTGCAAGCCGGCCAAGATATAATTAATATAATATAAATATGTAGCGTTTCTAACCTAAAGGTTGGTCCAATAGGAAATAAACAAAATTTTTGAAACATTTTTTTTTTTTTTTTTTTGAGAATGGACATTAATTATACTATTGAAAATAAACATAAATTGATATGGTTTTCTTCATGAAAAAAGTTCAAAGTTAATTCTCATCAAGTTCATCCTCGCGACCCTTCGACGCCGCTCTGGCGATTTAGGCTTTCCTCCGTGAGATCGCGTTCTCTTCGCTTTCTCCCTCGTTTTCTCATCATTCTTCGTTGCTTTTGTTAAGTGAATCGCAAGTGTTGGCTATTCCTGAGGGTTTGTGGCCCTTTTGGGCGTGGATCACATGGCGATCGCTCCTCCAGCTAATCCATGGGGGAAAGCTTCAGATCCGTTGATAGCTAAGAATAAAGGTTTTTTCAACCTTGATTCTGAAGGTTCCAAATCTCCTTCTACCTCTAGATCTTTTAAAGAAGTTTTAGAGGGGGCTTCTTCAGGTGATATTTTTCCTAATGTTTAGCAATCTGTCTTTAATGGTTTTCCGGCTGTGCTTTTATCCGATGAAGAGGTTCTTAAACTGGCATCGCCTTTTCGATTCACTCTGGTGGGTAAGTTTGGTGTTCGGCGACCTAATCTTGATGCTATTAGGAATTTTTTTCATCTCTTAAGCTAACTGGTTTTTACTCGGTGGGTCTTTTGGATACTAAACATGTGGCTATTCAATTATCAAATGATCTTGATTATAGTAGGGTTTTTGCTAGACGCTCATATTTCATCTATAAATTTGGTGTTCGGCGACCTAATCTTGATGTTATTAGGAATTTTTTTCATCTCTTAAGCTAACTGGTTTTTACTCGGTGGGTCTTTTGGATACTAAACATGTGGCTATTCAATTATCAAATGATCTTGATTATAGTAGGGTTTTTGCTAGACGCTCATATTTCATCTATAACTATCAAATGTGTATTTTAAAGTGGACTCCTTTCTTTGACATTAAGGAAGAATCTCCCATCGTGCCGGTTTGGATCTCTTTCCCTAATCTTCGATTGCATTTTTTTAACTCTAAAGTTTTGCATGCTTTGGGTTCCATTTTTGGGAGGCCGCTCCAAACGGATCAGGCTACTGCTGCTAGGACTCGCCCTTCTGTTGCGAGAGTGCTCGTGGAAGTGGACATTTCTAAGAAACACCCTAAGGAAATTTGGGTCGGATCTAAGGCCTATGGTTATTTACAAAAAGCTGAATTTGAAAAAGTCCCAAATTTTTGTACTCATTGTAAAATTCATGGCCATGCTCAAGTTGATTGTTTTAAACTAAACCCGGAACTTAAGAAACCTGCTGTTCAGGCTAGTGGGAGGCTTGGATCTGCTGAGAATAAGCAAATTTATGTGCCGATCGTTCATAATAATGAAGGAAATGATGCTCATGTGGAACCGCCTCCTTCTAGCCAATTGGCACAGGTAGAAAATGTTAATGATAGTATGGATTTTGGGGAAGAAATCGGTCATGTGGGAGAAGGTGAACAGGACATGTCTGTTGATGTTTTAAACGTTAAGAATGACGTTATGTTAGATTCCAGCATTAATGTTACTAAAGCTGATCCTAAACTCTTTATTATAGTTGATGATATGCTTAACGATATGCCTGCTATTTCTACTTTTGTGGCTATTGAGAATGCTTTAATTTCGAGACAGGATTTTGATCAATTGGAAAAGAATGGTGCTGATGTTTCAAATGAACCTTATGAAGAAGGGGAATTTATGCCTCCTTCTAATTTAAATGCTAAGTCTCCCACTAAGCAAGGTACGGTTTCTTCTTCTATTAACAAATATAATACTGATGGTAATATTCTATCTGAGAAGGAGGGTATTTTGAAAAGTGGCAAGAAGAAAGGTAAGCATACTTCTTGTCCTGCTACCCCTAGAAATACTAGAGCTCAAAATTCCTTAAAAAATTGCAATGATTAAATCTCTTTTGTGGAATGTTAGGGGGATAGGTGGTAGAGATTCTAAACTTAGAGTTAAAAATCTTTGTAGGATTCACAATATTCAAGTACTAGTTTTATTTGAACCTCTTATTTCTTTGGACAAAATAGTTGAAACTGCTAAATTTTTCGATTATGTGGCATAATTCTATTTCTTTAAGTATTGTTGCTGATTTCCATCAAGTTGTTCACTGTCATGTTAATGTTTTTAATATGAACTGCTTTACGTCTTTTGTTTATGCGGCCTCTACGAGAATTAACTGTGTTAATCTTTGGGAGCAACTTATTAATTTCTCTAATAGCATTAATGGGCCTTGGTGTGTGGGAGGGGATTTTAACATTATTTCTAATGCTAATGAGAGAAGGGGAGGTGGTCTCCCTAATGTTAGAGCTATGGAAGATTTTAGTTCCATGATTAATGACTGTAATCTAAATGATATCGGTTTCTTTGGTAGTCCTTTCACCTGGAATAGGACTAATCTCTGGCAACATTTGGATAGAATTTTGTTTAATAATGAATGGATTGCTAAATTTACTGCTACTAATGTGGAGCACTTGAGTAGAACTCTATCGGATCACTCTCCTATGCTTCTTAATATTAATGTGATTAATCAAACTGGTTCTTTTTCTTTTAAATTTCTTAATATGTGGTTATTGCATGATAATTTTAAAGAGATGCTTGAGTCCAATTGGAATGCTCCTGTTTTTCCTGATAATACGATTACTGGTATGTTGAGACTTTGGGCTAAGCTGGCTAGATTGAAATAATGTCTCAGACATTGGAATAAAAACGTTTTCAAAAACATCTTTTCGAACATTATGGAAGCGGAGAATAAAGTTGTGGATCTGGATGGTATTTATTCTGTTAACCCGAATGAAGAAAACCTATTTAATCTTAATCATGCTAAAAATGCTCTTTGTCAATTACAATTTCAAGAAGAGTCCTTCTGGAAACAAAAGTCCAATGCTAAATTTGTTATGGAGGGAGATAGAAATACCAATTTTTTTCATGCTATTGCTAATAAGAATAAAATTAATAGTAGAATACATAAAATTGTGAACAATGATGGTATTTTACTTGAAACGGCGGAGGATATCTCTAAGTCGGGAGTGGATTTCTTTTTGAATATGTTTAATAACCATGCTGTGATTGAGTATATTCATAATCCGTCAGTTATCCCTAAGCTGATTAATGATGCTGATAATGTTTTGCTTTGTCAAATTCCTGCTGAGAATGAAATTTTTTATGCTATCAAGGAGATGAATGCCGATGCTACGGCTGATCCTGATGGGTTTTCAACTATGTTTTTTCAGAAATCTTGGGAGAGTATTAAGGAGGATGTTATTGAAGCTGTGAAAGATTTTTTTGATGGCACTTCTTACCCTAAATTTTTTTCCTCTACTAATATTATTCTTATTAAGAAGAAAGAAGGGGCTAACACTTGGAATGATTTTAGACCTATTAGTCTGTGTACTTTTTTTAACAAATTAAACTCTAAAATTATTGTTAATAGACTATCTAAAGTGTTTCCTAGAATTATCTCTCTAAATCAAACCGATTTTGTTAAAGGGAGAACTATTAGTGATAATGTTTTGCTTGCTCAAGAACTTACTCATGATTTAAATGCTAAGATTACTGGGGGCAATATTATTTTTAAGTTAGATATCACTAAAGCTTATGACAATTTGGATTGGACCTTCCTTTACAAGGTGTTGGCTTTATTTGGTTTTAACCAGGATTTCATTTTGTTGATTAAAAATAGTATTGAGAATTGTTTCTTCTCGGTTATTATAAATGGCATAAAGCATGGCTATTTTAAATCCTCTAAAGGTCTTCACCAAGGGGATACTATTTTTCCTACTCTTTTTATTATTGCTATGGAATATCTATCTAGAGGATTAGAAGATCTTTATGCTAAGAATATTTCCCTGAATTTTCGTACGATTAGAGGTTTTCCTATATCTCATTTGAGTTTTGCCGACGATTTCATTTTATTTTCTAACGGTGTTATTAAGAATGTTAAAATTTTAATGAAATATCTTTCTAATTTTAATGGTTGTAGTGACCTTGCTTTTAGTAAAGATAAGAGTACTTTTATTGTTGGTAAATCGGTTAACCAGAGCAGAATTCAAGCTATTCAAAGAGCTTGTGGTTTTCAAGCTAAAAAGTTGCCGATGAGATATTTGGGAACGCCCATCTACAATGGAAAAAAAAAAGAATTTCCTTTTTGAAGAAATTTTCACTATGGTTCAAAAAAAAAATGGCTAGTTGGTCGCCTAATTTTTTGTCTTTTGGTGGCCGTTTGATTCTTATTAAATCTGTGCTTAACTCAATTCCGATTTATATTTTTAATACCTTAATGCCCTCCCTTCCTATTTGTGCTAGAATGGAAAGAATGTTTAACAAATTTTTTTGGGGTTCCAAATTGGGTGCTAATGCTATTCATTGGTCGGCGTGGCATAAAAATTGTGGGGTGCTAGATGAAGGGGGCCTCGGCTGTAAAACTTTGAATGATACGGCTGCTGTTTTCTCTCACAAATTGTGGTTTTCTTTTCGTTCCAATTCTAGTTTATGGGCCCATTATATAAATGTTAAATATTGTAATAAGATGCATCCTACTTTTGGTGTTTATAAAAATACTGATTCTAGGATTTGGAAAAGGCTGTGTAGCATAAAGGGGAAGCTGAAAACTTCATTCAGTGGGGCTTGGGTAAGGGAAACATTTATTTTTGGCAAGACAATTGGTTGGGTAATACTGTGATTGATGCTTACTTAAATACTCATACCTTGGAAACTGTTAAAGTGTCTTATTTCTTTTTAAATAATGGGTGGAATATTGATAAGTTAAAAGAAATTTTACCTATCTGTTTGGTGGACAGGATTTTGAAAATTCCTTTACAGATGAACTGCAATGATCAAATTCTTTCGACTGTGTCCTCCAATGGTAAATTTAAACTTAAAAACCTGTGGGAGAATTTTCGTACTCCTGCTGTTAAATCTCCAATTTATGCGGCTATTTGGCATAGTTCTTTTCCTATCCCTTATTCGACTTTTGTTTGGAGGTGTATTAAAGGTTTTCTTCCTGTTGACAATTTGATTCAAAGAAAAGGTATTACTTTAGCTTCTAAGTGTTTTTGTTGTTTTATGTGTGAGGATATTGACCACCTTTTCATTAACGGGTTGATTGCTAAAAAAGTTTGGTGTTATTTCAACAATATTACTGATAAAAATTTTACGATTATTAATACCTTGCATTTGATGTTGGAAAACTGGTTTCATTCTAGTAAAGGGCATATTTTTAATCTTTTACCCATTCTTATTCTCTGGTATATTTGGAGGGCTAGAAATGAGGCTAAACATGAGAATATGAAGATGGATGCTAATATTATCATTGATAATGTGAAAAGAAAGGTTTTGTAGCTCTTTAATTTCAATATTTTATCTAGTAAAACCTTTTATAGATGTAAGCATTTAGCTGTGTTCTTTGGGATTACCTTGGATCAAGCCTCTCCCAATATGCTTGATTCTTTTGTTTATTGGATTAAACCTAAGATTCCTTATGTGAAATTGAACACTGATGGTTCCGTGGGTTTGCTGACGGCTGGAGCGGGAGGTATTATTCGTGATTTTTGTGGAGAGTTCGTCGCTGCCTTTGCTACTCCTCTTCAGACTAATGATGTTATTTCTGTTGAGCTGAATGCGTTAATTATGGGTTTGGAACTGTGTATTAAATATGGTTGTAATTCTGTGTGGATTGAATTAGACGCTATGTTTATTGTGCAAAGTATTAAAGATGGGGTCACGGGTAATGCTAACTATTTTTATCTTTTTAGAAAAGTTAAGAATATTATAAATGATATGAATGTTTTTATTTCGCATATTTACAGGGAAGGAAATGTTTGTGCGGACTGGCTTGCTAATAGGGGCTCTACTCTTTACGACTATGAAGAATTGAATATTTTAAATTTAGATAAAGTCCTGAAGGGTATGCTTCTCATGGATAAGGCTTGCATGCCTTATTTCAGAACTGGATGATTCATTTTTTTTATGGTCTGCTGGCTCTGTTTTCTCTTCCCTTTTGCTTTTGGGTTTGTTCTGTTGGCTATGTTTTCTTTTTGTTGCTACTGTTGGGGTTGTTTGTTTTCTTTTCCGGGGTTGGAATTTATCTGCTGCTTTGTCACTATTCTGGGTATGTGCTTCCTTGCTAATAAATGGGGGCGTCTGTTGCAACTTCTAGGTGAGCGTTTATTTGGTATTTCATGGCTGAATAGTATTGAAGGCTTTGGTATGCATTTTAGTTTGAGTATTATGGGTAATTCTGGTTTCTGGTGGCATCAGTATTTTGCCAAGTTGTATGATCCTTTCTTTGTTACGAAGGGGAAGAGGGTGTGCTTGATGAATGCTTTCATGGGGTTATTTGATTGGATAAATTCCTGGAGTATTTATAATATTAAGGGGCTTAAAGCTTTTTCTAATTTCTGTGATAATCTTATCATTTTTTGGAGTATTCCTTGTAGGCTTCTTATCAAGGTTCTTGATCAGAGCTCGATTGTCCGCAAGGTATACTTTACCTGTTTTTTCCATTTCTTTTTTGTCTTTCATAGTCTTTTTTGCAGGAGAGCTGTGCTGAATGGAAATATTTCGATTCTCCTTTTTTGGGTGCTGTCTACCCACAGCCCGTATACTTATTTCAGTTTTGATTGTACTCTTAGTGAAAGGATCCACCGGCTCGTAGGTTTTTGTTTTTATCTTTTTATCTTGTAGCTCGTTCGAGCATTAGTGAGCTGGAGAAACCTTTTAAGGACGATGTAATCGGTTTTTGTTATTAACGCGTAGGCCCCTACTGGTGGGTTTTAACCAAAAAAAAAAAAGTTCAAAGTTAATTATGGGAGTTTGAAGACAAATCTTTTCAATTTGCTTAGCTCCCTGGTTATAAGTTTGAAGCTTCTCTTATGCTTTCTTAAGCTTAGTTGGACTTGAGATCTTCTTAAACTCGTCATCATCCACCGCTTTAGAAATGGAGTGGAGAGCTTTCTTATATCTCATTCTTGAATCCTTCGAGACTTCACTTTTGCCATAGAATGTAGTAAGAACACCTTCATCTATATAGTCACGATGACATCCAACACATCTTGTGCTCTTAATTCCTCTAGTTGAGCATTAAACATGAAGTAGGATCATTCCTTCATTCATTATTTCTCTGATAACACTTCACTAAAGCGCTAAGATGGGATAAATTATTACATGCTTAGTCCGGAGGGAGTTTGTACCGATTATTACCAGTGCTTGGACCTACTTACTTTATTTCATTCACATAAATAGGTTGTAGAGATCATCTCTTGCCCTAGCTCCGCACATTTTCTCCTTCAATCTGCTACTTCGTATGCTGGAGCTCTATTTGGCAAGCATCCACTAGTGACCCTCTCGTCTAATGCAAAATTAATCTATCGTAGCCATCGAATCCGAGGTCGTAGAGGTTGTCTCTTGCCCTAGCTCCACGCATTCTCTCGTTTAATCTACTGCTTTGTCCGCCCGAGCTCTAAGTGAAAGTTCATAAAGATTGTTAAACCCTAAAAACTAGTCTTGATGCTAACCAAACGGGAGGTGAATTGACATTTAAAAAACACTTTCATGATCATAACTGATTGTCCTAGACGATCTAAATTGTCTAGTACAATGAGTTAGATGAATTGATTGTACAATATGATTAGTTCAAAAATTGAACTTATAGTTTTGATTCAATCTCACTTCCCCTGAGTGTGTGTGTGTGTGTGTGTGCATGGTCACCAAGTTAGCACACATCTTTATAAGACTTGACTCAAGAAATAAAAAATGCATTAGTGAATATTACAAAAATCTTTATATTATAACATATTTTATATTATAACATATTCTACCTAATCTTGAGTTTTGAATCTTCATTGGATGATGTCTGTTGTTCCTGAAAAGTTAGTACACACAAAAACAAAAATATATATTACAAATATAATTAGCATAATGATGTGAGCCACAATGTTTGTTATTATCAAAAACATAAATTTGTGAGCTCGAATTACACTACAAGAAAATCGTCAATTATCGGTCGATTTTTCTGGCGGCTTTCCGGTGGCCAATTTTTCTGCAATTTTTCGGCGGCAGAACTTTTAAGAAGAATTTCCAGCGACTTTTCGGCTGCTTTTCCGGCGATTTGTAATAATTTCTGCAAAAATTATATATTTCTAATTTAATTAATTAATAATTTATAGTTAATTTTAATTTAATTATTAATTTAATAGCATAGGCTAATTAATTATTAATTTAATTATTAACTTTAATATTTCATTTTAATTAATTTTTATTATAATTAATTATTAATTTAATATTTTAAATAATATGTTGTTAAAATAAAAATTACTTATTTTTTTTAATTTAATAACTTTTTTATTTAATAGTTATATATTTATTTATTCATTTACAATTTTATTTTATTTATTATTAAAATTAAATTTTTTGTATTTTGTACTATTAAAATATAAAAAAGTAATGTAATATGACATATTTTGTTCCAAAACAAAGTGGTTGTAGTCTTTATATTCCAAATACTCATGTCCTGAGTTCGAATCCCGGGAGTGCAATCAGAGGGTAGGTGCGCGGGCAGCTGCGCGGTCGGGTTGCGGGCCAGTGCTGGCGGGCAGCGGGCGCAATCGGTCGGGCTAGTGCCGGCCTATGCTGGCGGTAGAGATTGCGGGCCAGTAAAGCCAAGCAGTAGCACGGTCGACCAGGCTGGCGGGCTTGTGTGGGCTGGCATCAGGCATGGTGGGGTGGGCTGGTAGGCTTGTGCATGCGGGCAAGCAGCACACAGTTAGGGTGGCCGGTGCAGGGTAGCTTAATTTAATTTTTTTTTTCATTTTCTGCGGCTTTATTCCGCCGGGAAATTTTTTCCAACGCGGATTTGTTTGCCGCCGGAAAGCCATGTTACAACCAATCCGGTTGAAAAATGATCAATTTTCACCGAAAAATTCCATCGGTAATAGATGATTTTCTTCCAGTGTTGCAACACAAGGAAAAATAGTAATAACTTTTGTTGCCGGTCTAAAAGATTTGTGGTCATAGAGTGAGTAAACTTTTTGTCTTAGCGATGTACGAATATCTAACACACAAATAGAAAGAGAGAAGTAGAACACCAAATCTTTTTTTTTATGTGAAAGCCCGAAGAGGAAAACCATCGGGCCTTACCCAGGTGAAAATATTCCACTAAACTTGAGTGAATAAAGGGTTGACCCGTCCCTCGATTTAGAGGCGGTCGATTACATTGATTTGGAGAGACAGTCAAAGGTCTGGAGATGGTTGTACGGAGGTCGGCAGGTGGCGGTCGGGCAGAGTCCAACGAAGGTCAGGCTGACGTCTAGTAGGCGGCGACCGGGCGATGTCCTGTGACGGCGCGGCCGAGCGATAGTCCGACGAAGTTCGTGTTAAGTCCGGTGCAGGCAGCGCCCGGGTGGTGGTCCGGGGGAAGGCACGTTCAGGCGGTGGTCCGGCGCGAGCGGCGGCCGGGCAATGGTCGACGAAGTGGGCTGAAATCCGGAAGTCGGCCGGCGGTGGTCCGGCGACAGCGACGCGCCGGGCGATGGTCGGCTGCAGGCAGCGGCCGGCGGTGGTCGGCGTAGGCGGCAGCGATCCGGCGAGCAGGAGGCAGCCGGGACGGTGGTCCAACGATAGGCCGGCGTGGTGGTCCGGCAACAGGCGGCAGGCGGCGGCCGGGCGGTGGTCCCGCGGCAGGCGGCGACGGGCGGTGGTCCTGTGGCAGGCGGCGGCTGGTGGTCCGGCAGCGCGTGCGCGGCTGGTCCGGCGGTGTCCGACGGCAAGCAGGTCGGCAGCGGCGCCGACGGTTGTCCACGGCAGCGTCGACCGGTTGGTCCGGCGAACAGGCGGCGGTGGTGCTAGAGCTCTTTGAAGCTTCAGAGCTCTCTTCAATCTCAAAGTAAAAGGTCTCCTCATGTAGAGAGTAGGGGTCTATTTATATATTTTCTGAGTGGCGCTCCCGTAAATCTGAGAAAGATCCGGGGCAGGTTCAGAGTGCTCCAACGGATGGCTCGTCTTGATTCCCCTATCGTAGAGAGTTTTTTTAACTGTTTAAGTGCTCTTAAGATGTTGTCGGAATTCAGAGATTCTTAGAGCTCGTTGGATTGTTCCCGAGCACGCTCGTTTGACTATAAGGCATGCCATATTTGGGATATCAATTTTTTCATTATCCAAATATGTTTTTAACAGCCTTCCAAATGTGATTTGCCGGCCGATTTGGACCCAATTTGGGCTTGCGGTGGAATCAATTCGGTGTTGTTCGGGTTCGTCCTTTGAGATGTTCAAGTTTGATATGTGAAGTAAATTGAAAAAAATTTCAATTTGAATATGCCCTTGAGATATCGGCTCGATCAAATCAAGGCAATTTTTTAGGACGTATCAGTTGCCCCCTATATTTTGGGATGTGAAATTTACAGTCTAAAAATTATATTCATTGATTCTAAGCTTTCCTGCAAAATTAAAGCAATAATCGACAAACAATGGCAAACAAAAGCTACCCAAATTTTTTAAATAGCTCAAAACTTTATTTTTGAAGTTAAATTAGCAAAAAATTGGAATGTGGAGTACACAAACATTTATTGGCTCGACTAAAAAAGTTGTCCAAATCATTTTTTCTTTCTTTTTTCCCAGACAAATTGTGCTTTAATTATATATTATAATATATATTAATATAACGTTTAAAAAACGTTTATTATTATTATAATTATAAATATATTTCTTTAAAATTCACATGCATATGAAAGACGAGCTCCCGTAGTGTGGCGCCAAATTGAGGCGTGTGCGATTTTTTTTTCTTAATTAACTAATTTAAATTCAATTAATAGATCTTTAATAGTAGCATAACTATTTTTTGTTTAAACAAATCTGAAAATTTTTTTAAAAAAATTCTAAATAAGTCTAGAATCGCCTTTAGAATGGAAATAAATTAATTTTTCAGAGCCCTGCTCGGATGACGTTAACCTATGTGAAAAGATCGCGGTAGAAATCCACCAATTGACTGTAAAGACCTTAGATCCGAGGTTATAATTCAGAGCCCGCTCGATGACGTACCTGTATGAGATGGATCAGATCAAAATCCCCTGGGATTGATATCCCGGTATTGAGATTCACAATTATAGATTGTTATTTCACAATCTAAAAGAAGGTTGATTTAAAAAAATTTATCTTCATAAGAAAACAATATCACAACCACTGAATATCGCATATTACTCATTATTATATAAAACAGTACAATAATTTTCTAGTCTGACTGGGAAAAAATAAGTTACAAGTACTCAACACATAAGATCTACGTCGGGCACATAACTAACATTTAAATTGGAAGAAAACATAAAGATATCTCAAATGATACCCTACTCAACATAAAAGAAAGACAACAGACAAGAGATTTGCTAATACATATGCACGAAAGTGTGCGGATCATTCCAATCTCTCAAACCACTTGAATATTATTCAATGGTTGTCTCTATTGTCTGATTTTGCCCCTAGCGACGTTCCTCTGAGGCAGATGATTCTTGATTAAATTGTCGAGAGGTAACCACTGAGGATAAGTCTTTCAATCTCATCCTTGAGTTGCTTACAAGGCTTCGGTAGTATGACCAAAAACTGTGAAAAGTGCACAAGTTACTATTTGAAATTTCCTGTTCAAACTTCAAGGATTGGCCATTTTAATGTATCTTGATCTCACTAACGGGCCCACATACCAATTGCTCGAGACTGTGTGAGTGGGTATACTCCTCTGTCGGTTCCAATGTGGTAATGAGGGCTAGGAGGTATATCAATTCTTTCTTTGCTTTTTCTGTTGTGAAATAATTGACCTACCCAGGCTGCAACCTTTGCGCTTCCCGTGATTTGCTCAAAATTTGCTTCCTGTGAGCATTCTATAGCTTCATACTGTAGAAATTTGCGGCTCACACGATGATAAAGTCAGTATATGAATGAAAGTGTCATGCATGAGTGCTGAATAGAAGAGCAGGACGAAACCTCCAAAGAAAAAACCGCCTCAAAGGTAATACGGTCTACTCCGTGGAACCTGTCGAGCCTCGGTGGAAAACGTTGAAATAATTAACTCCTCAACGATCTCCTCATTTTGGAGGATCCCAGAAGAGTGAAGAATTCCTTACATTCTTCGATTAGCCACAAACTGTTCAACGATAGTTGGCTAATTTGACCGAATGAAGATGATTGTTCTGGACGGAAGCGAATTAAAATCACGTTCGAGCTGTCCTTTAATGGGGCAAGGAAAAACCTAGCAAAGGAGTGCATCCTGCCGTCTGATATGCAGTGATGTTCTGTAGTAGTTCGATATGCTCATATGGGTCTGGTCGTCCTGTCATAGGACTCAACGTTGGCCTCTTGAATCCCAACCAAATGGGTGCTAAAAAACTACTTCAGTTAGAGGTGATGACCTCCTGGAAATTCCCTCTGTCGGAGCGCTGCCTCACATCTCCTCGGGGGAACTCTTCCGCGTCCAATCTTCACAGTTCATGATGTAGAGCATTGTGAGGGAGCTCAGCAAGGTGCGGTTGGGCAGCCTTCTGGGAGAATCCGAAGAATGTGAGGCTGTCCGAGTTGAGGGAGGAGGATGTGTAGAACTTGCTTGTATCGCAAGTTCGTTATCCTGTCGTGACTGAGGGGGAATTTGTCTTCCAGTGAAGGAAGATGAATTTCGCTCGAAGATTGTTCGAATTGAAACATCTTCAATACCACCGTGGTAGATCCTGAGGGGGGAAGGATTTTCTCTCGTTGCTGCAAATGTTGGTTGTTCGATTCTCTCGCGGGAGTTGAAGGATCTCAATTTTGAATCCTTCACATCTTGCGGATTCTCTTTCTAAACGAAGTCCCTCTTCTGCAGCATTCTTGTAACAGGATCACTTTTGTCCAGGATCTGTCCGGGATGAAGTTGGATCGCCCGGATACGATCGGGTACAGGTTTATTGGAATTGTGGAAACTGAGCAGTTTCGTCTGGACAACAATTTTGATCATCTGGACGAAAATTCTCGCGAGGACCAAGTCGCCGGGGACGTTAATTAACATCTCAATTGGACGAAATTTGCTCTTGAGCCAGATCATCCCGGGACGATCACGCGATCGTGCCAGGACAGTTAGCTGGAATATTAAAGAATGAGATATTTTGATAGAGAGAGAAAATGAGCCAGGAGAGAAACGAAGAAAAAGAAGGAAAAGTGATTTTGGGCGACGTCCATTTTTCGTCCAGTTAGCTGTATAAATAAGAAGGACCGAACTCGAGGTAAGGCAACATTCCGTCCTTTTCTTCAATTTTCAGAACGAAGATTTTTGACGAGTTTATGTTCGAATGATATTGTTTCCTTTAGCGATGTTCGGGTATATTTTCTTTTGAACAAAAAGGTTTTATTCCCGCGTAACTTTGGTATGTCTTTTGAGATGATGGTTATGTATGTTGAGTATTTTCTGGAAGTTTTTATCGGATATTTTGATTTCTCGCGGTTTTAGAGCGAACTGCAAATTATTAAGCATGTTGAAAAATTCGTTTTGTCATCAATGAAAGCTTACAATGGTTGTTCGTGAAATGTTCTTGTAATTTGGTGAATTTTTTGAAATCTGTGAGTTTTGTGTAACATTCCGTATTACTGTGCCGTTTAAGCCCCTGAATTTCGTACGATTTCTGAAATATTCTGAAGCAATATGATTTGAATTTGTGTGTATGTGCTAGAAAAGGAGTTATAACGGGGTCAGAATCCGTTTGAGATTCATTAAGTGTCAAGGAAAGGAGCATAAGGGGCCAGAATCTGGTTGGATTCGTGCAAGTGTCATGGAAGGAGAGATAAAAGGGGGGCCCCAGGAAAATTCGTCGAGATTTCGTAAGTCCATGGACGAATATGAAATGCTAATATGATTGCTATCTAATATGACGTTATATCTGAATGTGTTGTTTTTGGTGATTTAACAGCTTCTGTTCCTGAACTCAATTCGACTTGACTTCTCATTATCTTATGTGTTAATGGCTTTATGATGAATAAGCATTTGTTCTATGACTTTTCGTACGGATATTTTGTGATGTGAGTTTTTCTACATTTTGATTGGGATTGATTGTCTTTGCTGAGGTTGTTAGCTCATCTTGTTTTCTACGTTGGTTTTTCAGGTTCTGAGAAAGGGAAGGAAGTCGTAGATTAGCGGTCCACGAGTTCTGATCTGGATTTAGGTATTTATTTACTTTTGATTTTTGTACAGTCATGGTCTTTCTTTCTGTTACTGTTCTGTTCTTTCCGATCTGTAAGCAAGTCTCGTATTCTGTATATGATTATTTTGGAGAAAAACAAGACAAGAGAAGAGATAGATGAACTGCGTTATATTTTGATGTTTATAGTTAGCTTTGTTTTGTTTCATGTCTATTGTTATATTTGGAAGAAAGGTTCTGAAGCAAATTCCAAAGCTAGATCCTGGAATTTGTTTTTGCCTCCCGTCGCGACCCGATAGGCTGGGTAGCGGATCCTCCCGGTCGGTTGGGTCGTGACAATTCTGCCCCCCCACCCCAGTGATGAAAAGAGGCAGACATCGATCGTATTATGATTTGCAGACAGATTTCTGGTATTGGTGGGAGTTGGGAGCCTAGAAGCCTCAATGAGTTGACGATAACGGCTTGTTGACCCATTTGTAAGCGATACTTAAATGTTGTGGGATATGTGTTTCCCCCCATAGACCGCGCCAACTGTGTGCGATCATGAAAGATTTGTGTGGGTAGAGTGAGTAAACTTTTTGTCTTAGGTGCCGAATATCAACACACAAACAGAAGAGAGAATAGAACATATACCAAATCTTTTTCTAACGTGGAAAGCACGAAGAGGGAAAAACACCAGGGGCCTTGCCCAGGTGAAGATTAGTATCACTAAATGGGTGAATTTCAAGGGTTGACCCCGTCCCTTGATTTAGAGGCTGGTCGAATACAGTGATTTGGAGAGACGTCAAAGGTCCGTATTGTCGGTCGTAACGGATGTCCGGCACGGGGTCGGCGGGCGTCAGTCCGACAGAGGTCAGCTGACGTATGGTAAGGAACGACCGAGCGATGGCCCTTACGGGCGGCGGCCGCAGCGGTAGTCCGACGAAGGTCGGTCCTGAGCCGCGATTGCAAGGAAGCGGCCGGGCGGGGTCCGGCGGAAGGCCGGCCGGCGAGGGTCCCGGCGGTAGGCGCGCCTGCGATGGGTCCGACGAATGTCAGGCTGAAATCCTGGAAGTCAGCCGGCAGGTCAGGTCCGGCGACATGCGGCGCCGAGCGTGGATCCGCTGCAGGCGGGCGACGGTGGTCCGCTCAATCGGCTGGCCGGCGGTGGTTCCGCGGTAGCGCGGGCACGTCCAGGTAGGCGGCAACCAGCGGTGGTCCGGCACAGCGTCGGCTGGTGACGGCGAAATAAGGCGCAGGCGCGCCGGGCGGTGTCTGGCGTGGTTCGGTCGAACAGGCGCCGTTGTCCGGTGCAGCGGCGCCCGAGCGAGTGGCTCCCCGCCGGCAAGGCGCGCCCAGCAGGTGCTCCGGCGCAGGCGGCGGACGAGCGTGGTCCGCGGCAGGGCGCGCGGCAGCGGTGGTCCCGCAGCGAGCAGCGAGCGGTGGTCACACAGCGGCAGCCGTATGTCCGATGCAGGCGGCGGCCGGGCGGTTGTCTGACGGCAGGCGGCGACCGAACATTGGTCCGACGACAGGCGGCGGTGGTGCTAGAGCTCTTGAAGCTTCAGAGCTCTCTTCAATCTCAAGCAAAAGGTCCCCCTCATGTAGAGAGTGGGGGTATATTTATAGATTTTCATGAGTGGCGCACCCCGTAAATCTAGAGAAGATCTGGGGCAGGTTCAGAGTGCTCCATCGGATGGCTCGTATTGACTCCCCCTATCATAGAGAGTTTTTTAACTGTTTAAGTGCCTTAACAGTGTCGGAATTCAGAGATCTTGGGCTCGTTGGATTCGTCTCGCCTAGACGCTCGATTTGACTATAAGCATGCCATATTGGGATATCATTTCATTATCCAAATAATGCTTTAACCCTTCTAAATGTGGTCTGGGCCCACGATTTGGACCCATTTGGGCTTGGGTTGGACCAATTTCGGTGTTGTTCGATTCGTCCCTTTGAGATGTTCAATTTGATTGTAAGTAAATTGAAAAAATTTCAAATTGAATAGCCTCGAGATTCGTGCTCGATCAAGGCAATTTTTTAGGACGTATCAACTTTGTTGTGTTATCTCTTGAATACACTGGACATAAGATTTATATGTTGTTAATATTGACTCAATTTATATTTATTGTGTTTTATTGACTTTTGTAATTTTGATTATAAAATTTGATTTTTTTTTTTACTTTTTTTTTCACATATTCCATCTTTTAGCAATGGTTTTAACCGCTATAATTATGTAATATAGCAGCGGCTAAAATTGTAATAACTATGTGTTGTTATCTCTTGGATACATTGGACATAAAATTTATATACTATTAATATTGACTCAATTTATATTTGTATAGTGTTTTATTGTTTTTTGTAATTTGAATATAAAAATTGATTTTTTGGCTTTTTTCCACTTATTCGACCATTTAGCAGTGATTTTAATCGTTTTAATTATGTGATATAGTAGCGGTTAAAATCATTGCTAAAGCTATTGCTGTGAAAAATTAATTATAACACAACGGTTCAAAGAGCGTTGGAAAAGCCATTTGCAGCGCTTGCAGATATTGCGGTTTTGCAACACTTTCTAAGCAGCTGCAAGAAATTTTACATATGTTTTAACCGCTGCATTATGTCAAAAAATGTGTTGCAAGAGCCAAATTAATTAGTAGTGTGCATGGCTTGAGCAAAGCCGATGATCCTACCAATAACAAACATCTATTATTTAATGCCAAGATCGTTGTCAAAACCCTCATCAATTTGGTCATTGTTAGAATGTAGAAGATTGTTGTTGGTGAGATCTTTGCAAATGATTTTGTTTTCGTTAGCGAAGGAGAGTTGAAGAACCACCAGGATAAGATGGTGAGGAAAATTCATTGATGTTTTGTTGAGTTCAACATATTTTAACAACAATTTAGACTTCGTTTGTGACAATTTTTTTAGTATTTTATTTTTTCAGATGACAAAAAAAAAATTTGTTTTGACCATTATTTTTTATATTGCTTTTAAACAATATTTATGCTAATTAAAAGCTACTTTCTAAAAATATTCCTAATAGAGATTATTTATTCAAGCAATTTTTTTCTCTCAATTTGAGTGATTATGTTATGGAAGTCAACTTTAGAGTCTAAAGATTTTCGCTTGAGTAGATCTAAACTGAATATATGGTGTGTAATTTTAGTAGCAATAGACTTAGTGATGGGATTGCGACTTTGGGCGATCAAGTCATTAATAAGAGTAAATGTTTTATATATCTTGGATTTATTGTTCAGAGTGATGGTGAAATTGATGGGGATATTATCAGCAGAATTCAAGTTGGATGGTTGAAGTGGAAGAATGCATCGGGCTTATTGTGCGATAGAAAAGTCCCCCTCTAACTTAAGGGAAAATTCTATAAGATGGTGGTGAGACCTGCAATGCTTTATGGTGCCGAATGTTGGCCATTAAAAGAGAAGCATAATACTAAGTTAAGCGTTGCAGAGATGAGGATGCTTAGGTGGATGAGTGGCTTGACCCTTAGAGATATGATACGAAATGAGCATATACGTGAAAAGGTTGGAATAGCTCAGCTCCAGTGGAAGATAAGATTAGAGAGAGTCGCCTTAGATGGTTTGGTCACACTAAACGAAGGCCTTTCAATGTCCAGGTTAGGAAAGTTGAGGTATTGGATTTGACTTATGTTAATAAAGGTAGAGGTAGACCTAAAAAGACTTGGTTAGAAAATATTAGAAATGATCTTTCTTTATTAGATTTAAATAAGAATTTGACTTTTAACTGAACACAATAGCGAAAAAGGATTCAAGTAGCCGACCCCACGTAGTGGGACAAAGGTTTGATGTTGTTGTTGTAATTTGGGTGATTATGTTAAATTTAGAAAATTATCGAAATATACATTTATATTTTTTTTATATCATAATGGAAATATCAATTGTTAAAATTAGAAAATAATGCTCAGAATCTGATCCCAGTTGAATAACTCGTATATTTACGCTCAATGAGATGTTCACTATGACATAAAAATCAGTTAAAATTATTCAATTTTTTAAAATAGATTTTATTTTTCAAAAGAGATTTTATTTTTTAAAAATTAAGAAAAAAAAAACCTTTCTAAATGGATCTTAACCGGTGACAAGGTCTTGATGGTAGATTGCCGCCACATTAAGCGCGGGCTTCAATTAAAATATATAAAATTAAATTAAATTAAATATAAGCTTGAGATAATGGTTACTGTATTTTTTTTCTTTTCCTTGAATCTTTACTTTAGTGACATCTCCAAAAAAATTTCAATTGATAAACAATGGTCAATGTTAGTTCTGTGTGGAATATAATTGTCTTAATCAATCGGTTGTATAAAAAAAAAATTTAAGCGGGAGAACCCCTGCAACCCCACAGCAAGCTTGACCTATAAAATTAAAGTTTAAGGCAATAATATAATCCGATTGATTAAGACAATTATATTCCACACAAAACTAACATGTCTTTGATTAATAAACCAACCTTAATCTAGCTTACTAATTATAAACCTCTTATATGTTATGTTAACGAGAGTAAAAATGTTAATTACCGGCAAATTTCTTGAAGACAATTTTCCGTCAGATCTTTTCCCTGGAGAAGTCTTTTTTCCATCAGAAATGTATTTTTCACTCTAGAAATTTAACTTTGTCGATTTCCGCCGGCAAAAATCGAATATTTTCGTGCAGTAGTTTTTGCTCATTTGTCAAATATAAAACATAAATAGAGATTTATGCCATCCTTTAATGGAGAACAAATTTAAACACAACACTCTTATTCATATAAACTCAAAGACAAAAGAAGACTCCTTATCCATATAGCTTATTTATTCAAAAAGAAGCACATAAGATCTCAAATCCAAATCTCTACTATTTGCCAACCTAAGCTCCAAACAAACAATTCTAAAAGAGCTAAAGCTGAACACTTTCAACCGAGAAATTATTGTGTGTAGAATCCGAATGCATTCGGAGACGAAACCGGATGTGACACATAACTGGATGTACTGGGCCCCGGTGATGTGGCATGCCCGAATTCGCCTCCGACTGCACACAATAATTTCTCCTTTCAACCAGAGTGAAAGTCAATATAGCAAGACTCGCCGGACCAGGAAATGGCAAAAATGTTATTATTGCAGCTTTTCAGGACGTCGTTACCTAGTTTGGAAACGCACAATGCGCAGCCGAAGGCACCGATGTTCGGATAGCACCAGCGGAGGCCGCGCACGGCTTCGGTGCCGTGGCCGTAGGAGTAACGTTGGGAGCCGGGAGTGGGAGTCAAGTTGACGAGGGCTTTGATGACGGCCTTGGCATTCGATATTATCTGCATGTTCTCGGTGGGATCTCCGCAGATGTATTGGTCGCTGTAAGCAAAGGGGAGGAGGAGAAGCAACAAGAGAAGATGGTGAGGAATACCCATTGATGGATGCTTCGCTGATTTATTTGAGGAGATATGATCATTTAGTTAAGTTGTTCTTTATATAGACAAGGAGGAGAGTGGCGGAGAACCCATCGACGTGCATGCATGCCGGCGAAGATGTTAAAATAAATAAATAAAGATTTTAGAGTCCAAATTTGTGCAAGCCGGCCAAGATATATATGTATGTATTTATGTATTGTTGCTAACCATATGGTCCAGATCTTACAATTTTATATTTAGTTGATTTTTATTTTAGTCACATCTTCAGCATTTTTTTAATAAATAAATAAATAACTGGCCAAATTTGTGCAAGCCGGCCAAGATATATATGTATGTATTTATGTATTGTTGCTAACCATATGGTCCAGATCTTACAATTTTATATTTAGTTGATTTTTATTTTAGTCACATCTTCAGCATTTTTTTAATTGATTGAGAATGTACAATATTGTAGAAAATGGTTTTCTTCATGAAAGAAGTTCAAAATTACTTCTAAGGGACAATATGTTGCTCTTTTCAGACTCCAATAAAAATATATCATGTCGCTTGTACGCAGTAAATATACAAGTTTATATACATACTGTGTACACACAATGTGACGTCCTTCAAACTCTGCATGTAATAATCTCTCCTAAGATGGAAAAGATCTTTATAATGGAAGAGGCGCTTTTGTGTATATCTCAATTTTTATTTGATATAAAACTAAAGAAGAATATATCTATTTATGGACACCAAGAAAATTTATACTTCTATCACATAAAAATAATAATGAGAGATATGTATACTCACCAACTACAATGACATCAAATAATTTATTATTATTTTTAAATTAATCAGGAATTCCTCTTGCTTTATTTGGCATCAAGTAAATAAAGCAATAAGTGTTCTCCGGGGAATAAGAAGAATTTCAAAAGCTGTGCGTATTTAGCCAATTCTTTGGGAATTGAGATTGCTGATAGTCACTCTGTTGAGATTAATAAGTGGGTGAGATGGATTAAACCCAAACCTCCCTATATTAAGCTTAATACTGACGGAAAAAAAAGTGTTCTCCGGGGAAACTCCATGAGGTTCAGCCATTGTGTCGTACATATCATTTGTTTAGATTAGTCAATATCATAAAAAACCTTATGCTTTAAGCCTTTAAGCAACATTCACCTATCGTACGTGCTGATAGAAAGAATATATTATCTTCCATTAAACCTTAATAGCAGTGAAAAGCAAGGCTATGATATCATACATTCCTTCATCCAAACATTTAATCGCTGCATACTGCTAGCTATCAGAATAGTGATTTGGGCTTTATCGATTGGATTTATATTTCTTCTCTCTTATGATGAGTACTAGTTGGCCTTATGAGATGGGAGTCGAACTGTGCTATTCATATTTCTCTGTTAGAGGATATATATTTATATACCGTTGATGTCTTTATTTGTTCAAATCAGGTCCTCTTGCAATGGTAAAATGGAATAAGCTCTTATAACATCCTTAAGTTATATGTATGTTGTTATCATCTCAATCCAAGCAAACAGCTTCATCTCAATACGCCGTAGGACTTCTGCCTGCTGGAAGCTGTTGAATCATTGCCCGTCGGCCGACCATCGCCAAACCACTGTTGTTCGCAGACTTCGATCCCTTCGACACCATCACCTGCCTACTACGATCCCTCCGACCTCCATCGCCTGCCTACTATAGTCATTTGACCACTGTTGTCTGCCGATTATGGTCCCTCTCTCCTCCATCGTGCGACGACTATGGTCCTTCCGACCTTTGTCACCTGCTGATTATGATCCTTCTGACCTCCATCACCCTCCGACTACTATCCCTCTAACCTTTGTCACCCACAGACTATGATCCCTCCGACTGCCGTGGCCCGACTATGATCTTACCGACCGAATAAACAACTCAATACTCTCTTGAGAGCAACTCTTACATTACTATATTCTTTAAAGTCGCATGATGTAATGTGCTCTATATGATGTATATTTTCAACAGTGAGCTAAGGGACCCAGAGGAAGAGCCTCGTTTGTAATCAACTATAAACATTAGTGGATTCTTTTCAACTTGGCCAGACCAGATGGTTTACCCCCTTTTAAAGTTTTTCACATAAAAATCTTGATGTCTCTTATGCCTCATAGACCCCTCTCTCTTTATCTATTTATGTGGTGGACATTTCTTCAAAGCTAAGGCATCAAGCTCTTTATTTCTCTATCGTTGCACAATAATCAAAAGAAAACCTACGAGACAAAAATCCCCACAAACCAGAAAAATAAAATGGCCAAGTAACCAATGGCGGATCCAGCCCTTTTTTTTTAGGATGGGAAAACTCGATATATATAAAAATATAAATGCAAAAAATATAGATATATTTCACTAGCAAAACTAAAAGCAAAACATTACATTTCGTCATAATTTTTGAAATAAAAAGAAAATTACAGATTTTGCATTCTACTTTACATTTTTCGATAATGTTGCATAATGACTTCATTCGGAACAGAATCCAATATTTCTTTTTCAATATATGACACTAGACAGTCATTAAGACAAACATCACCCATTTTGCTATGAAGTCGATGCTTAATGATCTTCATTACAGAAAATGCTCTCTCCACCGTAGCAGTGCCAAAATAATAAGTTTATAAACCAACGGATACACAACATTTTTCTTATCCTTTACCATCTGTTTTGCTAGAGCACCAATGCTAGTTAAAGATGTAAACACTACAGGAAAATCACTCATTTCCGGCGGCCATTTCCGGCGGAAATTGGGCATTTTCCGGCGGTTTTGTAATTTACCGGCGGTTTTCCAGCGATTAAAATGCCGCCGGTAAAAACCGCGTAGGAAAATAAATTCCGGCGGTTTTTTCCGGCGGCAAATTCGTCCGGCGGCTTACCGGCGGTCTTAAACCGCCGGTCAAATTAAAAAAAAAAAAATCGCTCCCGCGCCCAAACCCCGCCCCCACCGGGGCTCCGCGCTCCGGCCAGGCTCCCGGCCATCACGCGCTCCCGCCAGGCGCGGCCCGCGCTCGCGATCCCGGCTCCCGCGCTCCGGCGAGGTTCCCGCTCCCGCGCTCCGGCCAAGCTTCGATCGTCTGCGCACGCGGTGAGAATCGAACCGTGGATCTCCCGCGTAGATTTCAAGCGACCGACCGAAATTCCATTTATGCAAATACGTTACATTTGTCAATTTTATTTATTTAAATATATTCAGACTGAAAAGCAATTAATTATTTAATTTTTTTAAATAAAACTAATTAATTTAAAATAAAAAATAATATTTAATATAAAATAACAATTAACTAACTAAATAATTTTAAAATGAAAATTAATTAAATAGTTAATATATAGTTTTTAATTAATTTTTGTTAAATCATTACATAGTAAAATTTTTTTTGTTTTCAATATTAAATTTTTAAAGCCGCCGGGAAACGTGAAAAAGCCGCCGGAAAATCCGCCGGGAAAAATTCCGTGACGGAAAACCGCCGGAAACGCGCCGGAAAAGCCGCCTGGAAATTCCGCTGGAATATTTTGCGGAAATTAGCCGTCGCAAAATTTTTGCGGGAATTAGCCGTCGTAAGCCGCGCGGTAAGCCGTCGAAAAGCCGCTGGGAAAAATTTTTGTAGGAATAAGCCCGTCAAAAACCGCCGAAACGCGAACACAGGACGACGCGGGCCGCCGGAAAATTTCGCCGTACATTAAGTGATTTTTCCTGTAGTGAAACTTCTTGTTAGTACGATATCAACAATATAAAGTAGATAGCTGATGCTCAAAGAGACACAAGATCAATCATAGAGAAATATGTTGTGGATATAATTCTGCAGACGGATTAATTTTCCCTTATCATAAGAGAAATATATTACTCGGATTTAGACAATGTCCACATAAAAAAGTAACTCGGTGCTACTATTTCTGTTGAATCGGTTTTATTTCAATTCCTAAGTTGCCAATATCCAATAACTGCGTAGAATAAAACTACTCGATAATGATGAAGTTTGTAAATTTCTTCACATATTCGTACAGACCCATCCACGTGCCTTGAATTTAAAGAAATCCATATTGGGAAACAATTTCAAAAATATTACAAAAATGTGATCCTCTTCAAGTAAATGCAACCCTCCATTTTCCCACATCATTTGCAATCGTTGCTTGGACACTTGTACCAATTTCATTGCATTTAAATATCTTTGATCTTTTCTTTGTAATGCTTGCAATAATTCATTTGTAATCCCTAAAATGTCATCAAGATCAAATACAGTGTCAGACAAAGTCCAAAAAGATTCCATAGGCATTTATTAAAACACCAGCTTCAACTGATTGAGAATAAAGTGAGGAAAATGGAGAATCATCGTAGGTATGCCCCATCACAATGATGATACCAATGAAATCGATGCAATAACAGCTTTCACACAAAAGCAAAAGCCAACAAAATAGTAAGCACTATGTCTGTTAATCTTGATGAGTTCTAGATTTGAACTTATAAGATGAAACTTTAAATTTGTTCTAAAGGTTGTTATAATTAGTAAATTTTGAAAATATTGAATGCACTTAACTTTCTTAATTTCTTTGTCAATGCAAAATTGCAAATAACTCACACAGTCACACTGCAACCACTATCTTGTTCATGCATTTTGCTGCTCTCAACTAAAAGAAAAACTCAATAAAACTTTACAATGAATGACTGAATTAAATTTAAAACCTAGCAATAAAAATCAATTCATCACCGAAAATATTAAAAAAAATGTGTTCCATTCTCAGTCGAAAAAGCGGGACATGATTTAAAACCTAGCAATATTTCTAAATCATTCTAATCAAAATCCACCAAAAAAGGGGAATGCGGCAGTTACCTTGAATTTGTGAGCAAAAAGAAAATGCGTCAGCGGGTCTGCGAAGTACGAACCGAAGAGGCGAGAAGACGAAATCAAGAAAGAGCGGGAATTTTTTGCGAAAAAAATAAAAAAGTTTTGCGGCTCAGCGGCTGGATAGCACCGTGGGCAGAATAGGGCAAACTTATTTTTGAGGGGGGAAAAATATCAAAATTAACCTCCTCATATATATATATATATAATTATATATATATATATATAATATATAATATAATATAAATATATAATATATATATATAATATTATTTTTATTTTTATTTTTTTTAGAGGGTGGGCATGAATGCCACCCTGACCAAGCCATGGTCCGCCCATGCAAAGTAACCATTCAGGGGTGGCCATAAGCCAGCACCCAAAAAATGAAAGATATAATCAATCACTTTAACGCACAATCTTACTGTAAAAATTATAGAACCACGAGACCAAACCACTTGCTCAACAGAATGGTTGCAAAAACATAATAAATTGGCACAAAAATCAATAGAATAACAATACTATGAGATGTTGCATATAAATGTTGTTTGTAGGTCATTACAAAGAGGGCGAGTGTTGTCTTTTTGTTGTTCAAGACCAATTTAGCCTTTATGCTTTTTTATATGCTTAGAAATTTGTCAATTTTTATTGGCCAGATTTTGTGAAAAGGTTTGATATGGATATTTGTTTATGATCTAAGTTATGCTATCATGGATATACCTCTAAACACTTTCTTATGTTATTAATTTAAATGAGATATGGTTCCCTTTTCCATTACGAGAGATTATTGGGTTTGAATATCGACACAGCTTACGTTTCGGTACTTCACAATACGGAGCAGTAACTGAGCTCGATACTGTGAAGTTACTAAGTACCGGAGCAGTACTGAGCTCAATATCGGAGTAGGAGGTGAATGTGGCACATTTTTATTGGTCCGGACGACGTTCCGGTTGACCGGACCCCATAATTTTGCCTTTCATTAGCAGGCCATCTGCCCCCAACCATTTTTCTCTTAAATATGTCCGATCATATTGAATAGTTGTTTTTGGGAATATGTTTTCCTTCAAATGCAAAGATTTCATAGCTTCCAACAAGTTGCAATTTCCATTGATTGTAAGGGGTGTCCAATATTTGACACAACCCGAAAATTTCGACCTGAATTTGAACTTGAAAATTTTAGGTTCAGGTAGGGATTTTTGACCCATTTGTAAAATTGGGTTGGGTTCAGGTTGATTTGTGAAACCCGAAAATCAAAATCCGATTTGACCCATTTTTATTGGATTTAGGAGGTTTTTTAAAGGATTGTTATGAAATAAGTAAATGTTTATTTTAAAAATAATAAACAATATTGTTCAACTGAATTAAGCTTGATTATTTTAAATTGATTGAATCTAAATCTTACCGTTAATTCGATTTAGGTTTAAATAAATTGAATTAAATAAAAAATTATTACAACATAAGTTTATAAACAACCTTCTCAATTGTTATGGAACAGGCAACTTATTTGTTTATTTTTTGTATTGGCAACCTCAGGTTGGATGATCATTTTGGGCCCTAAAAATGAGACTTTTTTGGCCCGTGCTTCTTTCTGAATCCAGATGAATTTTGAGAGGTGGTTTGTTTCTAACATTCAATGGTGGGGGAAAAAAAAAAAAAAACAAAAAAAAAAAAAAAAAAAAAAAAAAAAAAAAAAAAAAAAAAAAAAAAAAAAAAAATTAGCTGGAATTTCACCTATTTGGTTTCCTTTTTATTTTTTCTACATGTTTCACATATTAAAGTTTCTTTGATTTTCTCCAGCACTGGCTCTTCTCTATTATAAGATTGAATATTTTCCCAACTGGAAGTTGGTCCTTCCAAAAGTATTTCAATTATTTGGTTTTTTTGTTTGCATGAAGGTTTCTAATAGAGTATTCAAATTAATGTATCTTCTTTATGTGAAAGAGTAACAATTAGTGTTGGTTGTACAACTTTTTTCTCCCTCACGTTGTTGTTCCCCATTTATTCCTTATGAGAAATTATTTTTATAATTTGCAATGTTTAATGATCCAATTTGATGAGGTGACTATACCTCAACTTGTTTTTAAACAATGTATTTGATTCTCCAAAGCTTTAGAGATATGTTATATTTAGCATGGAGTGAAATTATAAATTTAGAACCTATTTGCTTCTAAATATGATGCTTCTCTAGGGAAAAAATTATATATAGACTATCTTGTGTTATCTCTCGGATATATTGGACATAAGATTTATATGCTATTAATATTGACTCAATTATATTTTGTATAGTGTTTTATCGATTTTTTATAATTTGGATTATAAATGATTTTTTGGCTTTTTTTTTTCACATGTTCCACCATTTTAGTTTTGTGGTTTTAACTGTTGTAATTCTATAATATAGCAGCGATTAAAATCGTTGATAAAGCTACTTACTGCCAAAATTGGTTTATTCAGCAGGTTCAAAGAGCGCTGGGAAAATCGTTGATCAATAGAATTGAAGGTTTGAGCAAAACAATACAATCCGATTGATCCAATACAATTATAATTCCATACAGAACTAACATCGTTAGATTAATAAACCAACCATATAAATATTTTTTGGGAGTTATTATTTTGATCAAAAAAACAAGTTGATAATGATTAACAGAAATCAAATCTTTATATGTTTATTTCAGAAGTACATATATTTTTTTGGGGACAAAGGCCAAATTTGTTATGCAAATACATACCTCTAAGAAACTTCTTAATCCTCTTAGGATAATAGCCTTTTGGATAGATACAAACATAAATACATAATACTCACCATGATATACATTCAAAGACCAAAAGAAACATTCAATATAGCTTATTTATTAAAGATATTGCAACAATGCATATATAAGCTCTCCAAATCTAAACCATGCATGAGCCAGCATTTATGTGTAGTTTTGGGACGGTTTTCTTGCTAACTTTTTAAAACAACATTTTTTAAATCTTTTCAAAGAATTCCCTTTGACCTTAGAAGAGATTAACTATATCATGAACCTTGAACTTATACGGGTTTTTTCTCCGCTGATACCTCACATTTTGTACTGTCTAACAGCGATTTATTTAGTTGCTCAATTTAGTTGTGCTGGTCCCCCTCTTGCTGATACCTTCACATTTTGTACTTCTCTCACAATTTGGTAAAATATTTTTGACAATCATGTGCATCCTATATGTTTTTTTTTTTTTTCTAAAAAAAAATTTGTTGCAAAATTCTCATTATTTTTAATTTTTGAAAGAATTTGATTTTTGGATGTCCTAATGCTGAACTTATGATGTTTCATCTTTGGTAACTTCTTAACATTTACAAATTTTTGTGAAAAGTTCTAAACAATTAAAATTATAACCCTTAACTTTGCATTAATCTATTTATGGCCCTTAACAAAGCAAAATTGATTATCATAAATGATTATAAGAAGGAAAAAGAGCCAACTAGAGGCCAAAATTTTTGTTAAATAATTTTATTAAAAGTAAGTGCATAAATTAATTTTAAAGTTTAAATTGGGTTTTTTTTCCTTCTTTGAAAAAAATATCATTCCCTCTGGATTGTTACATTTAGGAATGAGAACAATATAAGTAGAAGTAAATAGATTTAGGCCATACAAAACCCATTAAAAATTTAAAACCAACTTTATAAAGATCCCTCTTAATAATTTTCAACATTTTTTAATCAAAAAAAGATAGTAAAAACCAACACTGAAATCATTGCTCATCCTCCATAAGGATGTCATGAACCACATTCTCAGAAGGAACATTAGCAAATAAAGCATTTATCCTCCCTTATAATATGAGAGAAGGAATAAATGATGATTCAAAATGGAGACCACTCCCTTAAAACCACCAAAAAGGTTATGAAAATAAGGAAGTAGCTGAATTACATGTTAGTGGTATGATCATCAAGAATCAAAAGCGAGTCCACACTTAATCTTTTTAATTAAAGACTTGCATTCCTTTTCTTGAGCCAAGGCATGAAATATTTAGTGTTCATGTCAGCCATCAAAATATGCTTTAGAATTTGCCTTATGATGCCAAAATTTCTCTTCCTTAATATGAAGATCAATAATGTTTTAG